>NW_027466455.1:950000-1535000 GCF_050575085.1 Anarhichas minor | reverse complement strand
CGTGATGGAAGTGTTAGACAGTATGGAGAGACGGGCTGTTAGTGATACTGATATGGTGAAGGGCGGGGAAATATAGAGGGGACGACAGTATCCATGGTACCCTGTGTTCACGGGAGCAGGAAGAGAGGTAATAACATTGTTGAGGGAGGAAATAGAGGACAGAAAATACTCTGATGTGGCATATCAGAAAAAGGAAGTAGCCAAATATAGGAAAGTGCAGGGAAGGCAAGAGCCACTTAGGGAGTGACAAAGAAACGTATTTTGAAGATGAAACGATACCTACCTCCTAGCTCTCTCCTAGTCTGCCTCTCCCCCCTCCGACTTTCTCAGTGCAGATATGTAGGTATAGCTGTTTCCAAGCTACTTTTTACTATAATTGATTTCCCAGGGAGAGGGGGCGCTGCGGCTCTGCTTAATAATTAACTGACCAATCTTCAGCCCAGGAGAGGGAAGAGAAAGAGAAAAAAAGTAGAGTGAGAGGAAGCGAGTGAGGCAGGCGGCCTCTTAACGAGCCACTTGAGTGGTTCAAACATCACAGGATGGGCAAAATAAGGAGAGAGAGAGAGAGACAAAGAGGGAGGGAGGAACGCAGCTAGAGAGGGAGTCTGACAGAAGAAACAGCCAGCACAAAAAAAGAGGAAAACATCTCTCTTGACGTCTCAGATGAGCTTATTCCCAGTCCTGCTTCTGCTTCTTTTTTTGTTTGAGCTGAGAGCACCATAGCATGCTCTAATTCTAAAAGTGGAAAAAGAGAAAGTGAATTCTGCATCATGTAGTCTCTCTGAATCTCGCTCTATCTATCTCTATCAGAGCGCCATCTTGCCTGCAAAAATGCAAAAATTGGGGAAATGTAGACATGTTTGTTCACATTTACCTCTGCATACAGTAATACGGCATCTTTTCCATCCTTCCTCTCAGGTCTGTTCCACAGGGCCATAGCCCAGAGTGGAACTGCCATCTCCAGCTGGTCTGTCAACTACCAGCCCCTCAAGTACACCAAGATCCTGGCCCGGAAGGTGGGCTGCACCTACACGGAGACGGCCGACCTGGTTGACTGCCTGAGGCGCAAGAACTTCCGGGAGCTGGTGGACCAGGACATCCAGCCAGCCCGGTACCACATCGCCTTTGGCCCCGTGGTGGACGGAGACGTGGTACCTGACGATCCTGAGATCCTCATGCAGCAGGTGAGGGTCGGCCACCAGGATCAAAGGTGGCACTGCAGATATGTCCGAGACTGTTTTTTTTCTTATTTTGCAAGTAGAGTGAGCTGAGCTGTGATGACACAGCAGACAGTGAGAACATGAAGAACTTGTTGGTGTGAGGGTGACCTTTCCACAGAGTGGGGGGTCTGGCGGTGACATTTAAAAGCTGGTGTGAACTCGCATCCTAAAATGCTGGAACACATTCCCTTGGTGGTATATTCTGGACCCACGGCTCACAACTTTTTTTTGCTTGTGATCTCGTACATACAAACCCTTCGACACAGTTTGCATGTCTGAGTAGTGAGCAGATTTGATTTTGTGACTGAAAACCAACAAATTCCACACTCAACATGTGTTTCCCTTGTTGCGCCACCAGGGGGAGTTCCTCAACTATGACATCCTTATAGGAGTGAACCAAGGAGAGGGGCTGAAGTTTGTGGACGACAGCGAGGACAACGACGGCATCTCAGCGGCAGCGTTCGACTACACCATCTCCAACTTTGTTGACAACCTCTATGGCTACCCTGAGGGTGAGGATTGCCAACATTATACTCCTTTCAGGCTTTAATGTCCTCCATATTATGTCATCTGCCGCCTCTCAGATGACAGGACTTTGCAGTGTCACTGTTTTTCTATGCTTATTAGAAGTGCCAGTGGAGGAAATCGTCCCGGGGTCCTGGGTCGACACACATTAAACTAAAATTAAAGGATACTTTGCCAAAACGAAAAGTAAACAGCATAAATCATAATCACAATACGATAATGACCTAAACATATGACATAAGATAAATATGTTCCCTGATACTTGAGCTCGATGTGCACACTACAGAAATATTTTTTTGACATTGTCATGTTTTCTGGACTTAAAATGCATCAACAGCAACTTATCACATACTACAGCTCCAGTCTTTGTAGCATCATGTGGGCAGACAATAAAAACACTAATGTGTGAGCCCAGCCCAAGTGAATCAACCAAGACAGGCATACTAAAGAGATTGCCTATCATCGGGATTATCTTTCACCACGGTGGGTCTGTGCTTTGGCCTTTGAGGCTCCGTGGGCTCTAATGCTGTCTCTCATCAACCCCCAGGCAGCCAGCTCCCAATCACAGCGCTGTTGTTCCTAACAGATCAGCCTGCAAAACCCTCGCAGCGGGCCATAGTCAAAATACAGACACATTTGGATAATGCAGTCACGCTTCCTCTCAAGTGCCTGTCACTCATTCTTCACTCTGACGGGGCATGTTTCCCTCTTTTGCCCTTTGTGTCGCTCAGTCTGTCCTTTCAGTGTCTCTCTCGGCTTTATCGGTTTATCTCTCACACGTACATACAAACATCTTTTTCTTCCTATTTCTGTCATTCCTGTTCATTTTAGTAGCGTTTGCTTCCATCTTCCACCACCCTCTGTTTCACATCTCTTGACCACTCTAATCTCTCAAATGTGTTCAAGCTCTGTCTTTACTTTCCTCTTAACGTATCAGAATTTTTAATCTTTTTTCCCTTTGCCCTCCCCCCCTGTACCTTTTCCTATCCTCCAGGCAAAGACATCCTGAGGGAGACCATTAAATTCATGTACACAGACTGGGCAGACAGGGACAATGGCGACATGCGAAGGAAGACGCTCCTAGCTCTGTTTACAGACCACCAGTGGGTGGCGCCGGCAGTGGCCACCGCCAAACTACACGCAGAGTTTCAGTCACCGGTTTACTTTTACACGTTCTACCACCACTGCCAGACGGAGACGCGACCCGAATGGGCCGATGCCGCCCACGGAGATGAGATACCGTACGTGTTTGGCGTTCCCATGATCGGTGCTACAGATCTGTTCCCATGCAACTTCTCCAAGAACGATGTGATGCTGAGCGCTGTGGTCATGACTTACTGGACCAACTTTGCCAAGACTGGGTAAGCCTTTTTGATGATTTTATTTCATAACGATATTTTTGATAAACTAGCAAGTGTAGTGCCTCTTTAGTAGTAGAGTTGAAGCGTCTTTGTCTTTGGTGAAAGGGCTGATCTCATGAACCGGATGTTCGCAGAATTGTTCAAAGTTTAGTGTCTTGTCTCATGTGCTGCAAGTTCATAAATAAAAACTTAAAACACGAGGGTATATTCAATGTTTAGATGTCAACACGCATTGAAGAAATCTTTGAGCCAGATGATTAAAACCTTGACTGATATGTCCCCTCTGTCCTCCATTAGGGACCCCAACCTGCCAGTCCCTCAGGACACCAAGTTCATTCACACCAAACCCAACCGCTTTGAAGAGGTCATCTGGACCAAGTTCAACTCAAAGGACAAGCAGTACCTCCACATTGGATTAAAACCTCGTGTTAGAGACAACTACAGGGCCAACAAGGTGGCCTTCTGGCTGGAATTAGTCCCCCACCTCCATAGTCTACATGAGGAGCTCTTCCCCACCACGACCCGTTCGCCGGGAGGCCCTGGCCATGGCACCCCCCGACCGGGCCTTCGCCCATCTCGTCACCCTTACCCTACCTTCGCCTCTGATCCGGAGCTTGAGGGTTCGGAGCGTCCGCACCAGAACCTCTTCCCTGGAGACACCCGGGACTACTCCACCGAGCTGAGTGTGACAGTTGCCGTGGGCGCATCGCTCCTCTTTCTCAACATCCTGGCATTTGCCGCCCTTTACTACAAGCGTGACAAGCGCCACGAGATGCGACGCCACCGGCTGTCTCCTCAACGCGGCGGGCCTGCCAACGACCTGGCTCACAGCCAAGAGGAGGAGATCATGTCCCTGCAGATGAAGCACTCGGAGCACGACTCTCACCACGACATGGAGCCCCTCCGGCCCCATGACATCCTACGGCCCGCCTGCCCGCCTGACTACACACTGGCGCTGCGCCGTGCCCCCGACGACGTGCCGCTGATGACACCTAACACCATCACCATGATCCCCAGTACCATCACCAGCATGCAGCCTCTTCATGCCTTCAACACTTTCCCCTCCACCGGCCACAACAACACCCTGCCCCATCCCCACTCCACCACCAGGGTATAGTAGGGACTAGCACGACACAGCGCCACCTAGGGACCAGGAAGACTGGCTCTGCCACAGATCTAGAAGAGAGGCCCTCTGGATGTGGGCCTTTGTTCTGTTCTCCTATTCTCTTTCCCCACAAACAACTCCACCTCCTCCATCGTGTGCTGTCAAACTCAGCAGCTCCACTGGTGGCGTGTGGAGAAGTAACTGAACTGCACGGCAGCAGATGATCAGTTTGGGGGTGATTTAGATCGTTCAAAGATACTGTTTTCAAAGGTATGCCGTTTCCAGACTAAAGCCCCCCGACACTAGTCAAAAGGACAAATGCTTTTCGGCCCTTGCAGTTTTCATCCTCTTCTTCTTTACTCTCCCTGGCGTGTTGCGTGCATTTATCGTTCTCTTTTCTACATCTGTGTCTTATCCCTGCGTTGTTCCTCTCATTCATGTGATTCTCTCCCTCTCTCCCAGCGCTCCTTTGCTCCAGGGACTCACAAACGACTGAGCTGTAGGAGGGGGCATAGAGTGCCACCAGTAGTATTATAGCTAGGAAAGCATTGATATCTGATACTTTCATTCTACCAGCATTCTTGGTGCCAAGTATGTACTACTGTGTCTGCTTTCTCATCGAGGGAGGGAAAAAAAACAAAAGAAAATTCGAGAGTATTCCTATTTACTGTCAATTAACAGATGCTGTGTGTTCTCATGACAAAGTGCCAAACTGGCCCTCGATTGTGTTTGTTTTTTTCTTTCATCTTCTGTTTCTTTTTCTTTTCAAGCATTTGTTTAGTTGTTGTTTTTTGTGGAAAGAACTTTTGCTGAAAATATAGATATAGAGAAATGATATTATATATAGTTATATATAAATGTGTACAAAGGAGAAAGTATATAAAGGGGTTTTCTCAGTGGGGATCTATGCATGAATTATTTTTTAAGATGATGACGGGGGAAAGGACACTGTATCTGTCAATGCACGTTTCCCAAATCTAATCAGATCATATCGGCTCTCTGGATATCTTGGTTTTTGTTACAGAACTCACAGAACAAGGAAAAATCCCCAAAAATCCTCTTCACCTCCCAACACCCATTTATTAAAAGAGTCATTTCCACAAATCTCAGAAGATGTTGATCAACTGTGAACATACTCTTCCATTCATTCTCTCCGGAGAATCAGAGGTTTCTCTCCAACCAAGTGATGCATCACGCCGACCGCAAGCCCATCATCCCGCAGTAGCTACTTTTCCTTCCAGTCTGTTTGGAGATGATTGCTTTTTAGGGTGCGTGAAGTTCCAGATCTGTTGTAGCTAGCCTCTGCAGAATTATTTTTGTATTTCAGTAAGGGTAAAAAACAAAGCAGAGACAGGCAGCCTTTGCTCTTTTACATACACGTTCTCCTGTCTGCACCCCTATTTCCAGCACATGCATATTCTGTTTGATGTGTGTGTGTATGTGTGTGTGTGTGTGTGTGTGCTAGTGTGTTTGTGTGTGTGTGTGTGTGTGCTAGTGTGTGTGTGTGTGTGTGTGTGTGTTTGTGTGTGTGATGTCAGAAGTGCTTCACATGGGCATAGGTGGGGCCCTAATTAGACAGCAAAGAGATAGAGAGGCAGACAGGCAGGATCACCCCCATGGTAAAAACTTCACACTTCAAAATGAGCTCCTTCCGGCTGCGTACAAAAACACCCCGCTCCGTATCAACCTCACTCACTCCCTCCCTTTTCTTGTCTCCGTCAGCACACTAGCTTTGTGTTCGAGACCGGAGCTCATATTGCGCTGATCAAATCCCTGCTGTGACCACAAAACTCCGAAACACCTGACTTCACTGTATCAGCTGCGTTCTACACAATTTCTGACCTCAGTTCAGCTCTGCTATTATCCTCACATTCAAGGGTTAGTTCACTAAGCTAGTGACTTTTTTTTGTGAGCTCGTCAGTTGTAAATTAAACTCTAAGCACACCGAGGGTAACCGGTGGGCCTTCACGGCCTAGGGAGCGGCGCTGCAAGATGAAAAGAGGGCTCGGATCTCCCAAACGGGGTAAAAGCCACAACAGTCTCTGCTACGGATTTTAAACATGGGTCATGGGTAATGCTGGAACACGTGGTAGCCTACATCCAGTATGGGAGAAGTTAGTCACCGGTGCTGTCTTTGCTTGTGCTCTAGCTATAGCCTGTTTGTTTTCTATTTTATTACTGCCTAACGGGGTGGCGGGGGAGGGACAGAAGGGAGAGGAATATACCCGGCTGCCCCTGTCAGAGATTTTGTAAGCCCTCTGAAAGGGAAATGTGCACAATGTAAAACACAAAACAACTGATTTGGGCGTTCTGCAGGTGGATAGATGCAGTGGAGCCGATGATGGACAGTAGAGCAAGGAAAGGTGCACGCTGTGGAAACAAGACTGGGAGGAGATTGGAAAAAGACTCACAGCCTTAAATGTAGAAATCCGAATCAAAAGAGAGGATGAACTGATCACTAGCAAATGCGGACATTCAAAGGCATGGCCATCTTTTTCCCCACAATGTTTGCCAGCAGGATCCCTTGCTTATCTGTCCTACGGAGGACCAAACATGTCCAATCAGACCCATATGAACCCTTTTGTACTCACTCCTGTGGATAAGGAGGCAGTGAGGGGTCGTGAGGTGAACCTCACCACAACACAGCAACAATGAAACCACCAGAGGTGAAAACTGAAACAAGGTATTTAGTTTGGTCTGTTCTTTATCCCTGTCTATTTTATAAGCTAACACTGGAGGGCGCCATTGTGGCTGCTTTACACAGACTGCCCACTCTGAGGAAACTGGATGTGTGAAGAAAAATACCAAACTGTGTGGCAGGACAGAGAGAGACACAACATCTGGAAGAGGATCAAAACTGTACATTTCTAAGTGTAAGAATCGAACATACAAAATATTTGTAAATATTAAGTTTCTTGTTTGTTTTTCTTTTTCTTTTTTGAGTGAATGAATGAAATGCCTATTTTGTGACAACAAAAGACAACAGGTGCAGTTTGCAACAACAACAAAAATGGCCGCTGGCTTGAGGTTTCAAATTCATTAGTGAGTAAAGAAATGCTTTCCACTGATAATTATTCATGCCTTTACAAAATAACTTTTGTTTCTTTACTTTGTCCCACATTGCCCATAATCATGTGGGCATCCTGTAGCATCATGATTCCTAACCAGGAGAGTCACTGTAGCAGAAATACATCTTCACTGCAGCCCCCACACGACAGAGGGCCTAAGATGCTGTAGTCAACTCTGCTAGTTTTTAATTTAAGACTGTGGCTTCATCGCTCTTTGTTTTGGGGTTGTAGTCGATGGAACAACTTCTCTGTGTATATTTTTTCCTTCTTTGTTTTCTCCTTTTATTTTGAAATATATCTTGTGGTCCAACTATACTGCTGATGAGAGGCTAAGAGCCCTGACAAAAGTCCGCTTTGACCGGCTGATGATGTAATGGTGGAGGGGCGTGGCCTGTGATTCATGGTCAGGACTTCTAAACACAAAGTGCAGCCAACTAAATATTCTCCCACTTCACATGTAGCAGTGTTTACATGGAGCTACTTGATCACATGTGGGACAGACATGAGGGCTTTGATACCATACGATGCCTCATAGAGAAATGAGATCACACAGGTGGTCTGACTTCTTCCCTCCACACACTGTGTTGCATTGTGGGTGTGGAGGTTGTGTTGACCTTACAGTGATGTGATGTAGCAGTGGAGAGCTTCATGCTCCAAACAGTTGAGAGATGAAATGTTCAGTAAATCTTAAAAGTCCAGTGCACTTTTAGAGCCCGAGCGTGTGTTTAACAGTGGATCAGACTGGATGTATGTGGACACACACTTCGCCTCGTCTGTGTTATGAAGGGATTTTGGTTTATTCTTATTTCAACGTGCCCGAAAACTGCAGTCAAGCAAACCAAAATGGCTTCATATCGCTGAGAGTTAGAGATCTTGTGTCAGGTCAGTGGTGCACGGACCGCACATGGTTAACACCACACAATGGGGAGGACAGTGACACACACACACACACTCACATAAATCTCCAGCTTGGTCTCGATTGCATCAAGTTGCACCTGTTGTCTTGTTTTTACATTCTTTGTTGAATTCAGAAACCCAAGACTTGAGACGAAGAAAAATGTTAAATAATGGAATTTAAAAAAAGATGATTATTAAAAAAAAAAAGTATAGTAAAACTATATAAATAAATGCGGTGATGATATTTCTGTTTACTTTAGAAGTTATTATACACTGTATGCTGTGATTCTGATCTGGGAAACATTAAAGACATTCATAGCCAGTCTGATGATTTTGTCTCTTTATTTATATCGTGAACAAAAGTAAGAATACAATCAACAATAAAGAAAAAATGATGTTTTGAATTATTTTAGAATGTAAATATGTGGAATCCGATACTTTACAGGAAAGAATTTGTTCTGAAAAAGAATTCACAAAAACAAACTTTTTCATGTATAAATGTAAACGATACCACATCTAGAATATTTTTTTATATAAAGTGTAAATATGTCATCAAATACCAATTGATGTCAAAATAAACATTACAAATTGAGAGTTAAGAAGATAACATTATACTCAGTCAGATAAGGGGAAATAACATTGTCATGTATAACCTTCATGTTGACATTTAGACTGCATGATCTTTTAATACATTGAAAATGTAAATACTTTGCATCAGATCTTTAAATGTATATTCACATATATTCTAACTTTCAAGTAACCATCACATAAAAAGTGTTTAAAAAAGCGGAAAAAAATGTTTTGTATCAGATACTTTACAAAGAGATTCTAAATTCAGAGTACAAAATAATTACACATCACACACAAGTTGATTCAAACAATCTTTCTGCCATGTAACAATGTGAACAATACCATAGATAGACGGAATGATTCAAAAATCTAAATATGTGGAATTTGATACGTCGCAGAAACAAAACGCATATTTTAAAATGTAAATATGTGGAATTTGAGAGAAAAAAGACATGTATTTAGAGTAGAAGAGACAACATGAACCTAAATATGTAGATATTTGGAAACATATTTACCTGAAATAAAAACAAAGACTTAAAAAGTTGAGTAACAAAATATATTCTTCTCAATTAAATAAGAAGACAACGTATACCTATGCATGTTGACATTCACACTGAATGATGGTTTAAAAGATTGGAATTGTAAATGTTTTGCATCATATACTTCACAGATAGAAAGAAATTGTCAGATTCAATGATTCTGACTACAATTGTACATCAAACGTAATCTGATGAAAATGTCCTATTATGATAATACCACATAGAGACTAAGTGACGTTTTAAAAGATGAATAAAATAAATGTTGACATTTAAAATTGGACACGTCACAGAAACAAAAAAACCTTAATAACAGAGATATGACATTTGATTCACAAAGTATATTTTTTCACTGACAATATAATGACAATCATCTTCCACAAAAGCATTTAAATCAAAGTCTGATCATCCAACATGTGCCCCTAACATGTACATTGACTCAATTATTTTTATTAAACATGTTAAATGTGATCTGAGCACTGCAGTGATTTTCTCATATTCTCCTATTGTAAGCCATTGTGGTGAAATATATGTGTACTTACAATATTACAAGCTTTTTATTTGTCATTGTACGACAGGGTTGCACCAAAAAAGAATGTAATTGTTGTCCCAATTCGCTGCATAGGAAAGAAAGAAAAAAAAAAAAGATATTATATATGGAGGGTGGAGGATGAATTAAGGAGTCTAGCAGCCAGAGGAAATAAGCTGTTCTGAAGTCTGGTGGTTTGGCAGCTGATACTTCTGTATCTCTCTCCAGACGGCAGCAGGGTGAACAGCTTGTGGCTGGGTGGGTTTTGTCTTTTAATGTTTTAACTCTTCACAGACTCCTCTTCTCACCAATATCACTGATGCTCAGTAGATATGTGCCAATGATGTTCTGGGCAGTTTTAATCACCGGCTGTAGAGCCCTCCTGTCCTGTGCCGTGCACATCCTCTGCCAGTTTGTAATGTTTGCTGTCAGGATGTTTTCTATTGCTCCTCTGTAAAAGTTGACAAGAAGCTGGCACAGGAATTTTGTCTTCAACCTTGTCATCTTGTTATGTCCTGTTACTATTTGTGATTCTCCTCAAAGTAATATAAAACAAGTAAGATCTAAATATCCATGAGAGGATAATGAATATACAGGAGGATGTGCACCTCTGTAACCACAAAGCATGTAGTCTCTCACTAGATGTTAGAGAGGCTTTCCTCTGCTTGCTTACGTGTGATATGTTTCCATGTTGTAGGAATGTCAGCAGGCTCTGCAGTGAATGCTTCGGCAAACTGCTTGTTGAACTTTGCCAGAACGTATTTCCAGTAGTCTGATGCCTGAAGGCTTGCATCTGGAGCAATTCTCCAGTCTGGGAAAATGGCCGCGTAATCCTTGTAGGGGTGGTATTTACCATTTGTAGCAGCGCAGTGAAAACTCTGGTCACTGATCACAGAGGAAGAGCATATGTCGGTGACAAGTTTTTCTGTCCTATTCCATCTGAATCTACCCAGAGCCTGTGACCGATGTAGTGAAGTCTTGTGGTGAGTGTGGACTTTTCCTTCTGTCTCACAAGGCGCTTTGCAGAATGGACACTGTTTACCACATCCAATCAGTTTGGTGAAAAGCTCGTTCTCAGGCTTCACATGAAGATCTTTTAGTTTCATTAGGATGTTTGTTTTTTTAAACTTCTCTTGAAGGACTTGTGCCATGTCCTTTACACACTCAGTCAGCCAGTGAGCAAACTGTTCCTGGTCGGCATTGTTCAGGATCATGAAAGCACGAAGAGCATCTTTGGAAATGACCAGTTTATCACCAAGTTTCTTACAGACATTTTCAACAAATGACTTCAAGTTGCAACTCTTTTCTGTTTTAGCTTTGTTGACAGCTGTATTTATGCTCCTGATACTTGACTGAACATGTTCATCCTCAAACTCAATCATCGTAGACCCATTTGAGAAGTGTTCCACTATTTGGTTGAGTATCCAGGTCTTTACGTACTCTTCATAAGAGCAAATGTAGCTCAGATAGTTTTCAAAGTCATCCTTTGATAGCAAATCCAGTAAGACTGAATACTGGAGGGACTTTCGTGTTCCGAACTTCTGCTTCTTCATTTCACCAATGATATCAGGACCCAACGAACAGTAGACAAAGTCTTCGACTGCAGGCCTCAAGCAGCGATCCGTGAATTCTTTTGCCTTCTTTTGGCACTGGTCTCGTTTGTTGAACACATCTTTAAAATCAGTGCGGAACTTTTCCTTGTTTTGGTTCAGACATCTGTAGGGATCATTCACACGTATGAAATCCTCATGCAGTTTCTGGAACTGTCTGGCTGCAACTCCACAGATGTGCTGTTTCAGAGAAACTTCGAACTCGATCTCTATCTTAACATCCTGATTGTTTTGCAGGCTCTCGTCAATCATGTGTAGGATCTCCTGGATGTAAGTGTCATGGTAATTGTTTTTTTTTTCAGTCACAAACTGTGTGCAACTTCGAATGATACAGTCAGCTAGGTTTTGTACAGCCTTTACGTGATCTTCAATGTTGAAGATCTTGCTGAGTTTGTGTATTATCTGTTTGCAAAGTCCGTCCACTGTATATTTGAAAGGCACCAGTCCACAATCTTTCAGACTTTTTTGACTTAATAATTCACATGCATGACTCCCCTTGCGTGATAAATTGTCTCTCAGGCAGCAGGACACATATGTGATGACATTTTTGGTCTTTTGTTTAGAAAAACAGAGTTCATTTACTGTTTTTTTCCACATCTTATCAAATTCTGTGTCTAGCTCTTTGTCTGCCATCTTGACTTTTTTTTCCCGACATTCATCTATCAATGCACACACTCTCTCTTCTAATTCTTTTGTGTGGTTCTCCTTGATTCTATCAAGTTCTGTCATCCCCTGTCTGATGTCAGCTGCTGCTTGGAGCTGATTAAACACAGAGCACTCCATTTCTCTTCGAAGACTCTTTGCACTGTTTGCAAAGTCCTCTCTGTATCCTTCAACTAGATAGACATGACCCTCTGTTTGCTTGAAGTACTTTGCCAGCTTTTCAAGAAGCGTTGTCTCCCATTTAGACAGCACTGTGAAAGCTTCACTTTTCAACTGTGTGAGAAGTTCTGACATGTCAGATATCTCAGATGTCTCAGCAAAATTACCAAAGTTGTTGATCTTTGTTTCTGCAATCGTAACCCACGTGTACATTTCTTTTTTGAATTTCCATTCCCATTCGTTGAATTCTGTGCACAGCCTCATGTATGCATCAGCCACCAGGCTGTTTCTGAAGCTGAAGATGAAGTTTTCATGCTTCACTGCATTCCAAAGACTTTTCATCCACTCTGTAAACTTCAAGATATCATTAGCAGATGATTCACAACTGCCCAACATTTGGATTATGTTCTTCTTGAGCTCATACACAGCTTCACTGTACCCTGCATTGACTGGTGCCATTGGTGGGTTTCCATTCCAGAGTCCAGGAATGTACCAGTTCCCAGTGTCTGGACTGTACTCCATCACATCAGTGAAGCTCTTGTTCTCTTCTTTCTTTTCCATTTTGGCTGCTGCCTGGGTCATCTCGTCTAACTGTTCCAAGAGCAGTTTCCTGTCTCGTAAGTTGTTCTCATGGGCTGAAACGTCTGACACATTCTGGTGAACGAACTGACATTTGGGCTTTTTGCCCACCGCGCTCATCCTGAGGAAAGCATGCACAACTATTTGTAGGATGTCTTTCATATCTGTTGAATTCTCCATTGCAATATTGATGATGGTGATATCACTCAGCCCCACAACAAGTGTTGCAAGCTCATTGTCGTGCTCATGGCTATTGTCCAGTTGTGCAAGCTCTGGTGACTTTAAGCCCTCGGTGTCAATGATCACCATGAAGTCACAGTTGAGTACTTTTTTAACATCTTCATTGATTCCGATGAGCAACATAAAGGCACCTCGAGTGCATCGACCACTGCTGACTGCAAACTGCACTCCAAACATGGTGTTGAGGAGAGTGGACTTCCCTGTGCTCTGAACTCCAAGAACTGTGACGACCAGTATCTTGCTCTGAGAAGACATCAAGTCATTGAGCTGGGAAAGAACGTCACTAACCCATCTGAGAGGTATGTTGGATGCGTCTCCATCTACAAGCTCAAGGGGAAATCCATCAAGTAACAATTGTGCACATAGTTTGGGAAGATGCTGTAATTGTTGACGTGATGGGGCTTTTTCTGGAAGGGAAAGTGATGCTTCATAGATCTGACCCATTTCACGGAAGAAGTGTTCAGTCCCCAATGAGCTGTTGGAAAGTTGTCTGTCAATGTCTTTGATTTCTGCTTTGTTTTCAGAATTTTTGCATTTTTCTTTGTACTGCTCCCTAAGATCAGACAATTTCTCTCGAGACACGTTATCGAGGTTCATTCGCATCCATTTCAGGAAATAGCACCTCTCTATCCCTGGGCTTGATATTGCATTGATGAAACATGTCATTGCATTTGACATGTCATAAGAGTTTTGTTTTTCTCGAAGTTTTGTTTTCTCTATCTGAAGATCACTTTTGTAGTCTTCTATACTTTCAGACCCGACTTTTCGAAGCCGACATTCTTCCTTCTCTAAGCGAGTCAGTTCCTTCCATATTTGGCCTTGCAAGGGCAGCTGAGCTTCTTTGTATTCAAGGATATCTTGAATTTCAGCAGTGATGGCATCTGCATTTTTCTTGGCAGTCTGGCACTCTGAAGAGTCTTCATCAACCCAGATCCCCAGTTTATGGGCAATGTCAGCCATCTGCTCGATTCCCATCTTCATCTTTGAGTTCTCAACTACATTGCTGACAGTTTTCCGCAATTTTTTGACAAAGTCTGCATCATTCATTCGTTTAGTCTTCAGAAGGATGTTGCTGTTAGTCAAGCTCAACTTGGTTGCTACACTTTCTAGAGCATCTATACCAAAGTGATTGCTTTGATGGTTCCCAACCAAGAAGATCTGTGCCTTGTGTTGTTGGTTGGTAAGCAGCTTGCACGCAGAGTCCAAAGTGTCAAAGAACACAAAAACTGCTGCAGATGTCTGACACAAAAATGAAAATTGTGTTTCAAATGAAGCAATGTCCCCACGAAGGTTAGCTACAGCTACTGGCTCACTGAAGACATCCATGTTTTTGTTCCCACAAGGAAGGTACCAAGTGATTTCAACCAGTCCATTGGATATTCTCTTTGGACTGTCACCACACTCCATATTATGATGGACAAAGGTGTCGTGGTACTGCTGAGAATTGCTCAGAAGCTTATTGAGGATCTCTGACTTGGACAAGGAGCACTCACCCAGTCTCACAAAAGATATCATTGGAAGTTCAGAGAGAACAATTCTGTCTTCAATAAAGCCTTTGGATTCTGAGAGGGACTGAGGTCTGTACTTTTTAACAATGTCTCTCATGGCCCAAAGCATGAGTGTGCACTGCTTTGTGTCACAATTAGGAAGCAACAGAGGCACAGAAAACTGACACATAGACATTTTGAGTGCCATTTCCTGCCGTACAAAACCATCAGAACACAGAAAGAGGGCAGTGATTATGTCAAGGGGGTTTAGCATGTCACCTGAATTTGTACTTTTTACTAGATTTTTAAGATCTAACAGCGGATGATTACAGTTTGACTCACATGCAGATGTACATTTCACATTCCTAGCTGTGACATTAACCATCATCAGTTTCTTCAGGAAGTACCATGGAAGATCTGAATTACACTTGGCAGGTTCATCAGTGATGGTCTTCTCGTCAATCTGAAGTATTATGCTCAGGGATAGCTTCTCAGGGTAGAGCTGCTCCAACCCCAGATCCTCCATTAAGCTCTTTAGATGCGTCTCTGAAGAAATGAAAACAATGAATATTAAACCCATATTGGTTATGTCAATATTCATAAGCATGGATCAAAGTTGTAACATTTAAATTTGTTTAGCTGAAACACAGTTTTAATATGGTACACCTAACTAAAACTAAGGCCTATGGTCAGGTAGTCAGTAATCTGTCTGTCCAATTATTGGGTCTAGATAAAGAATACCTCAACAACACTAGAAAGTGAAACCTTATGTTTTGGCAACCCTCTAACATTTTCTCCAATGTCGCTTTTAGCCTAAAATTTTGATTTTTGAACAAGAGATATCAAAATCTAATGGGCAGCCTGGCATGGAATTGTCAGCTAAAGGACTTGAGAGAGATGTATGAAGACATTCTGTTTTTCAATTGAATTGAATTTAATTTAACTACTAGGCCTATTTTTAGCCCCCTGCTCGAAAATTGCATACTCCTACTCTTTTGAGTACACTACCCAAACTACAAGGTCTATTTTAATAATTTTGATGCTATAATACTGGTAACACTTGTGAGATGTGTTGAATTGTGTAAATATTTTGTATATGTTACTGGTTAATATAGAAAAATAAGAGATTACACAGCTGAAATTGAAAACATTCAGCTCCGCCTGGAAAAAATGCACTTTCAGTGATAAAAGGTTATTGAAATAATGCAGTATGATCCCTAAAACTTTCCCAAGTCATAGCATAACTGATCAGTAGTTATTACAAAATGGTTAGAGTGGAATAAAGTGAATAATAAGAGGTTTTATTACAAAGGGGTCAGGCGAGGTCATCATTTTCGAACCAGCTGTTGCAGCTCTTACATTGTACTTTTATACACTATATAACTATATATTTCACTTTCTTTATCACTCATATGATTCAATACATCCAAATTCAGATAATAGGAATCATATTCATATTCATAACATCATCAGAGCCAGTTTTGGCTGTCATCTGTAGGATTTTCTCATTTCATGTGTGTGTATGTGGCTGCATGGCAGCCTATCCTCGGTCGATTTCCAAAAACAACCCCTCCTTCGAAGCCTCACAGTCTTAGGAAGACCTGTGTCGAGTTTGGTGGCGATAGGCAAAAGTTTTCATACAATAAAGTTGCCAGAAGTGACGCGTGTACCCCGGCGGAAATTTCCGGTCGCAGGCAGTCTGACCACTCGCCCAAGCCTGCTTGACCGCTCTTATTCTGGAAACAAGGCGGAAGTCAACAGTATGCAGTTGGCAGCAATGACTACAGCTTTGGAACGGAAATTCTGCGGCGTTATTATCCATATTTTTCATAAAACTTGGGCGCATACCTACGATTTTTTTCGGTGGAGTTCAGCATGAAGGTACGTTTGATCACCCACAACTGTTTAGTGCTTATACGGATCGTAAAACAGAAGTTAGTTACGTGTTCCGCCACGTGTGCTAATGCTATTACATGCTTTGTATGACTGGGTAGCCGTTAGCATGAGGGTACAAACATTGATTTGAGGTACTCATAACGCCGATTTTTGGCCCGGATTTGGTGCTTTTATGCCACGATATTGTTTTACTTATATGAGTAGCCTATAGTTGTCTTTGGAGTGTATAAGAAGTGACTTATATGATGTTGTTGTCCACACGTTGCTCTTTCATCCAAAAAAAAAAAGTGGCGTGTCCACACTACTGGCTAATAATCATTCTATTTTCCGCATTTGATTTGAGGGGCTCTGAGCCCGAGCCAGAAGGTTAATAATCAATTCATGAATGAAAAGGTGAACTATTTATCAAACTATCAAAAGGAAGTCTAGATTTTAAGATGCATCGTTAGTCATTCGTGTACCACTAGTGTTGGCAAAAACTGAATGAATGAATCTTTTGAATTGAATCTTTCGCAAGTTTGATTCATTCTGCGCCTACATTGGTATGTGTTGCCTCCAGGAAATATAACTTATATAAGTAGGATATAAGAGTTATATAACTCAGTATAACTTGCGATGCGTGGACGTCAAGGGCAGAGAGACAGTTATGCGCTGCACTCTCCCCATGAGCCTGGCTACTGTTGGCAGATTTAACCCCGTTGTGAGGCCAGATGCCTCTATCTTTGTTTTGACCAACTTCCTACCAATCACGCTGACCCGGGACCTTTGCTGACCTCACCAGAAAACAACTCGGCACCATCTAGTGGACTGAAAAAGCAATTGATTTGATTTTTCTAGTAATTTTTTTTTTCTTTTTTAATAGTTTATATAATAAAAGATCGATACTTGGCGTCCATGTATCGATACAATATCGCCACGCAAAATATCGCGATACTATGCTGTATCGATTTTTTCCCCCACCCCTATTGTATATGGTATCCCAGTGGAGGAAAAGGTGGAGGATTTGAGATCAAGTATAAGAGGTGGAAAAATTATAGGGATTAAATGTCTGCAAGCAAGAAGATGGGGAGAAAGGGTTGATAGTTTGTCAGTGTTGCTGGATTTCCAAGAGAGGCTGTTGCCTGCTAAAGTCACTGTGGGATATATGAGTTACAATGTAAGAGCTTATGTTCCACCACCTTTGAGGTGTTTCAAATGCCAAAAATATGGATATATTGCGGCAGCGTGCAAAGGGAAACAAAAGTGTGGAAAATGTGGAGGGGAACATGAGTATGGGAAATGTGAGGATGGGACAGAGCTCAAATGTGCAAATTGCGGAGGTGCACATAGTGTGGCCTATGGTGGGTGTGAAGTGAGAAAGAAGGCAGTGGAAGTGCAGCAGCTAAAAGTGAAAATGAATATATATTATGCAGAAGCAGCAAAGAAGGTTCAGAGGGAGAGTAGAGTGGAAAAGGGGGGGGGGGGGGATATATCAAGGAAGGAACCGTCTCAACAGTCAAATGAACAACTTGTGACAAAGTCAAAGGGGAGATGGGAATGTACTGACAGTAAATAAGGAGAGCTTTGTGTATTTCATGGCGGAAGTATTTAACTGCACATTCTAAGCAAAAGGGAGATCTGAGAAGATTGAAATAATAGTAAAGAGTACAGCAAGATATTTAAATATTCATGGGATAACTGGGATGGCTGTTCAGGAAGAGCTTAAAAACAGGAACAGTTAAACAAAGAAACATGTTCACAGGACTAGTCATAATGTTCTACAGTGGAATGCAAGGAGTCTGTTGGCAAATGGCCAAGAATTTTAAGGTTTTCTTAATGGGTTAGAATATAAACCAGATATAATATGTGTTGAAGAGACATGGCTTAAACCAAATTTAGATTTTGTGATTCAGGGATATGTGTGCATAAGAAGGGATAGAGAAGGGGGTAATGGGGGAGGATGTGCTACCTTTGTTAGGCATGGAATTTCTTATCGAGAAATAGAAAAAGGAAAAGACCTAGAATATGTAGGGTCTGGGTCTGGCTACATATTATAACCATCACCATGTATATACAATAGGCTATTGTATATACATGGTGATGGTTATAATATCAAGCTAGCGATCGATGCTAACATGCTAATGACGCTAGCATGCTGTCTAGGCTAGTGCATAGCCAGTGTTTAGCAAGTTAACTTATCAGTCGAGTAGCTAGCTATAGGAAGAGGGAGATTGGGAGCTTGTATGTTCATGATAACCTTATCAAGAGACGTCTGACCATCTACTCTTGCACTGTATTACAAGTTATGCTGTATCTTCTCAATGTGAATGTCATAATGCCATATCAATTACTGGCAGATAATATAGTTCACAGTTAGCCAGGCTATGACAGTAGATGTCCATTTGTTAAAAAAACTAAAAAACATTAAATATCCAATTTATTTTATTTAAAAGGCATATTATGAAAGTATTCTATATTTTATTATTTCATACATTTTACAGTTGGCCAGGTGGACAACATGTCTTAGCAAGATGATGTTCAAGAAGGACCATCAACAAGCACAGATGTGCTTAGTTACACGGACATTCTGTGACTGTTCTTCCTTTTTGTTGGGTTCACCAGAGCTTTGTGTACATTATATATAATTATATTATATTATATAGCCCAAACCTGAATGCTCTGCTATACCAAATCGTGAGAAAACGGAAAATCCAGAAAAAAGTATTTCCTATATTTTAAATACAAAATACATGTATTGTATTTTGTTACATTTTCTGGCACCAGTATTTTGCATTTTATTTTGATACATTTATTTGAGGGGTATTTTGTATCAAAATACATTTTGATGTATTTTTGCCCATCTCTGGTTGTGGTGAATTTTTACAATCCATGTCAACGATTGGAATTGGAAGCATTAGAGGCAATGAAGGGACTAGACAGAAGAAGGGTCATTTGGTGTGGTGATTTTAATGCGCATAGCACTCTCTGGGGAGGGGAAAAGACTGATAGGAATGGGTTGATAGTAGAGGAGGTGATGGACTCCTTGGGACTTGTATGTTTAAATGATGGGACTTTCACAAGAGTGAATTACAAGTCAGGTAATGAGTCAAGTTTAGACCTGACCATAGCATCACGGTCATTGGCAGATACTTGTGTGTGGGAGGTATGGAAGCATTCTACTGTTGCAAGTGATCATTACCCCATTTTCTGTAGAGTAGGAAGAGGAAGCAGGGTGGGGTCAGAAGATACAGCAGAAAGGTGGGTATTTGGAAAGGCTCAGTGGGATACATTTAGAGAAATGAGTGAATCAAGGTTTAAAGATATAGATAGAGAACAGGATATATAAATATTTAATGAAAATGTGAGAGAAAATGGTGGAGTGGTGGCTAACAATGATGAAGTAAAGGCAGAAATGTTAGCTAAAGCACTGATTGAGGTCCATAGTTCTGGCAATATGTCAAAGGAGGGTTTAAATGGAAGACATAGAACAAGTGAAGCAAATAAAGAATTGTTGGAAACAGATGAAGAGAGGGAAGATGCAATCAATGCTCCCTTCACTTTGGAAGAAATAAAAAGGGCCGTAAGAAAATCAGGGCTAACTGCTCCAGGTAAAGATCAGATTTGCTACATCATGTTGAACCATTTGTCTGATTTAGCATTAGAGGTGATTTTGCAATTGTTTAACAAAGTTTGGCAGGAAGGAAAATTACCAGGACTTTGGAAACAAGCAGTTATAGCACCCATCAGAAAACCAGGAAAAGATCCCACTAATCCATCTAACTATAGACCAATAGCATTGACTTCCCACATGTGTAAAATCATGGAGCGAATGATCACAGAAAGACATTATTTGGAAACAAGGAATCTTAGGTCAAAGTATCAATGTGGATTTACAAAAGGAAGGGGAACAATGGATCCAATAGCATGTCTAGAAGCAGAGATGAGGAAGAGGAGTTGAATGGAGGTAATAAACGCTCAACTGTACTGAATGCATTCCAATGTCAAGAACTCTGGTTTTTTATTTTTTTATTTGACTCTCTTTAGCGTATAACTATAACTACACCAGCACAGACACTAGAGAAAATCTACTCCAAAACCAGATATCATGTAAATATTAGGGGTGGGGAAAAAAATCGATACAGCACAGTATCGCGATATTTTGCGTGGCGATATTGTATCGATACACGGACGCCAAGTATCGATCTTTTATTATATAAACTATTTAAAAAAAATAAAAATAAAAAAATTACTAGAAAAATCAAATCAATTGCTTTTTCAGTCCACTAGATAGTGGCGAGTTATTTTCTGGTGAGGTCAGCAAAGGTCCCGGGTCAGCGTGATTGGTAGGAAGTTGGTCAAAACAAAGATAGAGACATCTGGCCTCACAACGGGGTTAAATCTGCCAACAGTAGCCAGGCTCATGGGGAGAGTGCAGCGCATAACTGTCTCTCTGCCCTTGACGTCCACGCATCGCAAGTTATACTGAGTTATATAACTCTTATATCCTACTTATATAAGTTATAGTTCATATACTGAGTCCACACGTTTGCATTTAGTTAAGTTGGACTATGTAGTAATACAAACAGTTCAGTTTGTCAGGTTCATGCAACATTTATGACATTGTTGGTCAGTCTGTCTGCTTGACAATCCTATTTTGCTGCAATAAAAATGATTGAAGTGAGATGAACAGACTGAAAACTTTATCTTATTAGATAAAACATGTTGACACAGTTTTCCTTTAGGGACATCATTTGAAGTTGAAAAAAGTAATAAATCGCAATACTCAGAATATCGCAGTATCGTGATATCGTATCGTGATAATATCGCATCGCGGGACCTCTGGTGATTCCCACCCCTAGTAAATATGTGATTTTGATTCGGTATATATCAGTAAACAATGTATGGCCACATTTCAACGTCCACAGACTGACTGTAGTTTACATGTTCATTAATGATTTAAATAGATTTTACTTGGCAATTACAAATTATTTTCTTTTACTTACTTGTGTAGACAGACTTGCTATTGACATGACAGGCTGTCATCTTCACAGTGGGGCTTGGCCCAGTGGAAATAACAGCAATAATAATATAATAATAATATTTGTACTTATGGACTGCACATCATTTAGTGCCTTTCTGCTGAACAGTAGACTGTATAAAACTTACTTTTACCACACGTGCTGTGTTGACGGTCATCCTTGCTGTCAGACCGCTGCTTTGATGGAGGGTCGTCTTCATCACCGACTCCCTTCATGAATGAGAAAATGGACATTTTCAGGTGTGATGAATCGACTCATAATCCCATACACATTAGTTAATAAGATAGTATTTCCATTTTCTTTTCTTCTTGTTGTAGATATACAAACAGGCTGTTTACCTCCATTGTGGGTACAGTGTAGAGTGCCCCCATACTTGGTTCGGGATTATTCAATTATTCAAACAGCTTCTCACTGAAAGTAAAAAAGAGACAAGTATTGAAGGCTTTATGCCCGAGTGCTGTAATGATATGCGGTAAAGTTTAAAACACCTCGCAGCCTTCTTGACTGCAGTATGGACCAAAACCAGAGAACACTAAGCCCAACGAGAACCATAGCTTGTGGGTGCATTTCTACACTTGCTTATCGTGTGCAGCGTCATGAGGGCTATGAATGTAAAGGATTTATGAAATTATAATTAAAACAATGATTTATACTAATCAGTCTTTAATATTGTGTGTATGGTCTGAAAATGTACGACTTTGGTAAATCCTAGTGTAACTATGAACAGGATTAAGTAGAAGATTAAGAGGGCTAGAAGTTATTCAAAGAGTAACTGCACACTTTAACATGTTTTGTGTTGAGTCGACCATTTGGGACAAATCTGCCTCATGCAATAAAAGAACGTTAATGTCCTCTAATCAGGCCCCCCTCCTCCTACTGCGGTAAAGCCAGCCTCCACTTCGAAAAACATGTCAAGCCAGCCTGCACATTATTTTGCAGTGCACGTATGTAATAGGCATTACGGTAAGAGCGTGTAAGAACTGAAAGTTCTGGTGAATGTGATAGGACATGTCACATTCATTTAATAAATCAGTGAATAAGTATGTAAATCATGGATAAATTAAAACATGAATAAATGCATAAATGAATGAATGACTGAAAAAGTATACATTTTATGAATGATAACTTTAAAACCACGATAATAAATGTAAATTGCAAAAATGTAATTCCAATTGTGTGAATACTCAAATGTATGAATAAAAATACATTTACACAGACCAGTATGAATTTCAGAATAAAACCCTTTACAATTTCATTTATTAAAAAGATTAGATTAAAAAGTAAAATGGTGCATAATTACAAATCAAGTTAGCTATAGATTTATAGCAGATAACTTCAACGAGCCAGAGAGAATCAGGGCATTCTGATGTAGGATTTCAAAATTAAAGCCCTTTAAAATATCTTTCATGAGCCAACATCAAATCAAATTCATGAGCCAATTTATCTCTAATTTTAGATTTAAAAGGAAATAGTCTATAGTTACAAACTAATTTCACCTCACATTAACAGCTGCCCACCTCAGTGCCACTCAGGGATAATCATTAAATTCTAATGTAGGATTTCGAAATTAAATTCTCTTGAAATTTCATTCATGAGCAAGCTTCGTTCTAATTTTAGATTAGATTTGAAATGAAATGGTCTTTAGTTACAAACTAATTTTACCGTGGATTAATACTCACTCAGGGATAATCAGGACATTCTGATGTTCTCTCTCATAATTAAAGCCCTTATAAATCTCATCCATGAGCTAACTTCCCTCTAACATCTAAGTGTAACATCTCTGAAAACACCAGTGAACTATGTATTCAGAAGTTCTCCTCCACACCAGCCCTCTCTTGCATCTCAGTCAATGAGCTTGTAGATGGCTTCAATTCTAAAGTTAAAAATGTTATTGATGCCATTGTCTTGGGTAAGCAAAGATCTCCTTGGAGAAATGCCACACTGGTCAGAATAGAGAAAAGAGAGTGTCGGAAAGCTGAGCGCAGGTGGCGAAAAACAAATCTCCAGGTTCACTGTGACATCTATAAAGAGAGACTTTGCAATTATAATTTGGAACTTAGAAATGCAAGGCAGTCCTTCTTATTATTTGCTACCGTTGCCAGTGTCTGTAGCTGCTGAGCTCCAATCCACCTGGGAATGCAATTAATTTGCCTCCTTCTTTACTGACAAAATTCAGAAAATTAGACAAGCAGTCAGTGCCTCCACACCAACCACAGGATATGTGTTGTCCCCATCTCTAAATAACCATTTAAATATCATGAAACAATTTCATTCCATCAACCATAGAAACTTAGAAGACATTATACAACATCTGTAGTCGGTGTCCTGCTGCTTGGATATTCTACCGACACACTTTTTCAAAAATATTTCAAACTGCATGACCACTGATCTTTTACAAATTGTAAACGCATCCCTTCTCTCAGGTGTCTTCCCACGAGCCCTAAAAACTGTAGTTATTAAACCGCTCCTAACAAAGGCTAGTTTAGACTCCGCAACAATGAAAAATTATAGGCCAATATCAAACCTCCCATTTTTAAGTAAAATAATTGAAAAGGCGTTTTTTCAACAGCTGAACAATTTCTTGGCCGTGAATAACTGCTTTGATGTCTTCCAGTCAGGCTTTCGACAGCACCACAGTACTGAAACTGCCGAATCCGGCCCGCCACGTCATTTTATGTGGCCCGCGAATCCGCCAGCAAAAAAAAAAAAAGTTTAAAAAATAAAATAAAAGTTAGACTTGATAATAAAAATATCCCCCTAGAAATTATGAGATACAAAGTCGAAGTTATGAGACAGAAAGTCATAATTCTGAGATACTTAAACACACAGTCATAGAAGCAGCTCTTCGGCTGGTTACTGTACACTTGACATATAAATGTATTGTGAGTACATTGAAGACTACTTTAAACGTGTCTTTAAAACACATGAAATACTTCACGTGGGATTGTGCAAACACACTCTTGAAAGGATTTTAAGCTTTGAACAAAGTTATTGTAATAACTTGTGTTTGATATTTGTCTTTGATATTTGTCTTTGATATTTTCTTTAATAGTTTGATAGAGTAATGTGGGTTTCTTAACCCTAAATTAAAAGGATTTAAGTTATAATAGCAGAAATGTGCTGAAATATATTTTTACATTTATATACCTGTATGTACAATATTTGAACACTTGAATAAACAATAATCAAATGCAGAGACAGTTATTTACCAATATGTTAGGAGAAGTTACATTTACACCGTCTTACATTTACAACCGGCCCATTGAGGGCCGGTTGTAAATGATGCTGATTGTAAGTGATGCTGATGTGGCCCAGAGTGAAGATGATTTTGAGACCCCTGGTTTAGGGCCAAAATAAATTTCTGATCTGCTGCTACCTTATGAACCATCCCGACCCCTTAGGTCGTCTGGGACTAGTCTACTTTCTGATTAGTCAGAACTAAACACGGAAAAGCAGCGTTCAGTTTTTCTGCTCCACATATCTGGACCAAAGTCCCAGAAAGCTACAGGTCTGCTGAGACCCTCAGCTCCTTTAAATCAAGATTGAAGACTTTTGTTTTCTGCTGCCTTTAATTGAACCAGATTCAGGGATATTAATCAATTTCCTGCATTTCTGCATTTTACTAGTGTATTCTATTTCTTAAACTGCACTTCAACATTTTTTTTTTTAGCTTTTTAAAGTTTTCATGACTGTTTTTAATGTTTCAATCAATGTTATTAACATTTGCCTTATGTTTTGATGCTTTTAATGGTTTTATGTGAAGCACTTTGAATTGCCATGTTGTTGAAATGTGCTATACAAATAAACTTGCCTTGCCTTCTAATTTCAGATAAGATTTTAAATTAAAAGTTCCGTAGTTACAAACTAATTTATCCTTATATTAACAGCCGACAATCTCAAGGTGTCACTCAGTGACAATCGGGACATTCTGGTGTAGAATTTCAAAATTAAAGCCTTTTAAAATATGTTTTTCTTATGAGCATCAATGATTCTTCCGATCATTGTAAGGTGTCTTGTCTCTTTGAATGATCCCAGTGGGCTTGAGCGATGTAGACACAATTTGTCATTTAATAATGCATAACCATCCAAATGGTTTATGTTACATTTCTCAACTATATTTTCTTCATCTACAGTTGTCTACAATTCCTCTGTATGTTTTGCAACAATGTTGCTTTTTCTTTTGTTCAACTTAATAGTTATTGTAAAGCTTGTTCAGTAAGTACAGATCATTGCTGCACAAAAGTATTTACTAAATAAACCAATATAAACACACTTGCACACAAAGACACACGGATACCCCCATGGTCCTAAGACCATTCTGTTAAAAAATACAGAACATAACAAAACAACAAATTTCCCCTTGCGGGATGAATATATTATATATCTATCTATAACTTTCTTTTATTCTTTATTTAGCAATTTTGGTTAAAACTCAATTGGTGAAACAGACAGGATAGTAGTTACAATGTTTAAGTTTTTAGGAAAGCATTGTTTGTTCTGTTATGGATTTATTTGAAAATGTAAATGTATACCTTTTTTTGAATGAGATGTGTATTTTTATATTTGGTCATGTTACAAATTATATATTTTATGTATTTCTTATTTTTATATTGTCAATTATGTATTTATTGTTTGGGTGGGTAAGATTTATTTTTCCCTTGTAAGTCCTACATTGTCATATCAATAAAACTCTTCTTTTTTTTTTTTTTACCAAACAAATGGAATTTGGCTTTCTCACACATTACAGGACTCTTATACAACACATTTTAAAAGGCCCTTTTCATTGCTGTTGGATAGCAATGGGGTAATGTCACAGATGCAGAAGTTATTTTTACTGCCTAGGAGCAAAAGCGGGAAAATTGTGTCCTCTGTGTTTACTTGTTATTTAACCAGTTTAACACAAACTGCTTATGTGGCAGTTATGAATTGGGAAGTGTAACTTTAAGAAATAATTAAAGCTGCAAGCAGCATTGATCAGGCCCTTGCAACTTTCCACGCATCAAGGGTATTGGCAGGACTCTGGTTGACGTGGCCATGCATTTCTGTGACCATCAGACACTGCATGCACGAGTTAGATGGTATTTTCTGTGTGGACCAGCAGCGCAGCCAGGTCATTTTGCCACAAAGCAGAAACTTTAAAGAATGCAAGACAGCAATATAACAATTAAATACCACTAACAAATTTGAGGTTTCCAAAATGTCAATCCATCACATTGACATACTCTACCTCTTATTTTTGTCATTGTAATATAAAAGAATATTGTTGAAATGTAACAAACATATTGAAGTCAGATATGAAAATAATTCATCCGTTATTGAATATGGCATCACATTGAAATAGAAAACCCTCATCTTAATGTCCGAGTATTGGTGATAGTTTGTGACAATAGGCTGTTTCCTTTTCATTCTAATCTGAGTTTAGAGTTAAATTAGCCCCTGGTTGTGATTTTAAAGGTGTAAATGTAACCGGAATATCCTGATTCTCTCTTAGTGGCACTTTGAGGTGTCCTACTCTTAATCTGAAGCAAAATAAATTTGTGACTGTCGACCATTTCCTTGTAAATCTAATTAGAAAGAAGTTGGCTCATGAATGAGATTTTAAAGGGCTTTTTTTCTGAGATTCTACATCAGAATGTCCTGATATTCTGAGGGACTAGCTGATGTCTGCTGCTAATCTGAAGTGAAATTAGTTTGTAACTTTGAAACATCTTTTAAATGGAATTCAGTTTTTCCTTTTAAATACAGTTTGCATGCGGTAATTATCAGTTTTTTTTAAATTATCATTTATAAAATGCATATTTTTGTATTCATTCAAATAGTTTCATTTATTTATGCATCTATTTATTCATTTTTTTTAATGTTAATTAATTTATCTGTTATCTGCAGTCTCCTCCTCGCCTCTCCCCGCAGCACGTATTGTTTTTATATGGTTAGCTGCAGACTTTACTGTTGATTTATTGGGAAGATTGTTCATTATATTTACACCACCAATGACATGAATAGTCTAGTATATGTAGTCTGCACAAGTCACGTTTGAAAGAGTTAACAGTGCTCTCCCGGTTTTTCAGGTCCTCTCATTCGGCACATAACGGCAAAATCACTGACAAAACAAAAGCATAGAGCGACTCACCTTTTGTAGAACAGATGTGGCCATGGCCAAATAGCAACCTTTCTATGAAGAAGTTTCTTCTCGGTGCAGCATTTAAAGGTTGTGTCCTATACGGGGCGAGCCCGCGTGTGCAAATGCATCCCTGCAGACCTCTCTTTTTATTCTGCTGGAGAAACAACGTTCACTTTCGGTGTCCAGTTTTTTGATCGTGTGGTTCAGTGTCAAAGTCCAGAGTTGAAGTGCAGTGTGAAAGAGAGAGGAGAGCTGACGTGTTCTTGCTTTATCTTCTTGATAAGGGGGGTGCAGTTTTACGATGGGAACAGCAAAACCATTCCCATCTTGATTATTTCATTTCACCTTACTGGAATTGATAGTCACTTACAGATTCATTTAAATTCTTCCTTATTTGAACTGGATGCAAAATGACACCAAATAGTTTGATATGAATCACTAAATGAAACCTGATCAATTAAAGATTGAATAAATCAAACAATTACACAACATGGATATACATGTATTATTCCTAACCTTTACAAACTCGGACACACACACACACACACACACAAAGTATATGAAGATCATGAAACAAAGTACAACGATGGGTTAGGGTCATAAAACATGGGAGACTCAGCCTTAACGATTTGAGTGTCGAGTCTTATCTTTATGTCCAGACACGTGATAACTTGAGTGTTCAACCATTGAGTGACAAAGGTCACTGAATGGTTCAATAGAATTAATAACGGGGAACCACCCTGAAAACAGGGAACAATAACCAAACTATAAACTCAGTATCATAATTAGTATTCACTCACAATGTCAATAGTCAAAGTACTATTCCACATTCAGAGTGAATAGTGAAGGTTTGAGCTCAGTCCACATATCCAGCTATTATCACAATACACATGCTCAAAGTAATCACAGACAGCTGCTCTTTAAAAGTATAACAGAGTTAAATTAAAATCTAATAAACATTGATCAAGTCAAATAATATCTAAAACTAACAACCACAATACATGTATGAGCCTATCTAAAATCAACAAACAATCTGTGGTGTGTGTGTGTGTGTGTGTGTGTGTGTGTGTGTGTGTGTGTGTGTGTGTGTGTGTTAGTCAAAGAGGCGAAAAAAGAGGGGGGGGGGGGCAGATCCTCAGATGGGACACACAGCACTAACGAGACTCGGCGGTCCGTGAGCATACACAATAACACGTTCACAATACAGTAACTTATTGCAAACAAACTGTAGTATCTTGCATGCGACAGTTCTGTTGAAGTGATGAGGAAGGATGCTCCGTGGACACTGTTCTTGCTGGTATAATAAAGTTTATTACAAACAAGCAACACATGCCATTACGGACGTCTAGATCGTCCGGAGGTCTCAAGTCGAATCCGAAAGTCCCTGCCTTTAGGGCTCTCGCTTCATCTTTATATAGGATACATGTTATGTTTACATCTGGGCGGAACGTAAGAGAATGTATGTGGCCTCCTCATTCTACACATCCCCCCTTCTGCCCCTGGTCTCCTGCACATCTGGTTTTCATCTAAGACAAATACACTTGGGGTCTTCGCTGTATCGTGTAAGACCTGAAAATATACCACAAAACAAAGCAAGGTAATAAACACTATGACCTAATTATGCCCAGACACACTGAGCTAAGCCTCTTACGGTAAGAAGACTTCCTTCTGAGTAACTTGGTTAAACTCAGGGTCGCGAGCTCCAAGCTGAGCGGCGATAAACTTCTTATGTGGCAGAGTTTCTTTGGAAATTAAGGGTATCATTCTTCCTTATAATCGGCACAAAGTCAACGTTAACGGGGAGAGAACGGGGTATAGAATGTGTGTAAATATGTGTGTAAATTTCCCCACTGCAGGACGAATAAAGGATTATCTTATCTTATCTTATAGAAGTTATCTGTTCTCTGCCTCAGGATCCAAAAACAAAACAGTCTGTTATTCGTCCAGCGAATGTAAGACTGACCTAGGTTCTTTAAAAGCAAAGTTGTTTCCGTGCCTCCTTGCACGCGAATCAAATTGCGTGGAATGGCAGAGAGCTGGATGGGACGGAGAGTTTTGTATTTTCAGGGACAGGCAGAGCTGCACCACAGGAAGTCCTGGGGTGTCTGTGGCTGTTGTCCAATAGGACCCCAGTGTTGTGTTTGGATGAAGATTTCCCCCGTGTGAAAACGTTTCCCGGGGGTTGGTGTTATCTTAGGCTCCCGAGGCCGGATAAGTTTGAAAACTCTGGGGTTGCCTCTTCGTTTGGATGGTCGAAAACGGATAAGTTTTGAAACGATGGCGCCACCCGCGTTTGCTACTTGATTGGTTCTTAGCAGTCGCGATGTGTCCTTCCCTGATTCGTCAGGCCCCTATCACGTGACCCTTTCCCGGAAAATCACAAACAACAACAGCCTTGATTATCGATCGACTACCAGGTTAATTCAACATGGACAACTGATTACAGGTGTTGCTGACCTTGTTGTCTTTACTAGCAGCTGTTGTTCAGTTAAATTCTGCATTTCTGTTATTGGAGCGATTAGCGAGCAGCGTGACCAGACCTACGGAGCGGCTTTGTGAAGCCACGGTTAGCGGCTTTAGGGAGGGTGATGGACACAAAACGGAGGACTTTCCTGTCCTTATTAACCTAAAGCCTCTTGCACACGACGCCCCCAAATTTGGGGGCTCTCGGGCTTAGGGGGGGTAGCAAATATCGTCTAAAAAATGGTCATATTGATAGCGAATATTGTGCATGTGTACATTTTATATACCGGATTAAACAGCAATGTATGGGCAACACTATCATATAAGTCACTTTTTACACACTCCAAACACAACTATACACTACTAATATACGCAACTAGAAAATGTGCCATAAAACCACGTATTTCTGGCCACAAATCGGCGTTTTATTTACTGCGCTTCGATATTGGAACAGCAAGCTAATGGCTAAACGGCTAATTAATATGTTGCCGAGCATTACATTTTGACGCAGAACCCATAAATGTCTTCGGCTTTTCTCTCCGTGAAACCACTACAAAGCTGTGAGCCAACAACGCCAACACAACAGTTCCCTTCACCGGAAAAAAGCATAGGTATCTGCTTACCTTTTATGAAGAATCACAAAAATAACGGCAATAATTATCCGGTTCAAAGCTAGAAACATTGTTGGCAAATACATCCTGTCTGTTTCTCATCTGTTTCCTGTAGAAGGGGGGGGGGGGGGGGGGGGGGGTCAATCTAACTTGCTGGACCCGTGGGTGGGTGGTCAGACTTTTGGCGAATGGAATTTTATGCTCGGGGATGCGCGGCACTTTTTGCATCTTTACTCGCTGAAAGTTCTGTCAATCAACACCCGGCTTTGACGACAGCCTTCCTGAGACTCTGACGCGTCGAAGGCGGGCTCATTGACTGAAATCGACCGATGATAGGCTGAGCTAGACTCCCATACACACACAGCAACTGGAATTCAGACGAGAAAATCCCATGGATGAGAGCCAGAAACCGGCTCTGAGAGGACCCTGGCTCTCAAAATGATGCCAAACGGCTGTATTTGGATGTATTGAATAATATGAGTGATAAAAAAGTGAAATATATAGTTATATAGTATATAAAAGTACAATGTAAGAGCTGCAACAGCTGGTTCCAAAATGACGACCTTGCGTGACCTCTCTGTACTAAAAGCCTCTTATTCTTCACTTTATCCCAGCCAAACTTTCTTCTAGGACTACTGATCGGTTGTGCTATGATTTGGGAGAGTTTTTAGGCTCTCAGCTGCATTATTTCAAAAACACAATATCAATAAAAGTGCTTTTTTTTCAGGTGAACCTGAATATTTTCAATTTGAGCTGTGTAATATCTTTATGTACTATATTAACCAGCAACATATACACAATATTTACCCATCTGAACAATCTCACAAGTGTTATCTGAATTATAGCATTAAAATCATTAAATCATTAGGTGTGTTAAAATAGACCTTTTAGTTACAGAATTTAAGTCTCTTTAGTATGGGTATGCCATTTTCGAGCAGAGGCCTAAAAATAGGGCTAGAGTTTAATGCTTATTTTGTTCTGCACAACTATTGTGAAGTCCGCAGATTAAATGTAAAGGAACAAAAGCAGTAATAGCTCTCCAGTAGGACAGAGACTTCAGTCACCAGCAGAGCTACGAGTAAGAACAGACAACAATGAAACCAAGAGGGAATGAGTGAGAGACGTGTGTTGACCACATTTATGGACCCATAATCTAGTACAGTGATTTTTAACCATGGTGCTGCGGCCCACGATTGGGCTGCGAGCGTCACCTAGAGGGCCGCAAAAAACTTTCAGTTTTGCACCTGTGGGCCGCGAGGGCCGCGGGACCACATAGGTTATCAATTGAAGACACCAGAGATATTCCTATTATCCATGAGACGCTCAGTTATAATATAGCTTCTCACCACCTGGTGGCGGTAATGCGTCAGTCAGTTGTTTAACAAGCTCCAATAAGCAGAAGAAGACACTCAGCTAGCCGCTAGCCTGTAGCGAAAGTTATGGAGAAGTATTTAAAACGAAAAAATGAAGACGAAAGTGGTGCCAAACCCCCCCCCCCCCCCCCCCCCCCCCCAAATAAAGTCTACATTTCATCCAACGCTCGTGGGAAAGCCGGTGGATTTTTTCAAGAGAAAGGAAAATGGGCTACAGATGCAGAAAAGGTCTGTCGTGTCACTGACTGGCAACTCCAAATGTGCTTTGAAAGCCAGCTACCTCGTAGCCAGACGTGTGGCACAAAGTAAGAAAGCATTCACCATAGCGGAGGAGTTGGTTCTGCCTGCCGCTGTGGATATGTGCCGTGAGATGATTGGCGAGGCTGCTGCTAAGAAGCCGCTGACCATCCCACTCTCAACCGACACTGTGAGTCACCGTATCGCGGACATGGCCTCAGACATACAGCATCAGCTTCTGGAAAGAATAAAAAGTAGCCCATATTACTCTTTGCAACTAGACGAGTCTACTGATGTCACGAATGGTGCACTGCTGCTGGTGTTTGTTCGCTATCGCTGGGACAGTAGTTTGCACGAAGACATACTGTTTTGTGGAGCGCTACCAACACGAGCTACGGCTCAGGAATGTTTCCGCTGCATGGATAACTACCTCACTGAGAACGGCCTGGACTGGCAGAACTGTGTTGGGGTGTGCAGTGAAGGTGCAGCGTCAATGACCGGCAGGCATAATGGCGTCGTCAAGCAGATACTTGATCGTGCACCAGAAGCAAAATGGACCCACTGTTTTCTCCACCGTGAAGGCCTTGCAGCAAAAAATATGTCCCCAGAGTTCCATGAGGTGATGGATGTAAGTGTGAAAACCATCAACTTCATAAAAAGTAGAGCTGTGAACTCCAGATGTTTTGCCAAGCTTTGTGAGGACATGGAAGCAGATCATGTCCAGCTGCTCTATCACAGTGAGGTGAGATGGCTCTCAAGAGGACTGGTCCTCAACTGTTTGTTTGAGCTGAGGAATGAGGTCTTCTCTTTTCTCACCGAGAAAAAATCTCCTCTGGCACATTACTATGCCAACATGAAGTTCACAGCTAAACTTGCCTACCTCTGTGACATTTGTTCACTGCTGAACCAGCTGAACATCTCACTTCAGGGGAGAAATGGCAACATATTTGTTGTTGCAGACAAAGTTCAAGCTTTCAGGAGGAAACTTGCTTTGTGGACTAAGAGGGCCCAGGAAAAGAGGATGGACATGTTTCCACTTTTGTCTGACATTTTTGAAAACTCTCCTCAGGTGCAGATCAGTGTCTCTCAGCACCTCTCACAACTGGCAGAGACATTTGATGACTACTTTCCTGAGGATCCCAGAGACGGACACATGTGGATTTTGGACCCATTTTCTGTGGATCCCACTGAAAATGATGTTGCTTTGCCCTCACATCTGGAATCCCAGCTTCTGGAAGTTTCCACCGACAGCACTTTAAATTTGCAGTGATTCATAATGATGTTTTTGATAAACTAGCAAGTGTAGTGCCTCTTTAGTAGTAGAGTTGAAGCGTCTTTGTCTTTGGTGAAAGGGCTGATCTCATGAACCGGATGTTCGCAGAATTGTTCAAAGTTTAGTGTCTTGTCTCATGTGCTGCAAGTTCATAAATAACAACTTAAAACACGAGGGTATATTCAATGTTAAGATGTCAACACGCATTGAAGAAATCTTTGAGCCAGATGATTAAAACCTTGACTGATATGTCCCCTCTGTCCTCCATTAGGGACCCCAACCTGCCAGTCCCTCAGGACACCAAGTTCATTCACACCAAACCCAACCGCTTTGAAGAGGTCATCTGGACCAAGTTCAACTCAAAGGACAAGCAGTACCTCCACATTGGATTAAAACCTCGTGTTAGAGACAACTACAGGGCCAACAAGGTGGCCTTCTGGCTGGAATTAGTCCCCCACCTCCATAGTCTATATGAGGAGCTCTTCCCCACCACGACCCGTTCGCCAGGAGGCCCTGGCCATGGCACCCCCCGACCGGGCCTTCGCCCATCTCGTCACCCTTACCCTACCTTCGCCTCTGATCCGGAGCTCGAGGGTTCGGAGCGTCCGCACCAGAACCTCTTCCCTGGAGACACCCGGGACTACTCCACCGAGCTGAGTGTGACAGTTGCCGTGGGCGCATCGCTCCTCTTTCTCAACATCCTGGCATTTGCCGCCCTTTACTACAAGCGTGAAAAGCGCCACGAGTCTCCTCAACGCGGCGGGCCTGCCAACGACCTGGCTCACAGCCAAGAGGAGGAGATCATGTCCCTGCAGATGAAGCACTCGGAGCACAACTCTCACCACGACATGGAGCCCCTCCGGCCCCATGACATCCTACGGCCCGCCTGCCCGCCTGACTACACACTGGCGCTGCGCCGTGCCCCCGACGACGTGCCGCTGATGACACCTAACACCATCACCATGATCCCCAGTACCATCACCAGCATGCAGCCTCTTCATGCCTTCAACACTTTCCCCTCCACCGGCCACAACAACACCCTGCCCCATCCCCACTCCACCACCAGGGTATAGTAGGGACTAGCACGACACAGCGCCACCTAGGGACCAGGAAGACTGGCTCTGCCACAGATCTAGAAGAGAGGCCCTCTGGATGTGGGCCTTTGTTCTGTTCTCCTATTCTCTTTCCCCACAAACAACTCCACCTCCTCCATCGTGTGCTGTCAAACTCAGCAGCTCCACTGGTGGCGTGTGGAGAAGCAACTGAACTGCACGGCAGCAGATGATCAGTTTGGGGGTGATTTAGATCGTTCAAAGATACTGTTTTCAAAGGTATGCCGTTTCCAGACTAAAGCCCCCTGACACTAGTCAAAAGGACAAATGCTTTTCGGCCCTTGCCGTTTTCATCCTCTTCTTCTTTACTCTCCCTGGCGTGTTGCGTGCATTTATCGTTCTCTTTTCTACATCTGTGTCTTATCCCTGCGTTGTTCCTCTCATTCATGTGATTCTCTCCCTCTCTCCCAGCGCTCCTTTGCTCCAGGGACTCACAAACGACTGAGCTGTAGGAGGGGGCATAGAGTGCCACCAGTAGTATTATAGCTAGGAAAGCATTGATATCTGATACTTTCATTCTACCAGCATTCTTGGTGCCAAGTTTGTACTACTGTGTCTGCTTTCTCATCGAGGGAGGAAAAAAAAACAAAAGAAAATTCGAGAGTATTCCTATTTACTGTCAATTAACAGATGCTGTGTGTTCTCATGACAAAGTGCCAAACTGGCCCTCGATTGTGTTTGTTTTTTTCTTTCATCTTCTGTTTCTTTTTCTTTTCAAGCATTTGTTTAGTTGTTGTTTTTTGTGGAAAGAACTTTTGCTGAAAATATAGATATAGAGAAATGATATTATATATAGTTATATATAAATGTGTACAATGGAGAAAGTATATAAAGGGGTTTTCTCAGAGGGGATCTATGCATGAATTATTTTTTAAGATGATGACGGGGGAAAGGACACTGTATCTGTCAATGCACCTTTCCCAAATCTAATCAGATCATATCGGCTCTCTGGATATCTTGGTTTTTGTTACAGAACTCACAGAACAAGGAAAAATCCCCAAAAATCCTCTTCACCTCCCAACACCCATTTATTAAAAGAGTCATTTCCACAAATCTCAGAAGATGTTGATCAACTGTGAACTTACTCTTCCATTCATTCTCTCCGGAGAATCAGAGGTTTCTCTCCAACCAAGTGATGCATCACGCCGACCGCAAGCCCATCATCCCGCAGTAGCTACTTTTCCTTCCAGTCTGTTTGGAGATGATTGCTTTTTAGGGTGCGTGAAGTACCAGATCTGTTGTTGTAGCTAGCCTCTGCAGAATTATTTTTGTATTTCAGTAAGGGTAAAAAACAAAGCAGAGACAGGCAGCCTTTGCTCTTTTACATACACGTTCTCCTGTCTGCACCCCTATTTCCAGCACATGCATATTCTGTTTGATGTGTGTGTGTGTGTGTGTGTGTGTGCTAGTGTGTGTGTGTGATGTCAGAAGTGCTTCGCAATTAGGTGGGCCCTAATTAGACAGCAAAGAGATAGAGAGGCAGAGAGGCAGGATCACCCCCATGGTAAAAACTTCACACTTCAAAATGAGCTCCTTCCGGCTGTGTTCAAAAACACCCCGCTCCGTATCAACCTCACTCACTCACTCCCTCCCTTTTCTTGTCTCCGTCAGCACACTAGCTTTGTGTTCGAGACCGGAGCTCATATTGCGCTGATCAAATCCCTGCTGTGATCACAAAACTCCGAAACACCTGACTTCACTGTATCAGCCGCGTTCTACACAATTTCTGACCTCAGTTCAGCTCTGCTATTATCCTCACATTCAAGGGTTAGTTCACTAAGCTAGTGACTTTTTTTTGTGAGCTCGTCAGTTGTAAATTAAACTCTAAGCACACCGAGGGTAACCGGTGGGCCTTCACGGCCTGCGGAGCGGCGCTGCAAGATGAAAAGAGGGCTCGGATCTCCCAAACGGGGTAAAAGCCACAACAGTCTCTGCTACGGATTTTAAACATGGGTCATGGGTAATGCTGGAACACGTGGTAGCCTACATCCAGTATGGGAGAAGTTAGTCACCGGTGCTGTCTTTGCTTGTGCTCTAGCTATAGCCTGTTTGTTTTCTATTTTATTACTGCCTAACGGGGTGGCGGGGGAGGGACAGAAGGGAGAGGAATATACCCGGCTGCCCCTGTCAGAGACTTTGTAAGCCCTCTGAAAGGGAAATGTGCACAATGTAAAACACAAAACAACTGATTTGGGCGTTCTGCAGGTGGATAGATGCAGTGGAACCGATGATGGACAGTAGGGCAAGGAAAGGTGCACGCTGTGGAAACGAGACTTTGGGAGGAGATTGGAAAAAGACTCAAAGCCTTAAATGTAGAAATCCGAATCAAAAGAGAGGATGAACTGATCACTAGCAAATGCGGACATTCAAAGGCATGGCCATCTTTCTCCCCACAATGTTTGCCAGCAGGATCCCTTGCTTATCTGTCCTACGGAGGACCAAACATGTCCAATCAGACCCATATGAACCCTTTTGTACTCACTCCTGTGGATAAGGAGGCAGTGAGGGGTCGTGAGGTGAACCTCACCACAACACAGCAACAATGAAACCACCAGAGGTGAAAACTGAAACAAGGTATTTAGTTTGGTCTGTTCTTTATCTTTATATATTTTTAATCATTTTAAAATGTAAATATGTGGAATCAGATACTTTACAGGAAAAAATCAGTTCACTGTTTACTCAGTTGATTAAAACTTGTATAAATGTAAATATTACCACATCAGGAATATTGTTCTTTACATAAAATGTAAATATATGCCATCAAATACTAACTGAAATAAAAACAAACGTATTACAAATTGAGAGTTAAGAAGATAACATTATACTCAGTTAGATAAGGGGAAATAACATTGTCATGTATAACCTTCATGTTGACATTTAGACTGCATGATCTTTTAATAAATTGAAAATGTAAATATTTTGCATCAGATCTTTAAATAGATTCTAACTTTCAAGTAACCATCACATAAAATTATGTTTCTGACTGAAAAAAAAGATTATGTTGTATCAGATACTTTACAAAGAGATTCTGAATTCAGAGTAAAAACAAAATTCACATCACACACAAATAGACTGGATGATTCAAAAATCTAAATATGTGGAATTTGATACCTCGCAAAAACAAAACACATATTTGGAGTAGAAGAGACGACATGAACCTAAATATGTAGATATTTGGAACCAGATACTTAATTGAAATAAAAACAGAGTTAAAAAGTTGAGTAATAAAACAAAACATATTCTACTCAATTAGATAAGAAGACAACGTATACCCATGCATGTTGACATTCAGACTGAATGAGGGTTTAAAAGATTGGAATTGTAAATGTTTTGCATCATATACTTCACAGAAAAAAAAAACAATTGTAAGAGTCAATGATTCTGACTACAATTGTACATCAAACTTTATCCAATAAAATTGTCCTTCAATAAAAATGCCACATAACGTTAAAAAAAAAGTAAAATAAATGTTAACATTTACATTCACCGAAACAAAAAACCTAAATAAAAGAGATATGACATTTGATTCACAAAGTACATCTTTTCACTGACAATATGACAATCATCTTCCACAAAAACATTTAAATCAAAGTTTGATCATCCAACATGTACCCCTAACATGTACATTGACTCAATATAGCTATATATCAAGTATTTCAACTTTTCACCACATCAAAATAAACATAGTTAAAGCAGATTATTTTTATTAAACATGTTAAATGTGATCTGAGCACTGCAGTGATTTTCTCATATTCTCCTATTGTAAGCCATTGTGGTGAAATACATGTGTACTTACAATATTACAAGGTTTTTATTTGTTATTGTATGACAGGGTTGCACCAAAAAGAAAATGTAATTGTTGTCCCAATTCGCGGCATAGGAAACAAAGAAAAAACGATATTGTATATGGAGGGTGGAGGATGAATTAAGGAGTCTAGCAGCCAGAGGAAAGAAGCTGTTCTGAAGTCTGGTGGTTTGGCAGCTGATACTTCTGTATCTCTGTCCAGACGGCAGCAGGGTGAACAGCTTGTGGCTGGGTGGGTTTTGTCTTTTGATGTCGTTTTAGCTCTTCACAGACTCCTCTTCTCACCAATATCACGGATGCTCAGTAGATATGTGCCAATGATGTTCTGGGCGGTTTTAATCACCCTCTGTAGAGTCCTCCTGTCCTGTGCCGTGCACATCCTCTGCCAGTTTGTAATGTTTGCAGTCAGGATGTTTCCTATTGCTCCTCTGTAAAAGCTGACAAGAACCTGGCACAGGAATTTTATCTTCAACCTTGTCATCTTGTTATGTCCTGTTACTATTTGTGATTCTCCTCTAAATCATATAAAACAAGTAAGATCTAAATATCCACGAGAGGATAATGAATATACATGAGGATGTGCACCTCTGTAACCACAAAGCATGTAGTCTCTCACTTGGTGTTAAAAGAGACTTTGATGCTTTCCTCTGCTTGCTTACATGTGATATGTTTCCATGTTGGAGGAATATCAGCAGGCTTTGCATTGAATGCTTCGGCAAACTGCTGGTTGAACTTTGCCAGAATGTATTTCCAGTAGTCTGACGCCTGAAGGCTTGCATCTGGAGCAATTCTCCAGTCTGGGTAAATGACCGCGTAATCCTTGTAGGGGTGGTATTCATCATTTGTAGCAATGTTTTGAAAAAGCTGGTCACTGATCACAGAGGAAGAGCATACGTCAGTGACAAGTTTTTGTGTCCAAGAGGACCTGTATGTACCCAGAGCCTGTGGCCGATGTAGTGAAGCAAAATGTTCAACATGTTCGATTCCTCCTGCCTCACAAGGCGCTTTGCAGAACGGACACTGTTTACCACATCCAATCAGTTCGGTGAAAATCTCGTTCTGAGGATTCACATTTAATTTTTTTAGTTTCATTAGGATGTTTTTTTTTTTTAACTTCTCTCGAAGGACTTGTGCCATGTCCTTCACACACTCAGTCAGCCAGTGAGCAAACTGTTCCTGGTCGGCATTGTTCAGGATCATGAAAGCACCAAGAGCATCTTGGGAAATGACCAGTTTATCACCAAGTTCCTGACAGACATTTTTAACAAATGACTTCAAGTTGCCTCTCTTTTCTGTTTTAGCTTTGTTGACGGCATCATTTATGCTCCTGATACTTGACTGAACATGTTGATCCTCAAACTCAAACACCGTAGACCCATTTGAGAAGCGTTCCACTATTTGCTTGAGTATCCAGGTCTTTACATACTCTTCATAAGAGCAAATGTAGCGACGATAGTTTTCAAAGTCATCCTTTGATAGCAAATCCAGTAAGACTGGAAGAACATTCGTGTGCTGAACGTCTGGTTTGTCTTCATTTCACCAATGATATCAGGACCCAAGGAACGGTAGACAAAGTTTTCGACTGCAGGCCTCAAGCAGCGATCCGTGAATTCTTTTGCCTTCTTTTGGCACTGGTCTCGTTCATGGAACACATCTTTAAAATCAGTGCGAAACTTTTCCTTGTTTTGGTTCAGACATCTGTACGGATCATTCGCTTGTATGAAATCCTCATGCAGTTTCTGAAACTGTCTGGCTGCAACTCCACAGATGTGCTGTTTCAGTGAAACTTCAAACTGGATCTCTATCTTGACATCCTGATTGTTTTGCAGCCTCTCGTCAATCATGTGTAAGATCTCCTGGATGTAAGTGTCATGGTAATTGTTTTTTCTTTCCATTCTTTCAGTCACAAACTGTGTGCAACTTGCAATGATACAGTCAGCTAGGTTTTGTACAGCCTTTACGTGATCTTCAATGTTGAAGAACTTGTTGAGTTTGTGTTTAAACTGTTTGTAAAATCCTTCTGCTGTATATTTGAAAGGCACCAGTCCACAATCTTCCAGACTTTTTTGATTTAATAATTCACATGCATGACTCCCTTTGTGTGATACATTGTCTCTCAGGTAGTAGTACACATTTGTGATGACATTTTTGGTCTTTTGTTTAGAAAAAGAGAGTTCATTTACTGTTTTTTTCCACATCTTATCAAATTCTGTGTCTAGCTCTTTGTCTGCCATCTTGACTTTTTTTTCCCGACATTCGTCTATCAATGCACACACTCTCACTTCTAATTGTTTAGTGTGGTTCTCCTTGATTCTATCAAGTTCTGACATCCCCTGTCTGATGTCAGCTGCTGCTTGGAGCTGATTAAACATGGAGCTCTCCATTTCTCGTCGAAGACTCTTTGCACTGTTTGCAAAGTCCTCTCTGTATCCTTCAACTAGATAGACATGACCCTCTGTTTGCTTGAAGTACTTTGCCAGATTTCCAAGAAGTTTTGTCTCCCATTTAGACAGCTCTGTGCAAGCTTCACTTTTCAACTGTGTGAGAAATTCGGACATGTCAGATGTCTCAGATTTCACAGCAACTGTACCAAAGTTGTTAATCCTTGTTTCTGCATTCGTAACCCACGTGTACATTTCTTTCTTGAATTCCCATTCCCATTTGTTGAATTCTGTGCACAGCCTCATGTATGCATCAGCCACTAGGCTGTTTCTGAAGCTGAAGATGAAGTTTTCATGCTTCACTGCATTCCAAAGACCTTTCATCCACTCTGTAAACTCCAAGATATCATTAGCGGATGATTCACAACTGCCCAACATTTGGATTATGTTCTTCTTGAGCTCATACACAGCTTCACTGTACCCTGCATTGACTGGTGCCATTGGTGGGTTTCCGTTCCAGAGTCCAGGAATGTACCAGTTCCCAGTGTCTGGACTGTACTCCATCACATCAGTGAAGCTCTTGTTCTCTTCTTTCTTTTCCATTTTGGCTGCTGCCTGGGTCATCTCGTTTAACTGTTGCAAGAGCAGTTTCCTGTCTCGTAAGTTCTTCTCATGGGCTGAAACGTCTGACACATTCTGGTGAACAAACTGACATTTGGGCTTTTTGCCCACCGCGCTCATCCTGAGGAAAGCATGCACAACAATTTGTAGGATGTCTTTCATATCTGTTGAATTCTCCATTGCAATATTGATGATGGTGATATCACTCAGCCCCACAACAAGTGTTGCGAGCTCATTGTCGTGCTCATGGCTGTTGTCCAGTTGTGCAAGCTCTGGTGACTTTAAGCCCTCTGTGTCAATGATCACCATGAAGTCACAGTTGAGTACTTTTTTGACATCTTCATTGATTCTGATGAGCAACATAAAGGCACCTCGAGTGCATCGACCACTGCTGACTGCAAACTGCACTCCAAACATGGTGTTGAGGAGAGTGGACTTCCCTGTGCTCTGAACTCCAAGAACTGTGACTACCAGTATCTTGCTCTTAGGAGACATCAAGTCATTGAGCTGAGAAAGAACGTCACTAACCCATCTGAGAGGTATGTTGGATGCCTCTCCATCTACAAGCTCAAGGGGAAATCCATCAAGTAACAATTGTGCACATAGTTTGGGCAGATGCTGTAATTGTTGACGTGATTGGTCTCTTTCTGGAAGGGAAAGTGATGCTTCATAGATCTGACCCATTTCACGGAAGAAGTGTTCAGTCCCCAATGAGCTGTTGGAAAGTTGTCTGTCAATGTCTTTGATTTCTTCTTTGTTTTCAGAATTTTTGCATTTTTCTTTGTACTGCTCCCTGAGATCAGACAATTTCTCTCGAGACACGTTATCGAGATTCATTCGCATCCATTTCAGGAAATAGCACCTCTCTATCCCTGGGCTTGATATTGCATTGATGAAACATGTCATTGCATTTGACATGTCGTAAGAGTTTTGTTTTTCTCGAAGTTTTGTTTTCTCTATCTGAAGATCACTTTTGTAGTCTTCTATTTTTTCAGACCCGACATTTCGAAGCCGAAATTCTTCCTTCTCTAAGCGAGTCAGTTCCTTCCATATTTGGCCTTGCAAGGGCAGCTGAGCTTCTTTGTATTCAAGGATATCTTGAATTTCAGCAGTGATGGCATCTGCATTTTTCTTGGCAGTCTGGCACTCTGAAGAGTCTTCATCAACCCAGATCCCCAGTTCATGGGCAATGTCAGCCATCTGCTCAATTCCCATCTTCATCTTTGAGTTCTCAACTACATTGCTAACAGTTTTCCGCAGTGTTTTGACAAAGTCTGCATCATTCATTTGTTTAGTCTTCAGAAGGATGTTGCTGTTAGTCAAGCCCAACTTGGTTGCTACCTTTTTTAGAGCATCCATACCAAAGTGATTGCTTTGATGGTTCCCAACCAAGAAGATCTGTGCCTTGTGGTGTTGGTTGGTAAGCAGCTCGCACTCAGAGTCCAAAGTGTCAAAGAACACAAAAACCGCTGCAGATGTCTGACACAAAAATGAAAATTGTGTTTCAAATGAAGCAATGTCCCCACGAAGGTTAGCTACAGCTACTGGCTCACTGAAGACATCCATGTTTTTGTTCCCACAAGGAAGGTACCAAGTGATTTCAACCAGTCCATTGGATATTCTCTTTGGACTGTCACCACACTCCATATCGTGATGAACAAAGGTGTCATGGTACTGCTGAGAATTGCTCAGAAGCTTATTGAGGATCTCTGACTTGGACAAGGAGCACTCACCCAGTCTCACAAAAGATATCATTGGAAGTTCAGAGAGAACAATTCTGTCTTCAATAAAGCCTTTGGATTCTGAGAGGGACTGAGGTCTGTACTTTTTAACAATGTCTCTCATGGCCCAAAGCATGAGTCTGCACTGCTTTGTGTCACAGTTAGGAAGCAACAGAGGCACAGAAAACTGACACATAGACATTTTGAGTGCCATTTCCTGCCGTACAAAACCATCAGAACACAGAAAGAGTGCAGTGATTATTTCAAGGGGGTTTAGCATGTCACATGAATTTGTACTTTTTACTAGATTATCAAGATCTAACAGCGGATCATGACAGTTTGACTCACATGCAGTTGTACATTTCACATTCCTAGCTGTGACATTAACCATCATCAGTTTCTTTAGGAAGTACCATGGAAGATCTGAATTACACTTGGCAGGTTCATCAGTGATGGTGTTCTCGTCAATCTGAAGTATTGTGCTCAGGGATAGCTTCTCAGGGTAGAGCTGCTCCAACCCCAGATCCTCCAATAAGCTCTCTAGATGTGTCTCTGAAGACATGAAAACAATGAATATTAAACCCATTATTGGTTAAGTCAATATTCATACGCACGGATCAAAGTTGTAACATTTAAAGTTGTTTCGTGTAACACAGTTTTAATATGGTACACCTAACTAAAACTAAGGCCTATGTTGATGTTGGTCAGGCAGTCTGTAATCTGTCCAATTATTGGGTCTAGATAACGAATACACTAGAAAGTGAAACCTTATGTTCTGGCAACCCTTTGACATTTTCTCTTGTGTTGCAATTAGCCTAAAATTTTGATTTTTGAACAAGAGATATCAAAATCTAATCGGCAGCCTGCCATGGAATTGTCAGCTAAAGGACTTGAAAGAGGTGTATGAAGACATTCTGTTTTTCAATTTAAATTAATTTGAATCAATTCATAAATCAAAAGGTGAACTATCTATTAAACTATCAAAAGGAAGTGTAGGTTTTAGGATGCATCGTTAGCCATTCGTGTACCACTAATGTTGGCAAAAACTAAATGAATGAATCTTTCGAACCGAATCTTTCGCAAGTTTGATTAACATACATTGGTATGTGTTGCCTCCAGGAAATAGCCACAGCCTTGCACTTTAAAGTCCCACCTCCTTGGCTTTTATATTTTGCTAAAATAACTGCCAGTACTCAAAATGGGAGCATTGCAGCCTTAAACCGTGTTACAAACTCACTCAAGTACTGCATGGCTAAGTTTAGCTTCCTTTAAGCAGTATGGGTGGGATATGCATTTTGCCCTCTGTGCTTACCATAGCTGTATACGCTCGCTGCTGAGACTGTTTCGTACTGCAAACCCAAATACTCGTCTCAACTTGACTCGTCTCAGGCCAGAAGCTATTCTGTATCTTCCCTCTTTCCATTTTTACCTTCCTAAAGACTCTTCTGTAACCCTCAATATCAGTGAGTTAGTACGGTTTAACGAAATGAACAAACAAAAAGGACTTGTCAGCTTGCAGACTGCATTAAGCATCTAAAATGTGATTCTGCTTTCATACCAATGACCACAACAATGTTTCTGCTCTCAATATACAGGTCTCGTTCCTAGCCAGTGTGACAAAGAGAGAATCTCCCTTCAGATCCAGGCTCCTGCACAGAAGTAGGCTACCCTACAGCCATCAGACAGTGCTGCAGCCCACTTCCTCAGGAAGTGCAATGCCATACAAGGGAACCAAAGGTTTCTACCATTACTGAGACCTTGTTCAATCAACACTTTATGGAATAACTCCAGTCCTGCTAATGGCTGCATCTGTATCTAGCAGATTTTACAGTGATTTAATTGCAATAAACGGATCAAAAAGATGCCCAAATTACATCATGATGAAAATTTGTAAGTCTGTTTTAATGCTTTTTCAGGTCTGTCTGCAAGACAACAAGCAATCAACTTTTAAGATGATTGTTTTCTGAGCGGCAGGCCGGCACGAATTTGCCTCTGTTTGCGTCTTTGCATTGACTTTGTTTTGTAATTGAAAAGTTCACATAGTGTTTGGTGTGAACACACCATGAGAGTGTCTGGATGCAGTCTTGAGTAGATTGGGACAGGAGGGATTGAAGCCTAAATGGAAAAAGTGCAACTTCTTCCAGACAGAGATCAAAGTACTAAAGAATATTGTCTCAAAACACAGGGTTTCCATGATTGCTGTCACAATATCAGAATCTCACTACGTTATTATCATGGCCGCACGCTAATGTGTATGTTTGTGTGTGCTATGTGTGAATCTACCTGGGTGCAAACATGATGTCGAAATTTCATTGATTTTGGCTTTCTCTCAACTTTATCTTTCATTATGTATGTTTGTGTGAGTCTGATATAAAGTTTTTGAGTGGGCTTACCCACATTCATTGACATATTTGAATACAGGGACTAAAACTGCACAGTAGCCGTATTCAGTAAGGTGTTTTATGTTTTCTATAGTGTTACAAATTTTGATCCTTACAATAAATAGTTATGAGATAGAGATGCTTGCATCTAATTCATTCCTCTTATATTTGATTCTTCTTTTGGAAACCTCTACAGAGTTCTGGTAAAAATGTGTAGATTGCCCCTAAGTCTGTGACAACATTTTGAAAATTCATTGCAACAATAATTCTATTTTACTTACTTGTGCGGGCAGTTGTCACAGCTGGCTTGCTGATTCTTCCATTCCTAAATTGTGTAGAAACCTCAAGAGTGTAACACACCCCGGGCTTCAGGTTGCTGAGAGTGAGTTTGTTTGTGTCTGTTGACTCTTCCACAATGTCTCCTTCATGGCAACAAGTCACAATGTAACTCTCCACTTCACCAGCAGGGGTGTCCCAACGCAGAGACAGTGACTCACTGCTGACCTGATCCACTGTGATCTGCACAGGAGGGTTGGGCTCTGTGGAAACAATATAATGGTTTCACTGGAAATTCAAGCTGTCAACGTTTGTCTGTAATTTAAAGTACTGCCAAGAGCAAGAGGTGAAGTAAAAGACAAAGCCACATATAATCACGCCATGCACTTATTTTGTAGGAATACAATTTACAACCTCTTTCGTCTGAAACTCACCGTATGTGTATATATATATATATATATATATATATATGTATAAGTATATACATATATACATATATATATGTATATATATATACATATATATATGTATATATATATATGTATATATATATATATATGTATATATATGTGTATATATATATATATGTATATATATATATATGTATATATATATATGTATATATATATGTATATATGTATATACGTATATATATATATATATGTATATACTGAGAATACCTCAGTGTAAGAAGTACATGTGTTTAGTTTTTTTTGTGAGCCCAAAAACCATGCAGACAACCCTCCATGTTTTTATTATTATTATTATCAAATTGATTTATTATTCAGATTTACCTGTGAAGACAGTTTGCATGGATTTGCTTGTTGCATCAAGAACTGACACTTCTCCTGGCGGAGGAACATCTGTCATAAGAGAAGAGAGGTACATCTCAGGATCATTGCAGTATGTATTTAGTCATTCAATTGGATCAGTTGTTGACGGTCACACTTGGTCCGTGCATGAAGTATAATTGATCCGCCATTGTTCACGTTGTATAATGTCAGATTAGGGGTATTGCTAATTTCATTTGCCTACTTGTGCTCATGCAAATGTATCCTGATATGTGAGTTTGTTCATTGATAGCTGATGCTGCTTTAACCTGTTAAACGCTTTGTCTGTGTTATTGTTGTATTGAATGAAAACGTGAAATGTAATTCTGCACACAAAAACGTCAGCTTGTTCCATTATCCAACTTGATCAATATAAATCGTGTCAAGGAAGTTGAGAGCTGCTCAACTTAAAAAAAAAGCGCATTTTCAAACTCCAGTGAGCAATTTAAGGAGAGCTAAATTAAATAAATAAACAAATAGCCTAAATAATGAACATAATTCATAACTGTTATAAAGTCATATTTCTGCCACTTTCCCACAACTGAATTTGCTAATGGGTGCAAACACTGGAGTTATCTGTATATAATGATTCATTAAATAATTTGTTTTATGTTAAGATGTGTGATTGGTCTGACTGTAAAAGAGTCAATTTCTCATTATATTTAACAAGTAGGTGGCAATAATAATTATTAGCCCTACTTAATATAGTCTTAACTGAAATTAAGTTTTAAGATGGGAAGGAGCTGATTGGCTGGCCTGAAATCCATGTTACCATAAAACCAACGAGCAGCAGGTAAAGGTAGAAAACGTCTGTAATTTCTTAAAAGTAAAGCAAATTGGAAAGTGAAAACATGTTTTATATTTTATTGCTATTATTAATATGTATAGTAATACGGATCCGTGTTGTGAGCAGATTACACATGTGCACCCTGTAGAAGACTACTATTGTAAGTTATTTATATACAGGTACTAAGCATTTAGGAAGTGTTGTTTCTGGTCGTTTCACAGGGTGACTAGTAGTACTGTGGTACTCTATGATTAACATATCATTCCTTTTTGTTTTATAAATCCAGCAAAATTACTTGTATTTGTTTTATTTTATGCAGAATAAGGTAAATAAATAAACAGTAAATAAACATAAAGGATTTTTACATGGGATCGTTTAGTGGCGTTATTGTCATGATAACAGTCAGCAATAAAGTCAAAGTTTAAGGTCAAACAACTCTTTCTACAGTCGGACTCATCACATGTCTCAACACTACAGCCTGTAACATTCACCCAAATAGTTCAAGAATCCTTAATTAAATACATAAATAAAATATTTTAATGAATCATTATAACTCCAGGGTTTGTGCCCATTGGCAAATTTATTCACAATCAGTTGTGGGAAAGTGGCAGAAATATGACTTTATAACAGTTATGAATTATGTTCATTATTTAGGCTATTTGTTTATTTATTTAATTTAGCTCTCCTTAAATTGCTTTTACTTTGAAGGCGAGCTCTCGACTTGCTTTACTCAATTTTCATTATTAAAGTTAGATAATGGAACAAGTTGACGTTTTAGTGATGAGATAAGGCAATACTCCTAATTTGGCATTCTTTATTATACAACGTGAACAATGACAGATAAATTACACTTCATGCACGGACGACGGACCCACACTTACAGTCAGACTGTGATGGTGGTGGAGTGTTCTCTCCTTCCTCACAGTATAGCTCAGGGAAGGAATCCGGCGCATCATAGAACTCCTTGGTAATGGATACAAATGTGTTGATTAAAGTGTAATGAATCTATTCACAATAGCTGGAAGGACAACACATATTTGGCTTTTAATTGTATTGTTAATTAAGTTAAGAGTTGTGCAAATCAGCTGTTTACCTCCTCATCTGAGTTATCCATCGTGGGTACACTCTCAGCCATCCCACCCTTGGTCCAGATTATTCAAACAGCTTCTCACTGAAAGTAATAGAAAATAACTCTGTAACTCCGTCTCCACCAAAACTATTGATGTTACACAAAAATCACTCAGCTCAGTGTACTTTGCAACCTGCCAGACTAGAATATAGACTAAAACAAAAATACTGTAATCAATTCACAGTATGAGCGATCAGGACAGATAGAACATGCTGAGTCATGTTTGTGTTTTAGGCTATGGAAGGCCTACATTTGAACACTATTTAAAAGACGGAAAAACAACCGATTACAATTGTTGCCTACCTTTGTAGAATATCCATAGTACAAACTGTATCCGTTCTTTAATCGAGGAGTTTTTATCTACTGTAGCAATACAGGTTAAGTATTAGTCCTGAGGATAACGCTCTGCACATCTCTGCAATGCCACAGTCTGTCACTGGCATCGCCTTTTATTCAGCCTCGTGACGTTACTTTCTGTTTTGTTTCTGGGAAATAGATTATCTGGTTTCCAGGAAAGTGAAACTTATTGTCTGGTTCCTCCCTCTGCTGAAGGGGGAGCTGTTCTAGTACCAAGTGGCCCTCAGGAAGGGCGGGGTTGGACCATCTAGACCAGTGATTCTCAACTTGTGGGTCGTGGACCCGTTTTCCTGTGCTTTTATTTTGAAGGGGATTTTTTATGCAGCGGAGTGCCGTCTATTCACACTCCTGAACAATATTTGGCGTTTATGCATTGTAATGCAATATCAGCAGGGGATAAACTGAAAACTATACCTCTGTCAAATGACACTATAAGTAGACGAATTGAAGACATGTCGGATGACATCAAACAGACCACAGCTCGAATTTAGGCAGTTTTACTCGTTCACGTGAAACATGTCCGAAACTGATCTAGATCAGTGGTTCTCAAGTGGTCTGGCTGCAGACCCACCATCACCCCTTAATGACAAGCCGCGACCCAAATCGAGGACAATTTTCAACTTCTCAAATGTATTTAATGAAAAGATGGTGCAGTTTGAACCTGATTGAAAATGTCCTCTGCAGTCGTGGTGTAGGGAGCTCTCTTGTGCAGAGGAATTGTTCCTGTAAGTCCCCGTCCCACACATGTTTCACGTAAAGTATTTTTATAGGTTTTTGGCAACATGACGCATTGCCATGCAATTTGGTACAGATATCCATGGTAACCAGAGGAACCATATCTGGTATCTGGGAAGCTGGCCTCATTTTCCAATGCAAATGTTGTGATGTATAAAAACAAACTTGAAGGGAGAATGTGCGCACGTGTACGGAAACTCTGACCCATGCGTTCGAACATTTTGGAGATGGTGAGGTGGTGAATTGAAGCCAGACTGTAGAAATTAAATGTGAGAGGCATCATTATACATCTAATGATGCCTCTCACATTTGATTTCCCTTTTCACTTTATATCACACGTTACTTTGCACTTATATCTTCTCCTTATCATAAACAGTCAAACCAGCAGTGTTATTTGTGCTTGTACTAGTGAGACATAACTATAAGCCTATTTCTATTATAACGGGTATAAACCAAATCAAACCTCAAATCAAATTTCGCTGAATATTTAATTGGCGCTGTCTGTTCTCTTCAGCGCAGCGGAGAGGCCGAACTACCGACACTCATGGAATATGTAAAATACTGTCAACTAACGTTAAAGACCTGCAGAACAGAGCGTCATTAGTTTTCAATAATCTTTTAATACTGTGCATATATCACCAAGTACGATCTTAGTTTTCATTAAGTGTTTGTGAGTAAAATCGCTGCAGTGAACACAACTTTATTTATTCATTCATGGTTTGTATTCCATAGTGACAGATACAGCCTGTACACAGACAAACTGTAAATGGCTATCTGATGAGTATCAGAGCTCTCTGGAGCAGAGGAGTCATCATGGTGACTGTCACACTCTGCCTTCTCCAGTCACCTCACCTGGCAAAGGATTGTGTAAATGATTAAAAAAACATAAAACATAAATACGGTGAGACTCGTGATGTATTATGTTGCAGATAGATAAATACTCTGGAACTGTTAGGACTGTGTAAGTGTAAGAAATAGGAGGGAACGAGTGTTCTTCCTCTCGGTAGTTGCCGTGATTCACCGTAAATAGACTTTAATCAGCAGCTCATTTCTATGCATCAACATTCATGAGGTGCTTTGCATTGACCATTTATGGTTGAATGTGTGAGGCTGAACCAGCTGGGCACATTTTCAGGTTGATTTGGGATTTCTGAAAGGAAATAGCTCACTGGCAGGCTATGCAAGGTTTTATTAATCTGAATATTTTTTGGCATTCATGCATTTCCTCCTTTGAACATAAGCAAACATTTAGTGTGGATCCTACACACTGTTTCATAAATGAGACCCCGGGGGTCATTGGTGTCATTTGGTGACGACCTGACTTTTCCTGTTGGCCACCATGATTTTTGTGGTTTTGAGTGAAACGTCTCAACAACTGCAAGACAGATTGCCATACATTTTGGTTCAGGCATTCACGTCATTAACTTTCCCTCTACCGCCTTCATCAGGTCAAAGGTTTAGATATGTCAGTTCACAGTGCCAGGCGTCAGCATGCCTAGAACCCTGCATTAGCCTGCTGTCCAGCTGCCAATGGGGGTGGTGAACCCACAGGGCGGTGGCTCCATGCAATTCTTTTGGGCTGTGCGCGACTGGGCCCCATTAGTGCAGGCTCAGCAAACAGATGTTCTGTAGCGAGCTCCCTTCCCTTGCTCCAGGAGGGAGCCTTGGTTTCTCTGTTTCGGGCTGCCTGCCCAACATTGACAAAGGGATACCCCTGTAAAAATGTGTGATAGTTGGATTTTGGAATAGTATAATTGAGTCTTACCTAACACTGACGGAGCAGTTCTGCATGTTATCAGATATTCCTCATACACATAAGGCCTTCATCTATCACCTTGACCAGTTGGATGTAGAATATTTTATTTAGTTCCCCGATTCTGATTCTGATTCTGATTTGAACAGGTGTCTTCATCTTGCAGGTACAAAGCTTCCAACTTGACGTCTTCCTTTTGAGGCATTTGTTCAACTTTGTTTTCGGCATAACTTGGCGAGAGCAGTGTTGGTTCGGCCACACTGTTGGTTCTTATCCTGTATTAGATGCAGTATTGGGCTGAATAATTATCTCTACTGTTGCTTGACACTTCTCTGCTGATAGAAGGTAGTCTTGGACTCTCTTGCCTCTACTTTTCTTTCTTCCACTTTACTGTGGGTTTACAGTATCAGCAGTGATAAAAAATAAGAAGCACACAAGTAACACACAGTTATATAATTGAATATGTTCAATATGAATGTTAACATTAATAAACAAAATATGCATTTACATGGTAAGTTAAATAATTAATATCAGAGATTATTGTTCTGACTGAAGATAGCAAAACCAAAAGATTATCTGGTGGATGAACTTCCACACCGAGTCATTCCCTAATAATCAAATCCTTACTGTTCATGCAAAATACATGATTTTGTCTGATGGGGTTGTGAGGATAACAACACTGTTAATGTCAAACATGACAACATAACTTATAACGGTGTTCATAACTGTAATTCAATTGTTTTATTATGTGATCAGAGAAAGCATGCTTTCTTCTCATATGGGGACAAACTTTTTTATTATATTATTTAGTGTGTTACAACCAAGAATGGTAAAAGGTTTCAAATACAAGACGCTAGACAACAAACGTGCACATATTTTATTATAACAGGGTAGAAATCAAAGATTGAAGATTCTACAATAGGAGTTATTTACAAACTTTACATTACATACTTCAGTGACTTAATTCTCCACAGATCTGACCCAGGACTCCAACATGTTGAAAGTAACGCACTTAATGAGATTCATCGTTATTCGACTAACAAAAGAGACACCAAAATAATTTGGAACATCCTTTAATCAAATACAAATTCTATGTAAAGTGTATTTAATGTCTGTGTACGATATAGTTCACCAATTGATGACCCTTAATGTGTACGTCTAGGAATAAAAACAGACAGAATATTGAATACAATATCAAGCTGCTTGTTTCCTGTACTTATGAATACAAACCAGCAATTCAACAACACTGGTTTGTTCTGGATTGCTGCAGACAGGTTAACATGTAATCAAGTCAACACATGGGAGAGACATGAGGGATTTGATACCATGAGGTGCCTCACATTCAATAGTGAGATCACACAGGCCGTCCAACTTTTACCTTGGATTCATTTTACTGACTTAAGTGATTTCACCTCAAACTTTTCTCTCATTCTATGAAACATCTCTACGTCATGGATTGGGACAGTATTTTGACATCCCTGGTTCACAGGCACAGAATCCTAATGACTTTGGTGATCCCCTGACTTGTTCTCTAGTGCCACCATTAGTGCATTTGTACGGTTTTGAGTGCAACGTCTCAACAACTGTTGGATGGATTGAAATTTGATACATGTTCCCCTCAGGTTGAATTGGAATAACTTTGGTGAACCCTTTCATTCTCACCCTGCACCATCATCAGGTTGAAATTTCAGTTTGTCCAATACATAGATTTATTACTACATACTTTCAAAACTAATGACATTCCAATCAGCCTCAACCTTCACCCTAATAACACATTTACAGCATCCTAATGTGCTAAACTGAGGCGGCGAACACAGTAAACATTACACTTTCTCCACATCAGCATTTTATCATCGGCACTGTGAGCGTGGTAGCATGCTACCTTTAGCATTTAGCTAAAAGCCTGATTACAGCCTCACAGAGCTGCTAGCTTGGCTGCAGATTCTTACGGTGCGTTCAGACAGAATGCATGCTCGCTTTCTGTCGAAACCTTTAGTCCTGATTAATTTTGTATTAGATTCAGAAGCCCAGCACTTGAGATTTAACATTAAAGACAATAACTAGTCTGCGATTTTGTCCCTTTATTGAATCAGTTAACGGAAGTAAATAAAGTATCCATGTTGACAACACAACATATGGAATGAATGATCTTTTAATTCCTTTAAAAATGTAAACATGTGGAATCAGATACTTCACAGTAACAAAAACAAGATGGTACATTCTGAGTGACCAAAAAGATCACATATTATACTTAACTTGACTCAGAAACAAAAACAAACAACATTTTCAACTTAAAGAATGAAATATTTGATACTATAGATACAATAGATACTTCTGCTTAGACATGACTTTCTCTAATATTGACAATACCACATACACGATAGACTGAATGATTCAAAAATGTAAAGATAACATGAAAATAAATATAAATATATATAAATATTTTGGATCAAATGCTGTACTTAATTGAAGTTAACCGAGTTAGGAAAAGTACATCCTATACTCAATTAGATAATATAGAAAACTTACACCTACATGTTGACCTTAAGAATGAATTATGTTTTAAATCATTTAAATTGTAAATGTTTTGCATCAAACTTAACAGAATTGAAAGTGTCCTCAACATTTTTAAAGATTTTCTCTTGTTTCTGTTGCAACCTGTACTCACAATATCTTCAACCTTGTCATTTTGTTATGTCCTGTTCCTATTTGTGATTCTCCTCTGAATCATATAAAACAACTAAGATCTAAATATCCACGAGAGGATAATGAATATATATGAGGATGTGCACCTCTGTAACCACAAAGCATGTAGTCTCTCACTTGGTGTTAAAGGAGACTTTGATGCTTTCCTCTGCTTGCTTACATGTGATACGCTTCCATGTTAGAGGAATGTCAGCAGGCTCTGCAGTGAATGCTTCGGCAAACTGCTGGTTGAACTTTGCCAGTACGTATTTCCAGTAGTCTGATGCCTGAAGGCTTACATCTGGAGCAATAATCCAGTCTTGGAAAATGTTTGCATAATCCTTGTAGGGGTGCGATTCACCCTTTGTAGCAGCGCAGCAAAACCTCTGGTCACTGGTCACAGAGGAAGAGCATACATCAGTGGAGCGTTTTCCTGTCCCAGCCCACCTGTATCTACCCAGAGCATCTGGCCGATGTAGTGAAGCAAAGTGTTCACCATGTTCTTCCTCCTGCCTCACAAGGCGCTGCGCAGAATGGACACTGTTTACCACATCCAATCACGTCGGTGAAAAGCTCGTTCTGAGGATTCACATTTAATTTCTTTAGTTTCATTTGGATGTTTGTTTCTTTAAACTTCTCTTGAAGGACTTGTGCCATGTCCTTCACACACGCAGTCAGCCAGCGAGCAAACTGTTCCTGGTCGGCATTGTTCAGGATCATGAAAGCACCAAAAGCATCTTGGGAAATGACCAGTTTATCACCAAGTTCCTGACACACATTTTGAATGAATGACCTCAAGTTGGCTCTCTTTTCTGTTGCTTTGTTGACAGCATCATTTATGCTCCTGATACTTGACTGAACATGTTTATCCTCTAACTCAAACATCGTAGACCCATTTGAGAAGCGTTCCACTATTTGGTTGAGTATCCAGTTCTTTACATACTCTTCATAAGAGCAACTGTAGCTCAGATAGTTTTCAAAGTCATCCTCTGATAGCAAATCCAGTAAAACTGAATACTGGAAGAACATTCGTGTGCTGAACGTCTGGTTTGTCTTCATTTCACCAATGATATCAGGACCCAAGGAACGGTAGACAAAGTCTTCGACTGCAGGCCTCAAGCAGCGATCCGTGAATTCTTCTGCCTTCTTTTGGCAATGGTCTCGTTCGTGGAACACATCTTTAAAATCAGTGCGGAACTTTTCCTTGTTTTGGTTCAGACATCTGTAGGGATCATTCGCACGTATGAAATCTTCATGCAGTTTCTGAAACTGTTTGGCTGCAACTCCACAGATGTGCTGTTTCAGAGAAACTTCAAACTCAATGTCTGTCTTTACACCCTGATTGTTTTGCAGCCTCTCATCAATTACATTTAAAATCTCCTGGATGTAAGTGTCATGGTAGTTGTTTTTTCTTTCCATTTTTCCATTCATACGCTGTGTGCAAATTAAAATGATGTTGTCTGCAATTTGTTGTACAGCCTTTGTGTAACTTGGAAAGCTGAACACCTCTTTTAGTTTGTTTGTAAGACGGTTAAACAATCCTTCAGCTGTGTATTTAAAAGGCACCAGTCCACACTCTTGCAGCCTTTTTTGACTTAACAATTTGCATGCATGACTTCCCTTGTCCTTCACATTAATTATCAGGTGTTTAGACACACTGTTGTAAATGTCCTTGACCTTTATTTCTGAAAAGGATAGTTCCTTCTCTGTTTTAGTCCACATCGTGTCAAATTCTTCGTCCAGCTCTTTTTCTGTCATTTCAACTTTTTTTTTCTTCCGACACTTTTCAATCAATGTACACACTCTCTCTTCTAATTGTTTAGTGTGGTTCTCCTTGATTCTATCAAGTTCTGTCATCCCCTGTCTGATGTCAGCTGCTGCTGTGAGCTGATTAAACACAGAGCTCTGCATTTCTTGTCGATGACTCTTTGCACTGCTTGCAAAGTCCTCTCTGTATCCTTCAACTAGATAGACATGACCCTCTGTTTGCTTGAAGTACTGTGCCAGATTTTCAAGAAGCTTTGTCTCCCATTCAGACAGCACTGTGCAAGCTTCACTTTTCAACTGTGTGACAAAATCGGACATGTCAGATGTCTCCGATTTCAGAGCAACTGTACCAAAGTTGTAAATCCTTGTTTCTGCATGTGTAACCCACGTGTACATTTCTTTTTTGAATTCCCATTCCCATTTGTTGAATTCTGTGCACAGCCTCATGTATGCATCAGCCACCAGGCTGTTTCTGAAGCTGAATATGAAGTTTTCATGCTTCACTGCATTCCAAAGACTTTCTATCCACTCTCTAAACTCCAAGATATTATTAGCAGATGATTCACAACTGCCCAAAATTTGGATTATGTTCTTCTTGAGCTCACACACAGCTTCACTGTACCCTGCATTGACTGGTGCCATTGGTGGGTTTCCGTTCCAGAGTCCAGGAATGTAGCAGTTCCCAGTGTCTGGACTGTACTCCATCACATCAGTGAAGCTCTTGTTCTCTTCTTTCTTTTCCATTTTGGCTGCTGCCTGGGTCATCTCGTTTAACTGTTGCAAGAGCAGTTTCCTGTTTCGTAAGTTGTTCTCATGGGCTGAAACGTTCTGGTAAACAAACTGACATTTGGGCTTTTTGCCCACCTCTTTCATCCTGAGGAAAGCATGCACAACTATTTGTAGGATGTTTTTCATATCTGTTGAATTCTCCATTGCAATATTGATGATGGTGATATCACTCAGCCCCACAACAAGTGTTGCAAGCTCATTGTCGTGCTCATGGCTATTGTCCAGTTGTGCAAGCTCTGGTGACTTTAAGCCCTCGGTGTCAATGATCGCCATGAAGTCACAGTTGAGTACTTTTTTGACATCTTCATTGGTTCTGATGAGCAACATGAAGGCACCTCGAGTGCATCGACCACTGCTGACTGCAAACTGCACTCCAAACATGGTGTTGAGGAGGGTGGACTTCCCTGTGCTCTGAACTCCAAGAACTGTGACTACCAGTATCTTGCTCTTAGGAGACATCAAGTCATTGAGCTGAGAAAGAACGGCACTAACCCACCTGAGAGGTATGTTGGATGCCTCTCCATCTACAAGCTCAAGGGGAAATCCATCAATTAACAATTCTGCACATAGTTTGGGAAGATGCTGTAATTGTTGATGTGATGGGTCTCTTTCTGGAAGGGAAAGTAATGCTTCATAGATCTGACCCATTTCACGGTAGAAATGTTCAGTCCCCAAAGAGCTGTTGGAAAGTTGTCTGTCAATGTCTTTGATTTCTTCTTTGTTTTCAGAATTTTTGCATTTTTCTTTGTACTGCTCCCTGAGATCAGACAATTTCTCTCGAGACACGTTATCGGGGTTCATTCGCATCCATTTCAGGAAATAGCACCTCTCTATTCCTGGGCTTGATATTGCATTGATGAAACATATCATTGCATTTGACATGTCGTAAGAGTTTTGTTTTTCCCGAAGTTTTGTTTTCTGTATCTGAAGATCACTTTTGTAGTCTTCTATTTTTTCAGACCCGACATTTCGAAGTCGAAATTCTTCCTTCTCTAAGCGAGTCAGTTCCTTCCATATTTGACCTTGCAAGGGCAGCTGAGCTTTTTTGTATTCAAGGATATCTTGAATTTCAGCAGTGATGGCGTCTGCATTTTTCTTGTCAGTCTGGCACTCTGAAGAGTCTTCATCAACGCAGATCCCCAGTTCATGGGCAATGTCAGCCATCTGCTCAATTCCCATCTTCATCTTTGAGTTCTCAACTACATTGCTGACAGTGTTTCGCAATTTTATGACAGTCTGCATCATTCATTTGTTTAGTCTTCAAAAGGATGTTGCTGTTAGTCAAGCCCAACTTGGTTGCTACCTTTTTTAGAGCATCTATACTGGAGCGCTTGCTTTGTTGGTTCCCAACCAAGAAGATCTGTGCCTTGTGGTGTTGGTTGGTAAGCAGCTCGCACTCAGAGTCCAAAGTGTCAAAGAACACAAAAACTGCTGCAGATGTCTGACACAAAAATGAAAATTGTGTTTCAAATGAAGCAATGTCCCCACGAAGGTTAGCTACAGCTACTGGCTCACTGAAGACATCCATGTTTTTGTTCCCACAAGGAAGGTACCAAGTGATTTCAACCAGTCCATTGGATATTCTCTTTGGACTGTCACCACACTCCATATCATGATGAACAAAGGTGTCATGGTACTGCTGAGAGTTGCTCAGAAGCTTATTGAGGATCTCTGACTTGGACAAGGAGCACTCACCCAGTCTCACAAAAGATATCATTGGAAGTTCAGAGAGAACAATTCTGTCTTCAATAAAGCCTTTGGATTCTGAGAGGGACTGAGATCTGTACTTTTTAACAATGTCTCTCAGGGCCCAAAGCATGAGTGTGCACTGCTTTGTGTCACAGTTAGGAAGCAACAGAGGCACAGAAAACTGACACATAGACATTTTGAGTGCCATTTCCTGCCGTACCAAACCATCAGAGCACAGAAAGAGGGCAGTGATTATGTCAAGGGGGTTTAGCATGTCACCTAAATGCAGATTGTCAAACAGATGATCAAAATCTAATTCGGTCTTTCCTGATGCAGCATCAACGTTTGACTCACATTTTGATCTACGTTTTGCATTCCTAGCTGTGACATTAACCATCATCAGTTTCTTTAGGAAGTACCATGGAAGATCTGAATTACACTTGGCCGGTTCATCAGTGATGGTCTTCTTGTCAATCTGAAGTATTGTGCTCAGGGATAGCGTCTCAGGGTAGAGCTGCTCCAACCCCAGATCCTCCAATAAGGTCTCTAGTTGTGTCTCTGTGGATAAGAAGATGTTTGTTATTTCAAACCAATCAACCAACCAAATGTTTCCACAAAACATACATCCAAAGTACATTGACACATAGAATGTATGCTGACATTTCTGTTAATGATGCACGGCAGGGACAGTAAAAAACACATAATGATAAAATTAAATAAATATTAATATTTCTCTACTGATCTGTGTTATAACTGTAATTTCTGTATGATTTCAAGCATTTCTACAATCAAAATCGCTGGATTTGCGTACGTTCTGTTCAAACAGAGAGGAGACACGCGAGGTGAGGCAGCGATGAGCTGTGCCTCATCTCAGATTGTGTAATACCTCACCAACTGGGTTGAGCGCATGCCTTTGGCTTTCTCATTGTTTGTTACCATTGTAATATTTGTTGACACTTTTATTATATGTCTTTTATTTCCATAGAATAGGTACTGCATTTCACGTATGTGAAGAACCTATTTAGTCTTGCTGATCTGACCGCAGTGAAAAAGCACAGAGGGGAGGCAAACAGTACATCTGCCTCAATGAAGGGGACGTGCAAGAGCCCACGGGTCGAGTTTATTCTTGTTCTGCCGTTGCTCTTCTTCTACACTTCTCTAATTCTTCTTATATTTTGCTCCGCTAAAGATATGCGTACAGTCTATTTTTGACGGACCCACGCTGGAGTCGCGTCAAGCTGCACAGTGCAGATCGACCCAGACAGGAAATGACCCCGAAAAGGGATAGAGCATCCAGTTATTTTTCAAAAGCCGGATCGCGGTGCACACGCTCCCAGTGGAATCAAATATGTGCCTTACCTAGTATGTGTGTGTAAAGAATGCTGATATGAAAAATGAAAAACAACCAGTAGTCAATGTGCAAGCTGCCAATTGAATGGTGATTTAAGCTACTCTATTGGGTTCATACATTTGTAAATCTGACTCTGAAAGAGTCGGTGCCTCACCAGCAACAAACCTCACCGTACGTCACTGCCGCACAATGCACAACTTCACACCCTGCCTTTGCATTCAAGCTGAAGGAAACTGCAAACCTCTAGAAAAATAGTATTTTTGTTTGTCTTGTGTGCAGGATTGAGATAAAGTAATATCTTGTTTGGGCTTCGGGGGCTCCATAGTAGTCCACTGTACAAACTTAAGTTTCACATAATGTATATTAACATAAGGTTAAATTTCTACCAACAATTCACACTGAATTGTTCAAATTGAATTTAGTAAATTGTTTTCATAATATTCAGTGTCTTGTGTCTAAAATCTAAAGCCCTTCCAACAGAAATTCAAGTAGTTTATGTGAAAGCACCAAATTATACAAATAGACAAATAATTTAACTTTTGTTGCACAGCAGCAAGGCATAAAAGTAACGTGTTGGTCAGTCAGTTTGGTAATCAGTCTGCCCGATGTTGTAACCGGTTGTATATGGACCCAAATGCAACACACAGGATTCCAGGGATCTTTGGCTTTTATTATAAACTTCAAATACAGCAGGCAGAGTTTAAACAGGGTCAGGATCAGAAGGCTGGTGGGTTTACCGGGAGTCAGGCAAGGCGGGTAAAACAGGGGCAGGCAGGGTTTCCAGATACAGCGGGCAGAGTTAATCAGGATCAGGATCAGAAGGCGGGTGGGTTTACCGGGAGTCAGGCAAGGCAGGTAGAACAGGGGCAGGCAGGGTCGGTAACAGGAGATCAGTCCGTGAGAGCGTGCTGGAGAGTCTGGCATAGAAAACCAAAGAACAATCTGGCAAATGTGTCTGGGAGGCAGGAGTCTATATAGGGGCTTGATTACTGATCAGAGGCAGGTGAGTGAACAGGTGAAGTGAGTTTAGACTGATGAGAGGGAGTGACTGACAAGTAGAGTGAGGAGGGTGTGGAGCTGAACTGTGACAGAACCCCTCCTTAAGGGACGGCTCCCAAAACAACCACAACCAAGCCGGGTGGGTGGAGGGGGCCTGGAGGAGGGCTAATATTCATCCGACATCTTCATCCTCGGCGCGTGAGTTGTCCTGGCCGGAAGACAGCTCCTCCTCCCCAACGTCTGAAGCTGCAGATGGAACAGAGTCTGGCTGGGTAGCCCCAGTAGGCACCGAACCCTTGGAGGGCTGGTCCGGATGGCAGCGGTGAAACTCCCTGATGAGAGGCATCCAGAATGTGTCGAGCGGGGACCCAGGATCTTTCTTCTGGACCGTAGCCCTCTCAGTTGACCAGGTATTGTAGACCTCTCCCACGGCGGCGGGAACGAAGCAGGCGGCGAACCGTGTAGGTAAGACCTCCATCGATGAATTGCGGTGGCGGCGGAGGCTGTACAGCAGGAACCAGTGGGCACTCTCGAACCGGCTTCACCTTGGAGACATGGAATGATGGCTAGACCCGCATGGTCCGGGGCAGCTTGAGCCTCACTGCTACAGGATTGCTGACCTTCAGGATCTCGAATGGCCCAATGAACCTGGGTGCCAACTTTTTAGACTCTACCCGCAATGGTAGGTCACGGGTCGATAGCCATACCTTCTGGCCAGCCTGGTAGACGGGGGCTTTGGAGCGGCGCCGGTGGGCCGCTGTGGAGTAGCGGTTGGCTGAGCGGAGGAGCGCAACTCTGGCTTCGGCCCAGGTACGGCAGCAGCGGCGGACGAAAGCCTGGGCAGAGGGGCAGGAAACCTCCTTCTCCAGGGCCGAAAACAGTGGAGGTTGAAAACCGTAGAAAGGCTCTGCCACTGGAAAGGGGACATTCCAGTGGCAGAGCTGGTCAGGGTGTTGTGGGCATACTCCACCCACAGGAGCTGCTGGGACCAGGACGATGGATGCTTGGAGACCAAGCACCGTAGAGCCGTCTCCATCTCCTGGTTCTTGCTCTCAGTCTGGCTGTTAGATTGTGGGTGGAATCCAAATGACAGGCTGGCTGTGGCCCCGATAAGTGTGCAGAACTCCCTCCAGAACACTGACGTAAACTGAGGTCCACGGTCAGAGACCACATCCGTGGGGAGACATGCAGCAGGACCAGCTCAGCAGTTTCTTTGGCCGAGGGGAGCCATGCAGCAGGACCAGCTCAGCAGTTTCTTTGGCCGAGGGGAGCTTGGGCACGGGCACAAAGTGGGCCATCTTGCTGAACTGATCTACCACTGTCAGGATGGTGGTATGTTTGTTGGACAGTGGTACACCAGTAACAAAGTCCAAGGAGATGTGGGACCAGGGCCAATGGGGCACAGACAGAGGTTGCAGGAAGCCAGCGGGAGCCTGGTGGAATGGCTTGTGCTGGTTGCAGACAGGACAGGCGTTGACAAACTCCCGGGTGTCTTTTTCCAGAGTAGCCCACCAGAACCTTTGCTGCAAAGCATCCCTCGTACACTGGCTCCCGGGGTGACAAGTGAGTTTGGAGCTATGGGCCCACTGGAGGACATCGGACCTCAGAGTCTGAGGGACGAACAGGTGGTCAGGGCAGGAGCTAGGACCGGGCTGGTCCTCCAGGGCGGCCTTGACTCTCTCCTCTACCTCCCAGGTGACTGAAGCAACCAAGATGGGGCAGAAAGGATATTGTCATTGCAAGGGGTGGAATCCCCCTTATCCACAAACTGGCGGGACAGGGCGTCAGGCTTGACATTGCGGGTACCGGGCCGGTAACAGAGGGAAAAGTTGAATCGGGTAAAAAACAGGGACCATCTGGCTTGCCGAGAGTTCAGTCTCTTGGCAGACTGAATGTACTCGAGGTTCTTGTGATCAGTCCATACCAAAAAGGGCAGACTGGTCCCCTCAAACCAGTGATGCCACTCCTCAAGGGCCAGCTTAACAGCTAGCAGCTCTCGGTTACCAATGTCATAGTTCCTTTCAGCAGGTGAGAGCCGCCTAGAAAAGAAGGCACAGGGGAGGAGTTTCTGGTCGCTGGCAGCCCGCTGGGATAGGATGGCCCCCACCCCAACAACGGAGGCATCCACCTCCACAACGAACTGTCTCTCAGGGTCAGGAACTTGGAGGATAGGGGCAGAGGTAAACCGGGCCTTAAGGTTCCGGAAGGCCTCCTCAGCCAAGGGTGACCACTGGAACAGCACTTTGGATGAGGTAAGGGCCGTGACTGGGGCAGCCACGGTGCTATAGCCACGGATGAATCTCCGGTAGAAGTTAGCGAACCCCAGGAATCGTTGCAGCTGTTTACGTGAGTCAGGGACGGGCCAGGACGTAACAGCTGACACGTTGGCAGGATCCATCTGCACGATTCCCTGTCCCACGATGTACCCCAGGAAGGAGACAGATGAGGCGTGGAATTCACACTTCTCTGCCTTAACGAACAGAGAATTCTTTAGGAGGTGTTGAAGGACAGCTTGGACATGGTGAATGTGCTCCTCTCGGGACCTGGAGAAAATCAGACTGTCGTCAAGGTAGACGAACACCCGTTTGTTTAACATGTCTCTCAGCACATCATTCACCAGGGCCTGGAAGACAGCTGGGGCATTGGTGAGACCGAAGGGCATAACCAGGTATTCATAATGTCCAGTGGGGGTGTTGAAAGCCGTCTTCCACTCGTCACCCTCTCGGATCCGGACCAAGTGATAGGCATTACGCAGGTCTAGCTTGGTGAAGATGGTAGCCCCCCGCAGCAACTCAAAGGCAGAAGAGATGAGTGGGAGTGGGTAGCGGTTCTTAATGGCAATGTCGTTGAGGCCCCTGTAGTCAATGCAAGGCCTCAGTGACTTGTCCTTCTTTCCCACGAAGAAGAACCCCGCACCAGCAGGTGAAGAAGAGGGACAGATGATCCCAGCAGCTAGAGAGGAATTTATGTACGCCTCCATGGTCTCTCTTTCAGGTGCAGATAAGGAATACAGGCGACCCCTGGGTGGAGTTGTGCCTGGTTGCAGGTCAATGGCGCAATCGTAGGGGCGATGTGGAGGCAGAGATGAGACCCTGACCTTACTGAATACCTCCCGATAGTCATGGTATTCAGTAGGCACCCCTGACCGGTCCGAAGCAGAGCTGGAACAGACTGACTGCTTGGGTGCAGCAGCATGTTTCAGGCAAATCAGGTGACAGGATGAGCTCCACCTCAGGATGGCTCCTGTGGCCCAGTCTATGTGGGGGTTATGGCGGCAGAGTCAGGGGTACCCCAGGATTAATGGAGGTTGGGGTGACCGCAGGATAAGAAACCGGATAGTCTCATGGTGGTTACCAGACAGGAGCATAAGGACTGGCGTGGTCTGGTGAGTCACTGTCCCCAGTAGGTGGCCATCCAGGGTGCTGGCAGGAACAGGGTATGGCAGGGGTACCTGGTCGATACCCAGCTGAAGGGCTAGGTCCTCATCAATGATGCTGTCGTCAGCGCCAGAGTCAATGAGCGTAGTGAGGGTCTGGGATCCGTTCGCGAGCAGAAGCTGAATGTGGCAAAGGGGTCTTTGGTTGGGAGAGAGTCTTGTGGTTTGGCTCACCAGTACCTCCCCTACTAACTGGCGAGCCATGCCTTTTGCTGGGCACCAGGATATAAAGTGACCAGCCTGGCCACAGTACAGGCAAAGATTTCCGCGGCGGCGCTCACGCTCCTCTGGAGTGAGACTGGTGCACCCCACCTGCATGGGTTCAACGCCCCCAGGTGCACGCCCTGGGATGATGCTGGTAGCTGCTGGAGGACCTCGAGGCTGGAGGATCTTCTTGATAAGGGGGGTGCAGTTTTATGATGGGAACAGCAAAACCATTCCCATCTTGATTATTTCATTTCACCTTACTGGAATTGATAGTAGTCACTTACAGATCCGTTTTAATTCTTCCTTATTTGAACTCGATGCAAAATGACACCAAATAGTTTGATTTGAATCACTAAATGAAACCTGATCAATTAAAGATGGAATGAATCGAACAATTACACAACATAGATATACATGTATTATTCCTAACCTTTACAAACTCGGACACACACACACACACACAAAGTATATGAAGATCATAAAACAAAGTACAACGATGGGTTAGGGTCATAAAACATGGTAGACTCAGCCTTAACGATTTGAGTGTCGAGTCTTATCACTATGTCCAGACTACATGATAACTTGAGCATGTAGACTTTTACACGAAGAAAAATGTTAAATAATGGAATTTTAAAAAGGTTGATTATTTAAAAAAAAAAGTATAGTAAAACTATATAAATAAATGCGGTGATGATATTTCTGTTTACTTTAGAAGTTATTATACACTGTATGCTGTGATTCTGATCTGGGAAACATTAAAGACATTCATAGCCAGTCTGATGATTTTGTCTCTTTATTGATATCGTGAACAAAAGTAAGTATACAATTAATAAAGAAAAAAATGATATTTTGAATCATTTTAAAATGTAAATATGTGGAATTTGATAGAAAAAAGACATGTATTTAGAGTAGAAGAGACGACATGAACCTAAATATGTTGATATTTGGAACCAGATACTTAATTGAAATAAAAGCAAAGAGTTAAAAAATTGAGTAATAAAACAAAACATATTCTACTCAATTAGATAAGACAACTTACACCTATGCATGTTGACATTGACACTGAATGAGGGTTTAAAAGATTGGAATTGTAAATGTTTTGCATCATATACTTCACAAACGCTTTTTTTGTAAGATTCAATGATTCTGACTACAATTGTACATCAAACTTAATCTGATAAAACTGTCTTATGATAATACCACATAGACTATGTGAAGAGACTTAAAAAGATAAATAAAATAAATGTTAACTTTTAAAATTGGATATGTCACAGACAAAAAAAACCTTAATAAAAGAGATATGGCATTTAATCCACAGTGTACATCTTTTCACTGACAATACAATGACAATCATCTTCCACAAAAACATTTAAATCAAAGTCTGATCACTGACCACATCATATTAAACATAGATAAAGCAGATTATTGTTATTAAACATGTTAAATGTGATCTGAGCACTGCAGTGATTTTCTCATATTCTCCTATTGTAAGCCATTGTGGTGAAATACATCTGTGTACTTACAATATTGCAAGGTTACAAGGTTTTTATTTGTCATTGTACGACAGGGTTGCACAACACAATTTAGATTGTTTTCTCAATTCGCTGCATAGGAAAGAAAAAAAAACGATATTATATATGGAGGGTGGAGGATGAATGAAGGAGTCTAGCAGACAGAGGAAAGAAGCTGTTGTGAAGTCTGCTGGTTTGGCAGCTGAGCTGATACTTCTGTATCTCTCTCCAGACGGCAGCAGGGTGAACAGGTTGTGGCTGGGTGGGTTTTGTCTTTTAATGTTGTTTTAACTCTTCACAGACTCCTCTTCTCACCAATATCACTGACGCTCAGTAGATATGTGCCAATGATGTTCTGGGCGGTTTTAATCACCGGCTGTAGAGTCCTCCTGTCCTGTGCCGTGCACATCCTCTGCCAGTTTGTAATGTTTGCAGTCAGGATGTTTTCTATTGCTACTCCGTAAAAGTTGACAATAACCCGGCACAGGAATTTCATCTTCAACCTTGTCATCTTGTTATGTCACGTTACTATTTGTGATTCTCCTCTTTGTCGTATAAAACAAGTAAGATCTAAATATCCACTAGAGGATAATGAATATATATGAGGATGTGCACCTCTGTAACCACAAAGCATGTAGTCTCTCACTAGATGTTAGAGAGGCTTTCCTCTGCTTGCTTACGTGTGATCATTTTCCATGATGGAGGAATGTCAGCAGGCTTTGCAGTGAATGCTTCGGCAAACTGCTGGTTGAACTTTGCCAGTATGTATTTCCAGTAGTCTGATGCCTGAAGGCTTACATCTGGAGCAATTCTCCAGTCTGGGTAAATCTTTGTGTAATCCTTGTAGGGGTACCATTTACCATTTGTAGCAGCGCAGCAAAAACTCTGCCGACTGATCACAGAGGAAGAGCATATGTCGGTGACAAGTCTTTTTGTCTCATGCCACATGAATCTACCCAGAGCCTCTGGCCGATGTAGTGAAGTCTTGTGGTGATTGTGGACTTGTCCTTCTGTCTCACAAGGCGCTGCACAGAATGGACACTGTTTACCACATCCAATCAGTTTGGTGAAAAGCTCGTTCTGAGGATTCACATTTAATTTTTTTAGTTTAATTTGGATGTTTGTTTTTTTAAACTTCTCTCGAAGGACTTGTGCCATGTCCTTCACACACGCAGTCAGCCAGTGAGCAAACTGTTCCTGGTCGGCATTGTTCAGGATCATGAAAGCACCAAGAGCATCTTGGGAAATGACCAGTTTATCACCAAGTTCCTGACATACATTTTCAACAAATGAATTCAAGTTGCCTCTCTTTTCTGTTGCTTTGTTGACCGCTGTATTTATGCTCCTGATACTTGACCCAACATGTTCATCCTCTAAGTCAAACATCATAGACCCATTTGAGAAGTGTTCCACTATCTGGTTGAGTATCCATTTCTTTACATAGACTTCATAAGAGCAAATGTAGCTCCGATAGTTTTCAAAGTCATGATTTGATAGCAAATCCAGTAAAACTGAATACTGGAGGGACTTTCGTGTTCCGAACTTCTGCTTCTTCATTTCACCAATGATATCAGGACCCAAGGAACGGTAGACAAAGTCTTCGACTGCAGGCCTCAAGCAGCGATCCGTGAATTCTTCTGCCTTCTTCTGGCACTGGTCTCGTTCATGGAACACATCTTTAAAATCAGTGCGGAACTTTTTCTTGTTTTGGTTCAGACATCTGTAGGGATCATTCGCACGTATGAAATCCTCATGCAGTTTCTGAAACTGTCTGGCTGCAACTCCACAGATGTGCTGTTTCAGAGAAACTTCAAACTGGATCTCTATCTTGAGACTCTGATTGTTTTGCAGCCTGTCGTCAATCATGTGTAAGATCTCCTGGATGTAAGTGTCATGGTAATTGTTTTTTCTTTCCATTCTTTCAGTCACAAACTGTGTGCAACTTGCAATGATACAGTCAGCTAGGTTTTGTACAGCCTTTACGTGATTTTCAATGTTGAAGAGCTTGCTGACTTTGTGTTTAGCCCATTTGTAAAGTCCATCCGCTGGATATTTGAAAGGCACCAGTCCACACTCATCCAGACCATTTTGACTTAATAATTCACATGCATGACTCCCTTTGCGTGATACATTGTCTCTCAGGAAGCAGGACACATTTGTGATGACATTTGTGGTCTTTTGTTTGGAAAAGGAGAGTTCGTTTACTGTTTTTTCCCACATCTTATCAAATTCTGTGTCTAGCTCTTTGTCTTCCATCTTGACTTTCTTTTCCCGACATTCATCTATCAATGCACACACTCTCACTTCTAATTTTTTAGTGTGGTTCTCCTTGATTCTATCAAGCTCTGTCATCCCCTGTCTGATGTCAGCTGCTGCTGTGAGCTGATTAAACATGGAGCTCTCCATTTCTCGTCGAAGACTCTTTGCACTGTTTGCAAAGTCCTCTCTGTATCCTTCAACTAGATAGACATGACCCTCTGTTTGCTTGAAGTACTTTGCCAGATTTTCAAGAAGCGTTGTCTCCCATTTAGACAGCACTGTGCAAGCTTCACTTTTCAACTGTGTGACAAAATCGAACATGTCAGATGTCTCAGATTTCAGAGCAACTGTACCAAAGTTGTTAATCTTTGTTTCTGCATGTGTAACCCACGTGTACATTTCTTTTTTGAATTCCCATTCCCATTTGTTGAATTCTGTGCACAGCCTCATGTATGCATCAGCCACCAGGCTGTTTCTGAAGCTGAAGATGAAGTTTTCATGCTTCACTGCATTCCAAAGACTTTTCATCCACTCTCTAAACTCCAAGATATTGTTAGCAGATGATCCACAACTTTCCAACATTTGAATTATGTTCTTCTTGAGCTCATACACAGCTTCGCTGTACCCTGCATTGACTGGTGCCATTGGTGGGTTTCCGTTCCAGAGTCCAGGAATGTAGCAGTTCCCAGTGTCGGGACTGTACTCCATCACATCAGTGAAGCTCTTGTTCTCTTCTTTCTTTTCCATTTTGGCTGCTGCCTGGGTCATCTCGTCTAACTGTTGCAAGAGCAGTTTCCTGTCTCGCAAGTTGTTCTCATGGGCTGAAACGTCTGACACATTCTGGTGAACGAACTGACATTTGGGCTTTTTGCCCACCGCGCTCATCCTGAGGAAAGCATGCACAACTATTTGTAGGATGTCTTTCATATCTGTTGAATTCTCCATTGCAATATTGATGATGGTGATATCACTCAGCCCCACAACAAGTGTTGCAAGCTCATTGTCGTGCTCATGGCTATTGTCCAGTTGTGCAAGCTCTGGTGACTTTAAGCCCTCGGTGTCAATAATCACCATGTAGTCACAGTTGAGTACTTTTTTGACATCTTCATTGATTCTGATGAGCAACATAAAGGCACCTCGAGTGCATCGACCACTGCTGACTGCAAACTGCACTCCAAACATGGTGTTGAGGAGAGTGGACTTCCCTGTGCTCTGAACTCCAAGAACTGTGACTACCAGTATCTTGCTCTTAGGAGACATCAAGTCATTGAGCTGAGAAAGAATGTCACTAACCCATCTGAGAGGTATGTTGGATGCCTCTCCATCTACAAGCTCAAGGGGAAATCCATCAAGTAACAATTGTGCACATAGTTTGGGAAGATGCTGTAATTGTTGACGTGATGGGTCTCTTTCTGGAAGGGAAAGTGAAGCTTCATAGATCTGACCCATTTCACGGAAGAAGTGTTCAGTCCCCAATGAGCTGTTGGAAAGTTGTCTGTCAATGTCTTTGATTTCTTCTTTGTTTTCAGAATTTTTGCATTTTTCTTTGTACTGCTCCCTGAGATCAGACAATTTCTCTCGAGACACATTATCGAGGTTCATTCGCATCCATTTCAGGAAATAGCACCTCTCCATCCCTGGGCTTGATATTGCATTGATGAAACATGTCATTGCATTTGACATGTCGTAAGAGTTTTGTTTTTCTCTAAGTTTTGTTTTCTGTATCTGAAGATCACTTTTGTAGTCTTCTATTTTTTTAGACCCAACATTTCGAAGCCGAAATTCTTCCTTCTCTAAGCGAGTCAGTTTTTTCCATATTTGGCCTTGCAAGGGCAGCTGAGCTTCTTTGTATTCAAGGATATCTTGAATTTCAGCAGTGATGGCTTCTGCATTTTTCTTGGCAGTGTGGCACTCTGAAGAGTCTTCATCAACGCAGATCTCCAGTTGATGGGCAATGTCAGCCATCTGCTCAATTCCCATCTTCATCTTTGAGTTCTCAACTACATTGCTGACAGTTTTCCGCAATTTTTTGACAAAGTCTGCATCATTCATTTGTTTAGTCTTCAAAAGGATGTTGCTGTTAGTCAAGCCCAACTTGGTTGCTACGTTTTTTAGAGCATCTATACTGGAACGCTTGCTTTGACGGTTCCCAACCAAGAAGATCTGTGCCTTGTGGTGTTGGTTGGTAAGCAGCTCGCACTCAGAGTCCAAAGTGTCAAAGAACACAAAAACTGCTGCAGATGTTTGACACAAAAATGAAAATTGTGTTTCAAATGAAGCAATGTCCCCACGAAGGTTAGCTACAGCTACTGGCTCACTGAAGACATCCATGTTTTTGTTCCCACAAGGAAGGTACCAAGTGATTTCAACCAGTCCATTGGATATTCTCTTTGGACTGTCACCACACTCCATATCATGATGAACAAAGGTGTCATGGTACTGCTGAGAGTTGCTCAGAAGCTTATTGAGGATCTCTGACTTGGACAAGGAGCACTCACCCAGTCTCACAAAAGATATCATTGGAAGTTCAGAGAGAACAATTCTGTCTTCAATAAAGCCTTTGGATTCTGAGAGGGACTGAGTTCTGTACTTTTTAACAATGTCTCTCATGGCCCAAAGCATGAGTGTGCACTGCTTTGTGTCACAATTAGGAAGCAACAGAGGCACAGAAAACTGACACATAGACATTTTGAGTGCCATTTCCTGCCGTACAAAACCATCAGAACACAGAAAGAGGGCAGTGATTATGTCAAGGGGGTTTAGCATGTCACCTAAATGCAGATTGTCAAACAGATAATCAAAATCTAACTCGGCCTTTCCTGATGCAGCATCATCGTTTGACTCACATGCAGATGTACTTGATTATTTCATTTCACCTTACCGGAATTGATAGTAGTCACTTACAGATCCGTTTTAATTCTTCCTTATTTGAACTCGATGCAAAATGACACCAAATAGTTTGATTTGAATCACTAAATGAAACCTGATCAATTAAAGATGGAATGAATCGAACAATTACACAACATAGATATACATGTATTATTCCTAACCTTTACAAACTCGGACACACACACACACACACAAAGTATATGAAGATCATAAAACAAAGTACAACGATGGGTTAGGGTCATAAAACATGGTAGACTCAGCCTTAACGATTTGAGTGTCGAGTCTTATCACTATGTCCAGACTACATGATAACTTGAGCATGTAGACTTTTACACGAAGAAAAATGTTAAATAATGGAATTTTAAAAAGGTTGATTATTTAAAAAAAAAAGTATAGTAAAACTATATAAATAAATGCGGTGATGATATTTCTGTTTACTTTAGAAGTTATTATACACTGTATGCTGTGATTCTGATCTGGGAAACATTAAAGACATTCATAGCCAGTCTGATGATTTTGTCTCTTTATTGATATCGTGAACAAAAGTAAGTATACAATTAATAAAGAAAAAAATGATATTTTGAATCATTTTAAAATGTAAATATGTGGAATTTGATAGAAAAAAGACATGTATTTAGAGTAGAAGAGACGACATGAACCTAAATATGTTGATATTTGGAACCAGATACTTAATTGAAATAAAAGCAAAGAGTTAAAAAATTGAGTAATAAAACAAAACATATTCTACTCAATTAGATAAGACAACTTACACCTATGCATGTTGACATTGACACTGAATGAGGGTTTAAAAGATTGGAATTGTAAATGTTTTGCATCATATACTTCACAAACGCTTTTTTTGTAAGATTCAATGATTCTGACTACAATTGTACATCAAACTTAATCTGATAAAACTGTCTTATGATAATACCACATAGACTATGTGAAGAGACTTAAAAAGATAAATAAAATAAATGTTAACTTTTAAAATTGGATATGTCACAGACAAAAAAAACCTTAATAAAAGAGATATGGCATTTAATCCACAGTGTACATCTTTTCACTGACAATACAATGACAATCATCTTCCACAAAAACATTTAAATCAAAGTCTGATCACTGACCACATCATATTAAACATAGATAAAGCAGATTATTGTTATTAAACATGTTAAATGTGATCTGAGCACTGCAGTGATTTTCTCATATTCTCCTATTGTAAGCCATTGTGGTGAAATACATCTGTGTACTTACAATATTGCAAGGTTACAAGGTTTTTATTTGTCATTGTACGACAGGGTTGCACAACACAATTTAGATTGTTTTCTCAATTCGCTGCATAGGAAAGAAAAAAAAACGATATTATATATGGAGGGTGGAGGATGAATGAAGGAGTCTAGCAGACAGAGGAAAGAAGCTGTTGTGAAGTCTGCTGGTTTGGCAGCTGAGCTGATACTTCTGTATCTCTCTCCAGACGGCAGCAGGGTGAACAGGTTGTGGCTGGGTGGGTTTTGTCTTTTAATGTTGTTTTAACTCTTCACAGACTCCTCTTCTCACCAATATCACTGACGCTCAGTAGATATGTGCCAATGATGTTCTGGGCGGTTTTAATCACCGGCTGTAGAGTCCTCCTGTCCTGTGCCGTGCACATCCTCTGCCAGTTTGTAATGTTTGCAGTCAGGATGTTTTCTATTGCTACTCCGTAAAAGTTGACAATAACCCGGCACAGGAATTTCATCTTCAACCTTGTCATCTTGTTATGTCACGTTACTATTTGTGATTCTCCTCTTTGTCGTATAAAACAAGTAAGATCTAAATATCCACTAGAGGATAATGAATATATATGAGGATGTGCACCTCTGTAACCACAAAGCATGTAGTCTCTCACTAGATGTTAGAGAGGCTTTCCTCTGCTTGCTTACGTGTGATCATTTTCCATGATGGAGGAATGTCAGCAGGCTTTGCAGTGAATGCTTCGGCAAACTGCTGGTTGAACTTTGCCAGTATGTATTTCCAGTAGTCTGATGCCTGAAGGCTTACATCTGGAGCAATTCTCCAGTCTGGGTAAATCTTTGTGTAATCCTTGTAGGGGTACCATTTACCATTTGTAGCAGCGCAGCAAAAACTCTGCCGACTGATCACAGAGGAAGAGCATATGTCGGTGACAAGTCTTTTTGTCTCATGCCACATGAATCTACCCAGAGCCTCTGGCCGATGTAGTGAAGTCTTGTGGTGATTGTGGACTTGTCCTTCTGTCTCACAAGGCGCTGCACAGAATGGACACTGTTTACCACATCCAATCAGTTTGGTGAAAAGCTCGTTCTGAGGATTCACATTTAATTTTTTTAGTTTAATTTGGATGTTTGTTTTTTTAAACTTCTCTCGAAGGACTTGTGCCATGTCCTTCACACACGCAGTCAGCCAGTGAGCAAACTGTTCCTGGTCGGCATTGTTCAGGATCATGAAAGCACCAAGAGCATCTTGGGAAATGACCAGTTTATCACCAAGTTCCTGACATACATTTTCAACAAATGAATTCAAGTTGCCTCTCTTTTCTGTTGCTTTGTTGACCGCTGTATTTATGCTCCTGATACTTGACCCAACATGTTCATCCTCTAAGTCAAACATCATAGACCCATTTGAGAAGTGTTCCACTATCTGGTTGAGTATCCATTTCTTTACATAGACTTCATAAGAGCAAATGTAGCTCCGATAGTTTTCAAAGTCATGATTTGATAGCAAATCCAGTAAAACTGAATACTGGAGGGACTTTCGTGTTCCGAACTTCTGCTTCTTCATTTCACCAATGATATCAGGACCCAAGGAACGGTAGACAAAGTCTTCGACTGCAGGCCTCAAGCAGCGATCCGTGAATTCTTCTGCCTTCTTCTGGCACTGGTCTCGTTCATGGAACACATCTTTAAAATCAGTGCGGAACTTTTTCTTGTTTTGGTTCAGACATCTGTAGGGATCATTCGCACGTATGAAATCCTCATGCAGTTTCTGAAACTGTCTGGCTGCAACTCCACAGATGTGCTGTTTCAGAGAAACTTCAAACTGGATCTCTATCTTGAGACTCTGATTGTTTTGCAGCCTGTCGTCAATCATGTGTAAGATCTCCTGGATGTAAGTGTCATGGTAATTGTTTTTTCTTTCCATTCTTTCAGTCACAAACTGTGTGCAACTTGCAATGATACAGTCAGCTAGGTTTTGTACAGCCTTTACGTGATTTTCAATGTTGAAGAGCTTGCTGACTTGGTGTTTAGCCCATTTGTAAAGTCCATCCGCTGGATATTTGAAAGGCACCAGTCCACACTCATCCAGACCATTTTGACTTAATAATTCACATGCATGACTCCCTTTGCGTGATACATTGTCTCTCAGGAAGCAGGACACATTTGTGATGACATTTGTGGTCTTTTGTTTGGAAAAGGAGAGTTCGTTTACTGTTTTTTCCCACATCTTATCAAATTCTGTGTCTAGCTCTTTGTCTTCCATCTTGACTTTCTTTTCCCGACATTCATCTATCAATGCACACACTCTCACTTCTAATTTTTTAGTGTGGTTCTCCTTGATTCTATCAAGCTCTGTCATCCCCTGTCTGATGTCAGCTGCTGCTGTGAGCTGATTAAACATGGAGCTCTCCATTTCTCGTCGAAGACTCTTTGCACTGTTTGCAAAGTCCTCTCTGTATCCTTCAACTAGATAGACATGACCCTCTGTTTGCTTGAAGTACTTTGCCAGATTTTCAAGAAGCGTTGTCTCCCATTTAGACAGCACTGTGCAAGCTTCACTTTTCAACTGTGTGACAAAATCGAACATGTCAGATGTCTCAGATTTCAGAGCAACTGTACCAAAGTTGTTAATCTTTGTTTCTGCATGTGTAACCCACGTGTACATTTCTTTTTTGAATTCCCATTCCCATTTGTTGAATTCTGTGCACAGCCTCATGTATGCATCAGCCACCAGGCTGTTTCTGAAGCTGAAGATGAAGTTTTCATGCTTCACTGCATTCCAAAGACTTTTCATCCACTCTCTAAACTCCAAGATATTGTTAGCAGATGATCCACAACTTTCCAACATTTGAATTATGTTCTTCTTGAGCTCATACACAGCTTCGCTGTACCCTGCATTGACTGGTGCCATTGGTGGGTTTCCGTTCCAGAGTCCAGGAATGTAGCAGTTCCCAGTGTCGGGACTGTACTCCATCACATCAGTGAAGCTCTTGTTCTCTTCTTTCTTTTCCATTTTGGCTGCTGCCTGGGTCATCTCGTCTAACTGTTGCAAGAGCAGTTTCCTGTCTCGCAAGTTGTTCTCATGGGCTGAAACGTCTGACACATTCTGGTGAACGAACTGACATTTGGGCTTTTTGCCCACCGCGCTCATCCTGAGGAAAGCATGCACAACTATTTGTAGGATGTCTTTCATATCTGTTGAATTCTCCATTGCAATATTGATGATGGTGATATCACTCAGCCCCACAACAAGTGTTGCAAGCTCATTGTCGTGCTCATGGCTATTGTCCAGTTGTGCAAGCTCTGGTGACTTTAAGCCCTCGGTGTCAATAATCACCATGTAGTCACAGTTGAGTACTTTTTTGACATCTTCATTGATTCTGATGAGCAACATAAAGGCACCTCGAGTGCATCGACCACTGCTGACTGCAAACTGCACTCCAAACATGGTGTTGAGGAGAGTGGACTTCCCTGTGCTCTGAACTCCAAGAACTGTGACTACCAGTATCTTGCTCTTAGGAGACATCAAGTCATTGAGCTGAGAAAGAATGTCACTAACCCATCTGAGAGGTATGTTGGATGCCTCTCCATCTACAAGCTCAAGGGGAAATCCATCAAGTAACAATTGTGCACATAGTTTGGGAAGATGCTGTAATTGTTGACGTGATGGGTCTCTTTCTGGAAGGGAAAGTGAAGCTTCATAGATCTGACCCATTTCACGGAAGAAGTGTTCAGTCCCCAATGAGCTGTTGGAAAGTTGTCTGTCAATGTCTTTGATTTCTTCTTTGTTTTCAGAATTTTTGCATTTTTCTTTGTACTGCTCCCTGAGATCAGACAATTTCTCTCGAGACACATTATCGAGGTTCATTCGCATCCATTTCAGGAAATAGCACCTCTCCATCCCTGGGCTTGATATTGCATTGATGAAACATGTCATTGCATTTGACATGTCGTAAGAGTTTTGTTTTTCTCTAAGTTTTGTTTTCTGTATCTGAAGATCACTTTTGTAGTCTTCTATTTTTTTAGACCCAACATTTCGAAGCCGAAATTCTTCCTTCTCTAAGCGAGTCAGTTTTTTCCATATTTGGCCTTGCAAGGGCAGCTGAGCTTCTTTGTATTCAAGGATATCTTGAATTTCAGCAGTGATGGCTTCTGCATTTTTCTTGGCAGTGTGGCACTCTGAAGAGTCTTCATCAACGCAGATCTCCAGTTGATGGGCAATGTCAGCCATCTGCTCAATTCCCATCTTCATCTTTGAGTTCTCAACTACATTGCTGACAGTTTTCCGCAATTTTTTGACAAAGTCTGCATCATTCATTTGTTTAGTCTTCAAAAGGATGTTGCTGTTAGTCAAGCCCAACTTGGTTGCTACGTTTTTTAGAGCATCTATACTGGAACGCTTGCTTTGACGGTTCCCAACCAAGAAGATCTGTGCCTTGTGGTGTTGGTTGGTAAGCAGCTCGCACTCAGAGTCCAAAGTGTCAAAGAACACAAAAACTGCTGCAGATGTTTGACACAAAAATGAAAATTGTGTTTCAAATGAAGCAATGTCCCCACGAAGGTTAGCTACAGCTACTGGCTCACTGAAGACATCCATGTTTTTGTTCCCACAAGGAAGGTACCAAGTGATTTCAACCAGTCCATTGGATATTCTCTTTGGACTGTCACCACACTCCATATCATGATGAACAAAGGTGTCATGGTACTGCTGAGAGTTGCTCAGAAGCTTATTGAGGATCTCTGACTTGGACAAGGAGCACTCACCCAGTCTCACAAAAGATATCATTGGAAGTTCAGAGAGAACAATTCTGTCTTCAATAAAGCCTTTGGATTCTGAGAGGGACTGAGTTCTGTACTTTTTAACAATGTCTCTCATGGCCCAAAGCATGAGTGTGCACTGCTTTGTGTCACAATTAGGAAGCAACAGAGGCACAGAAAACTGACACATAGACATTTTGAGTGCCATTTCCTGCCGTACAAAACCATCAGAACACAGAAAGAGGGCAGTGATTATGTCAAGGGGGTTTAGCATGTCACCTAAATGCAGATTGTCAAACAGATAATCAAAATCTAACTCGGCCTTTCCTGATGCAGCATCATCGTTTGACTCACATGCAGATGTACATTTTTCATTCCTAGCTGTGACATTAACCATCATCAGTTTCTTCAGAAAATACCATGGAAGATCTGAATTACACTTGGCAGGTTCATCAGTGATGGTCTTCTTGTCAATCTGAAGTATTGTGCTCAGGGATAGCTTCTTATGGTAGAGCTGCTCCAACCCCAGATCCTCCAATAAGGTCTCTAGTTGTGTCTCTGTGGATAAGAAGATGTTTGTTATTTCAAACCAATCAACCAACCAAGTGTTTCCACAAAACATACATCCAAAGTACATTGACACATAGAATGTATGCTGACATTTCCTGTTAGAGCTGCACAATGCACAACTTTGCACCCTGCCTTTGCATTCAAGCTGAAGGAAACTGAAAACCTCTAGAAAAATAGTTTTTTTGTTTGTCTTGTGTGCAATATAATAACTTGTGTGCAGGATTAAGATAAATGTGTTAATATGTGTGTTCATATGCGTGAATGTCTATATCCTGTTGGTCAGGTTGGCCTTGTATAGCAGCCTCTACCATCAGTGTATGAATGTGTTTGTCAATGAGTGAATGTTAACATGTGTCGTTTAAAGCGATTTGAATGGTCGGAAGACTAGAAAGGCGCTACATAAATGCAACAATAATGTTGTCGGCGGATATCACAAGTAAGATAAGAGTGTGACACGATATGAAACTTTTATTGAACTTAGTTTATTTTGTGTTTTTGCTCTTTATTTGGCAAATGAATTGCTCTCGAAATAGTGTGGGGAGGTAGAGAGAGAATCTGTGACTATAACTGAACAAAAGCATGATTTAAGAGTACAGCCTGACGGATACTGTATTCATGGGAATATTAGGGAGAAAATCTTTAACCTCAGCAAGATGGCCGCATGGTCGCTCTTCCCGAACACGGGTAGCGATGCTGCTCTGTAGCCGTATTTGAATGGCATGTAGCAGTGATCCGGAGTGTTTATTTTCTTTGTGGCTCTGTCAGCATGTTGATGCAAGTCAACCTTAATGTGCAACCTGTGCGCAGTGGAGCCACAAATGAAAGACACATGGGGGGCCTGCCTGCCGAGTGCTGGACTGAGTCATTTGTTAAGTTTGACGTTTTATGTTCCAAAATGCAAATGCTACTTTTTGTTGGTGTTTGTAAAGTGTCTGTTCAGAACACGGTGGCTTATGTTGTTAATGGTCATTTTTGTGCTGGTTTATAGTTTTATTCATTAGTGAGGTGGCTGTTAAATTTCATGACTCCAGCTGTATTTTGCCTTTGGTGACTAGTTACTGTCCACTCTATTGGACGATGTAGGATTAGATTTGCTAACAGCTGCTTCAGCCGGTTACTTTTTAACAGCAATAGATTATTTACACGTTAGCATCATATGTGTATTATTTACATGATATCAATATTTCATTTTTTTAATATCACATCATCGTCAATACAGCTATATCACGACACCTTTCATTCAAAGGAACTTTTTATTAGCTGTAAAAAAAACAATTTTAATGGAAAGTTGTTTGTTGTTTAGAAACTTTTTTATTTTGACAGTCATTTAAAAGTTGAACATTTATGTCACTAATCATTGTAATTCATAGGGAGGCAAACTGTTTTGTATTCTAAGGTTTAGCGAACTGTAACATGGAACAACCCATAAACATCTTTAATTTTCATTCCACATAACTTTTGTCAGCACTACTTAGAACTTATTTTGTTCTAAGCAAGATGTACAAGTTAAAATCGGCTATTATCTATTGAAACCAAATTGCACATAAAGCTTGCGTAACCGTAATTTGCAAAAAACACTAGGGATGTTCTGATCAAGTTTTTTTAAAGCAATCCTCTTGAGAGAAGACTTATCACTGTGTTGGAGTTGTTGGAACAGTCCACTCATGGTTTACATTGGTGCTACAGAGTGACACTTCTTTCATCTCAATCTTTGGCTGAATAAAAAAAATTGGCTTGCGGAGTGCACACAAACCTGACAAAAACCAAGTTTAATTTTGGTCTGATATTTAGTTACTTTGAGAATCAATGTAAATTAGTGGCAGCTGACAAAACCTGCTGACGGCATTGTTTGATATTTTAACCTTTAAAAGTGACGGTCAGTGCAGGCTACAAAGAAGGTCCATGTATCATCTGATCATTCAATTATTTCATTAAATCCGGAAAACAAAAAACGGAAGAACTGGTCAGAATTCAGATTGTTGTTTTAATTTTTTTTCCTGATATGTTGTATCGTGTCCCAAAGCGCTCTGTCTGTGTTGGTCTGCTCTGAAAGGACGGGTTGGAGAGCCTCTCCAGGTTCAGTTCAAATGCAGTTTTCAGCCGACAGTAACTTCAGAAGTGTGGCTTCATCATCAAACCTGCTGTGAATTCCACTCCTTACGTGACCCTCCTGATTGGAGTAAGTGACTCCAGGTGTGCTCAGGTCTACAGGTGGAGACTGATTACAGTTCAGTTTGTGACAGTTCTCATGAGACTGACCTGGCGCTCACATGTCTCCAGTCCTGCTTCCCTCATGCGTTACTGGTAACGTGAGTCTCTTTCTGGGCATTATATTGTTTGATAAATGCTGTTAGCATACATTTGATTACATAACTACCTCGTCATCGTATAGTTTGATATACTGTGTTGTCCTTAGATGTATGCTGTTGTTTCTTTAATTATACTGCAGAAAACCAGGAGTTGAATGGAGGTAATAAACGCTCAACTGTACTGAATGCATTCCAATGTCAAGAACTGTTTTGTTTATTTGAGGCTCTTTAGCGTATAATTATAACTACACCAGCACAGACACTAGAGAAAATCTACTCCAACACCAGATATCATGTAAATATGTGATTTTGATTCGGGATATATCAGTAAACAATGTATGGCCACATTTCAACTTCCACAGACTGACTGTAGTTTACATGTTCATTGATGATTTAAATAGATTTTACTTGGCAATTACAAATTTTCTTTTACTTACTTGTGTAGACAGACTTGCTATTGACATGACAGGCTGTCATCTTCACAGTGGGGCTTGGCCCAGTGGAAATAACAGCAATAATAATTTAATAATAATTGTTTTACTTATCGACTGCACATCATTTAGTGCCTTTCTGCTGAACAGTAGACTGTATAAAACTTACTTTTACCACACGTGCTGTGTTGACAGTCATCCTTGCTGTCAGACCACTGCTTTGATGGAGGGTCGTCTTCTCCTGCACGGTAAAGATCATCAGATGAATCTTCATCACCGACTCCCTTCATGAATGAGAAAATGGACATTTTCAGGTGTGATGAATCAACTCATAATCCCATACACATTAGTTAATAAGTATTATTAAGTATTTCCATTTCTTCTGGTTATAGATATACAAACAGGCTGTTTACCTCCATTGTGGGTACAGTATCAGTCACCCCACACTTGGTTTGGGATTATTCAAACAGCTTCTCACTGAAAGTAAAAAAGAGACAAGTATTGAAGGCTTTATTGCCCGAGTGCTGTAATAATATGCGGTAAAGTTTAAAACACCTTGCAGCCTTCTTGACTGCAATATGGACCAAAACCAGGAAGTCACTTCAAACCAGAGAACACTAAGCCCAACGAGAACCATAGCCTGTGGGTGCATTTCTACATTTGCTTATCATGTGCAGCGTCATGAGGGCTATGAATGTAAAGGATTTATGAAATTATAATCAAAACAATAACTTATACTGATCTGTCTTTAATCTTGTGTGTATGTTCTGAAAATGTATGACTTTGCTAAATCCTAGTGTAACTATGAACATCCCAAGTCTCTTAATTCCATCCCCGTCACTTGTGTCTTTTAAATTACATAACTCATCAAACCCGACACTCCGGAATTATCAGCCTCACGTGACTGAATGAAAATGATGATAAATTATGTAAAAAGTGTTTCGTCTCCAACTCTCTGACTTTAATTGTATCCATAATAAAAGTAATTGAGGGAAATATCAGATCATGAAAAGACAAATCTTTCTAATAAATGAAGAAATTAAAGTGTTTCACAGACAGACACGACGCAAGTTTCCACATAAATATATATTTACAAACGCAGAAGAATAAATCCAAAAGAGGTCAACAAACTACAAGTAGCCTACAGATCGGATCTAACCGGATCTAACTGTTTCATTGACTTCCTGTGTCATTTTCGAAGGTGGCTGAAAACTGTCCGACTGGACTGCAGTTTTTTGTCAACAACCCCTGCGCAGTTTATTACCTATATGTCCTCTAATCTCTCCCCCTCTCGCCTCTCCCCGCAGCACGTATCGTGTTTATATCGTGAGGCGCTTCATTTTTTTTACACCTCCAATGGAATGAATAGTCTAATATATTGTAGTTAAAACAAGGAGTGGCTGAATAGCTCGACATCCGCTCATCGGTGAAAGTCAAAAGATTTGGGTTGATCGGTCAAAAACAAAATCCATAACGTATCATGCCAACATCTGAGGCTGCAACGTGTCACGTTTGAAAGAGTTTACAGTGGAAGCTATTCAAGCTGTTTCTCGACAGTTTTTCAGGTCCTCTCATTCGGCACATAACGGCAAAACAAAAGTATAGAGCGACCTACCTTTTATAGAAGAGAAGTGGCCATGTCAAAATGACAACCTTTCTATGCAGAAGTTTCTTCTCGGTGCAGCATTTCAAGGAGCGTGTCCTGTACACAGCGAGCCCGCGTGTGCAAATGCGCCCCTGCAGACCTCTTCTCTTTATTCTGGGGAAAGGTACTTTCACTTTCGCTTTCCAGCTTCATGATCATGTGGTTTCTCGGAATCAAAGGTTCATAGAGTAAACTGCATTATGAAACATAGGCAGCACATTTACACGTTTTTTTTATCATAAAAAATGTCAGGAATAAATTCAATTACATTTCACATGAGCAACATTCCACATTGATTGCTTTTATAAATTAAATGCCAATTTGATGATCAGCTGTTTAAGTTTCAGACTCAATTCTATAATTGAGTATTAAACTGTATAAGTTTGCTCTAAGCATGTGAACCTTATTTAACACGATCACTCTCTTGGAACTGGCAGCAGCATGAGTTACACTTTGTTTGTGTCTCGTTGTCCTTCCTCATGTTTCTTCATGAGGCAGGATTTCCTCTCCTTGGCCACCCACACGCCCTTATGAGGAAACAAAAACTACCCAGAGAAAAGTATCCTTCCTTCTTGACCTGATGTATTTTACAGTTGATGGATGCAGTCAGTTTTCCCTTTATGTGTTGTAGAAAGAGGTCTATCCAGATGTTTAGCTTTTTTCCTGTTGAAGAGGACTGTGTTCTTGGCAACAGTTGGCTCAGTACCACTTTTACTTGGGCAGTACAAGCAGAGCGATGGGGAGAGGGGAGTCTTGCAGTCTAGTATTCGGGTCAGTTTATCAGTGAGTCAAAGGTTTTGTGCAGGTGGACGGGGCAGATTGCGTTCATGGACGTAATCATCTAAGGTGGTGTCATTGAGAAAGCTTCTGAACAGATTTTGGTCCAAGAGTCATTATCTAGTGCTACAGATAAATCTATTTCCCATTCAGTGATAGAGAGAGAGATTCAGAGTCACATCGGAGTTGTATCAGGTGATGTGAGCTTGACTAATTCTTCTTGTGTGGATGGTTGAAGATAGTTATGTTTGAAGTTAACCTTATGAACACTACCAAGTAGTGATATTTAGTGTTTTTTTGTCCTTAAGGAATTCACGATTATTCCATAGTTGTGCTGTACAGTATCCATAGTAATATTTGAAAGCACTCGTAGTGTTTCATGGAGGAGCTGATAAATGGGGGGATGAGATATCTGGTTCTTTGATTTGTTGGTGTTCAATTAAAAATGATTCGGCCCCACTGTAAATGTTACATGCCTTCATCTAGTTTATTTCATCGATTTTAATGTGTAATTGAATCCTACGTTTTTTTTAATTGATCTCAAAATGTACTGCGCTCGTTTAAAATTAGTTAATTCCATTCAGGTAAAAGTAATGAGACTCTGAAGCAACTTTATGAAATGTACATAGTAGTATAGCGTCTCAGTTTGAAGACCTCAAGAACAGCCTGGAATATTTAGATTTAGAATAGAATTTAAAATAGTGCTATCTCCCTACACCTTCAGACCTCTGACATTTCATGAAAATAAAGTCACAATTTAGTAATGTTCTTTAGTTAAAGAGAGCAGTCCATTAAGAGAATGTATAATGAAGTCAGTGTATTTTTTTAAGGTCACCATAAGTCCTATAAGTATTCTAGACATTGTTTTGTAATTATTGATGTTTTGAGGGATATTTCAACAACTGTAATTATTTTTATACAGGCGACACGTGCTTTCAACCCTTAAAGGGCTGCCATTCTCCAGGCATCCACTTGAGGAAGATGATGGACATCTCATTCTGAAGTATATGGTAAGTCAATGTAACTGCATATGCCAGCCACATGTACTGTTTTGTATTACAGAAAATATTTTATGATCCTAATATCACTAATAGTTACAACAAGTCATTGCGACAGCACAAAGAACTCAGTTCACACCTGTTGAATAGGTATAGAAAATGTCTGTGATTTTTAGTAACGAAAACAATGCTGATTTAACCTCATACTCGACTGTTGTCTGTATGTAATTAAATATATAACATAAACACTTTTTTCTTTTTTCTCATATTCTCTTTCAGTATACAGGACATCAAGGAGACGACATCCTGAGAGACATGAAGATATCCACCATGTGAATACATGTCAACAACGAGGGTGGAGAAGCTGGACGTTATGATGACATTGACATGAATGCTGAAGGAGTAATCATTCTGGACAACATTGGATCCGTAGCCCGAGCTCCTTACAATGAGGCCAGGAGTCACCTATGCACTGAGCACGTGAATTCATTCAGAAAGTGCTCTTGTTTTCCCTCAAAGTACTTTGACCAAAGAACAAAATCAGTGCTGGACTGGTGGATTTCTTCAGCCGTTCATGTGAACTCTGTTAAGCTGCATTATTATTTCTGGTTTGGAGGTGACTGAGAACATTTACTATAATGTGAAATGCAGCTTAAAAAGATGTTGCAAGCTGAAAAACGTGTGTTGGACTGTTTATTAACACTAGTGTGAACCCTGGACATAGGGGCTTGTTTTTGAGACATTGGGTATTGTATTCACTCAATGCATCCTTTTGATGTACGTGTTCGCTGTCTTGCAGCTATGGTACTGGTGCATTGTTTTTTTTGTTATTAATGGCACTGTTAAGTAAATGTCCTATAAGTCTTACTTACTGTAAGTAAAAGTGTTGTCAGCAAGTATTCTCATAAAAATTTACATTTACTGCACAATCAAAAGTATTGTGCAGTAAATGCACAATAGAGCGTTAGTTTCTTTTCAGATGAATAGAAACTAACTCTTTCAGACAAATATAGTTAAAAATACAATATTTACGTCTGAGATGTATGGAGGAGAAGTGGAAAGTAGCAGAACATAGAAATACTCATGTAAATTACAAGTACCTTATATTTTTACAGAAGTACAATACTTGAGTAAATGTACTTATTTACATTGCTGGTAATGAAGATAATAAAGTTGTAAAAAGTGAGTATTTTGTTTGCTTCATTTGTGTAAACGTGGAATGTATTGAAAGTTAAGATACTAGTAATAACTAAAAATGTTTAACTAGATCAAACTTAATTTTAGTTTGTAGAAATTAAACCATTACATTGATCTGAATCTACAAAAACAAAAAAGGTAAATAGTAATTGAGGTTACAGAATACATTTGAGTATACTGAACATGAACATAGTGAGTAAACTTAACTCAAAATAGTTATGAAGGTAAAGTTATGAATATAAATTAAGTAAAGTCAACTTAAAATATATATCTGGATTTAGATACATTTATGTCGTGCAACACCTTACCTAAAAAAACATTAAGTAAATCCAACACAACAATTATTTCAGTGTAGGGATAGCATTTGTTTGTTTCAAAGTTTTATTTTTCCAGTTAAACAGTAATGAGTAGTGTTGTGGAGGATGGGTGGACTGGAATCATTTGAAAAAGATAGTGTATTTTCCTCTTGGTGACTGCAATTCTTCCAGTTATGAAGATTAATGGATTCATTAATCTGTCTTTGTCATCTTCAGTTGTTTGAAGAAGTGGGTTAAACTTAAATGCACTAGCTCTGACAGCTTGGGGGGAATCTGTGTCTTATGGTGCCCATGTGAAGGTAAGGATGGGTGATAACAGGGCTACCAGTTTCCAGCTCTCTTTTTGGAGAGTGGCAATAGTGTTGATGTGTAGTTTGAGATTTTAGAGACTCTTCTGAATAGTTTCATGGTTTCTGGTAGTGAGACTTGTGGGTTCTGTTAAGTGCTGAACGACTCTCCGAGTCCAAATTCATGTAGAATGTCAAATTAAAGCATCACAAGCTTTTTCTGCATCTATCTGGTGGATGAACTTCCACACGAGACTCATTCCCTAATATTCACATCCTTACTGTTCATGCAAAATACATGATTTTGTCTGATGGGGTTGTGAGGATAACAACGTTAATGTCAAACATGACAACATAACTTATAAAGGTGTTCATAACTGTAATTCAATTGTTTTATTATGTGATCAGAGAAAGCATGCTTTCTTCTCATATGGGGACAAACTTTTTTATCATATTATTTAGTGTGTTACAACCAAGAATGGTAAAAGGTTTCAAATACAAGACGCCAGACAACAAACGTGCACATGATATTTTATTATAACAGGGTAGAAATCAAAGATTGAAGATTCTACAATAGGAGTTATTTACTAACTTTACATTACATTTACATTTGAGTGCAACGTCTCAACTGTTGGATGGATTGAAATTTGATACATGTTCCCCTCAGGTTGAATTGGAATAACTTTGGTGAACCCTTTCATTCTCACCCTGCACCATCATCAGGTTGAAATTTCAGTTTGTCCAATACATAGATTTATTACTACATATTTTCAAAACTAATGACATTCCAATCAGCCTCAACCTTCACCCTAATAACACATTTACAGCATCCTAATGTGCTAAACTGAGGTGGCGAACACAGTAAACATTACACTTTCTATACATCAGCATTTTAGCATCGTCACTGTGAGCGTGGTAGCATGCTACCTTTAGCATTTAGCTAAAAGCCTGATTACAGCCTCACAGAGCTGCTAGCTTGGCTGCAGATTCTTACGGTGTGTTCAGACAGAATGCATGCTCGCTTTCTGTCGAAACCTTTAGTCCTGATTCATTTTTTATTAAATTCAGAAACCCAGCACTTGAGATTTAACATTAAAGACAATAACCACTCTGCGATTTTGTCCCTTTATTGAATCAGTTAACAGAAGTAAATAAAGTATCCATGTTGACAACATATGGAATGAATGATCTTTTAATTCCTTTAAAAATGTAAACATGTGGAATCAGATACTTCACAGTAACAAAAACAAGATGGTACATTCTGAGTGACCAAAAATATCACATATTATACTTAACTTGACTCAAAAACAAACACACAATATTCAACTTAAAGAATGAAATATTTGACACGAGTACTTCTGCTTAGACATGACTTTCTCTAATGTGTACATGTTGACAATACCACATACACGATAGACTGAATGATTCAAAAATGTAAAGATAACATGAAAATAAATATAAATATTTTGGATCAAATGCTGTACTTAATTGAAGTTAACTGAGTTAGGAAAAGTGCATACTATACTCAATTAGATAATATAGAAAACTTACACCTACATGTTGACCTTAAGAATGAATCATGTTTTAAATCATTTAAATTGTAAATGTTTTGCAGAATTGAAAGTGTCCCCAACATTTTTAAAGATTTTCTCTTGTTTCTGTTGCAACCTGTACTCACAGTATCTTCAACCTTGTCATCTTGTTATGTCCTGTTCCTATTTGTGATTCTCCTCTGAATCATATAAAACAAGTAAGATCTAAATATCCACGAGAGGATAGTGAATATATGAGGATGTGCACCTCTGTAACCACAAAGCATGTAGTCTCTCACTTGGTGTTAAAGGAGACTTTGATGCTTTCCTCTGCTTGCTTACGTGCGATACGTTTCCATGTTGCAGGAATGTCAGCAGGCTTTGCATTGAATGCTTCGGCAAACTGCTGGTTGAACTTTGCCAGTACGTATTTCCAGTAGTCTGATGCCTGAAGGCTTGCATCTGGAACAATTCTCCAGTCTGGGAAAATGTTTGCGTAATGCTTGTAGGGATACCATTCACCATTTGTAGCAGTGCAGCGAAAACGGTTGTCACTGATCACAGAGGAAGAGCATACGTCAGTGACAAGTTCTTTTGTCGTATGCGACCTGAATCTACCCAGAGCCTGTGGCCGATGTAGTGAAGTCCAGTGCTGAGTGTGGACTTTTCCTCCTGCCTCACAAGGCGCTGCGCAGAATGGACACTGTTTACCACATCCAATCAGTTCAGTGAAAAGCTCGTTCTGAGGATTCACATTTAATTTTTGTAGTTTCATTTGGATGTTTGTTTTTTTAAATCTAACTCGAAGGTCTTGTGCCATGTCCTTCACACACTCAGTCAGCCAGTGAGCAAACTGTTCCTGGTCGGCATTGTTCAGGATCATAAAAGCACCAAGAGCATCTTGGGAAATGACCAGTTTATCACCAAGTTCCTGACACACATTTTGAATGAATGACTTCAAGTTGCCACTCTTTTCTGTTTTAGCTTTGTTGACAGCATCATTTATGCTCCTGATACTTGACTGAACATGTTGATCCTCAAACTCAAACATCGTAGAACCATTTGAGAAGCGTTCCACTATTTGCTTGAGTATCCAGTTCTTTACATACTCTTCATAAGAGCAAATGTAGCTCAGATAGTTTTCAAAGTCATCCTCTGATAGCAAATCCAGTAAAACTGAATACTGGAAGAACATTCGTGTGCTGAATGTCTGGTTTGTCAGCATTTCACCAATGATATCAGGACCCAAGGAACGGTAGACAAAGTCTTCGACTGCAGGCCTCAAGCAGCGATCCGTGAATTCTTCTGCCTTCTTTTGGCACTGGTCTCGTTCGTGGAACACATCTTTAAAATCAGTGTGAAACTTTTCCTTGTTTTGGTTCAGACATCTGTACGGATCATTCGCACGTATTAAATCCTCATGCAGTTTCTGAAACTGTCTGGCTGCAACTCCACAGATGTGCTGTTTCAGAGAAACTTCAAACTGGATCTCTATCTTGAGACTCTGATTGTTTTGCAGCCTCTCGTCAATCATGTGTAAGATCTCCTGGATGTAAGTGTCATGGTAATTGTTTTTTCTTTCCATTCTTTCAGTCACAAACTGTGTGCAATTTGTAATGATACAGTCAGCTAGGTTTTGTAAAGCCATTACGTGATCTTCAATGTTGAAGAGCTGGCTGGCTTTGTGTTTAAACTGTTTGTAAAATCCTTCTGCTGTATATTTGAAAGGCACCAGTCCACACTCATCCAGACTGTTTTGACTTAATAATTCACATGCATGACTCCCTTTTTGTGATACATTGTCTCTCAGGTAGTGGGACACATTTGTGATGACATTTGTGGCCTTTTGTTTAGAAAAGGAGAGTTTATTTACTGTTTCTTTCCACATCTTATCAAATTCTATGTCTAGCTCTTTGTCTGCCATCTTGACTTTTTTTTCCCGACATTTGTCTATCAATGCACATACTCTCTCTTCTAATTGTTTAGTGTGGTTCTCCTTGATTCTATCAAGTTCTGCCATCCCCTGTCTGATGTCAGCTGCTGATGTGAGCTGATTAAACACAGAGCTCTCCATTTCTCGTCGGAGACTCTTTGCACTGTTTGCAAAGTCCTCTCTGAAACCTTCAACTAGATAGACATGACCCTCTGTTTGCTTGAAGTACTTTGCCAGATTTTCAAGAAGCTTTGTCTCCCATTTATACAGCACTGTGCAAGCTTCACTTTTCAACTGTGTGAGAAGTTGTCTCATGTCAGATATCTCAGATTTCACAGCAACTGTACCAAAGTTGTTAATCCTTGTTTCTGCATGTGTAACCCACGTGTACATTTCATTTTTGAATTCCCATTCCCATTTGTTGAATTCTGTGCACAGCCTCATGTATGCATCAGCCACCAGGCTGTTTCTGAAGCTGAAGATGAAGTTTTCATGCTTCACTGCATTCCAAAGACTTTTCATCCACTCTCTAAACTCCAAGATATTATTAGCAGATGATTCACAACTTCCCAAAACTTGGATTATGTTCTTCTTGAGCTCATACACAGCTTCGCTGTACCCTGCATTGACTGGTGCCATTGGTGGGTTTCCGTTCCAGAGTCCAGGAATGTAGCAGTTCCCAGTGTCTGGACTGTACTCCATCACATCAGTGAAGCTCTTGTTCTCCTCTTTCTTTTCCATTTTGGCTGCTGCCTGGGTCATCTCGTCTAACTGTTGCAAGAGCAGTTTCCTGTTTCGTAAGTTCTTGTCATGGGCTGAAACGTCTGACACATTCTGGTAAACGAACTGACATTTGGGTTTTTTGCCCACCTCTTTCATCCTGAGGAAAGCATGCACAACTATTTGTAGGATGTCTTTCATTTCTGTTGAATTCTCCATTGCAATATTGATGATGGTGATATCACTCAGCCCCACAACAAGTGTTGCAAGCTCATTGTCGTGCTCATGGCTATTGTCCAGTTGTGCAAGCTCTGGTGACTTTAAGCCCTCGGTGTCAATGATCACCATGAAGTCACAGTTGAGTACTTTTTTAACATCTTCATTGATTCTGATGAGCAACATAAAGGCACCTCGAGTGCATCGACCACTGCTGACTGCAAACTGCACTCCAAACATGGTGTTGAGGAGAGTGGACTTCCCTGTGCTCTGAACTCCAAGAACTGTGACTACCAGTATCTTGCTCTTAGGAGACATCAAGTCATTGAGCTGAGAAAGAACGTCACTAACCCATCTGAGAGGTATGTTGGATGCCTCTCCATCTACAAGCTCAAGGGGAAATCCATCAAGTAACAATTGAGCACATAGTTTGGGAAGATGCTGTAATTGTTGACGTGATGGGTCTCTTTCTGGAAGGGAAAGTGAAGCTTCATAGATCTGACCCATTTCACGGAAGAAGTGTTCAGTCCCCAATGAGCTGTTGGAAAGTTGTCTGTCAATGTCTTTGATTTCTTCTTTGTTTTCAGAATTTTTGCATTTTTCTTTGTACTGCTCCCTGAGATCAGACAATTTCCCTCGGGACACGTTATCGAGGTTCATTCGCATCCATTTCAGGAAATAGCACCTCTCCATCCCTGGGCTTGATATTGCATTGATGAAACATATCATTGCAATTGACATGTCGTAAGAATTTTGTTTTACTCTAAGTTTTGTTTTCTGTATCTGAAGATCACTTTTGTAGTCTTCTATTTTGTCAGACCCGACATTTCGAAGCCGAAATTCTTCCTTCTCTAAGCGAGTCAGTTCCTTCCATATTTGGCCTTGCAAGGGCAGCTGAGCTTTTTTGTATTGAAGGATATGTGGAATTTCAGCAGTGATGGCATCTGCATTTTTCTTGGCAGTCTGGCACTCTGGAGAGTCTTCATCAACGCAGATCTCCAGTTCATGGGCAATGTCAGCCATCTGCTCAATTCCCATCTCCATCTTTGAGTTCTCAACTACATTGCTGACAGTTTTCCGCAATTTTTTGACAAAGTCTGCATCATTCATTTGTTTAGTCTTCAGAAGGATGTTGCTCTTAGTCAAGCCCTGCTTGGTTGCTACCTTTTTTAGAGCATCTATACTGGAGCGCTTGCTTTGATGGTTCCCAACCAAGAAGATCTGTGCCTTGTGGTGTTGGTTGGTAAGCAGCTCGCACTCAGAGTCCAAAGTGTCAAAGAACACAAAAACTGCTGCAGATGTCTGACACAAAAAAGAAAATTGTTTTTCAAATGAAGCAATGTCCCCACGAAGGTTAGCTACAGCTACTGGCTCACTGAAGACATCCATGTTTTTGTTCCCACAAGGAAGGTACCAAGTGATTTCAACCAGTCCATTGGATATTCTCCTTGGACTGTCACCACAGTCCATATCACGATGAACAAAGGTGTCATGGTACTGCTGAGAATTGCTCAGAAGCTTATTGAGGATCTCTGACTTGGACAAGGAGCACTCACCCAGTCTCACAAAAGATATCATTGGAAGTTCAGAGAGAACAATTCTGTCTTCAATAAAGCCTTTGGATTCTGAGAGGGACTGAGGTCTGTACTTTTTAACAATGTCTCTCATGGCCCAAAGCATGAGTGTGCACTGATTTGTGTCACAATTAGGAAGCAACAGAGGCACAGAAAACTGACACATAGACATTTTGAGTGCCATTTCCTGCCGTACAAAACCATCAGAACACAGAAAGAGGGCAGTGATTATGTCAAGGGGGTTTAGCATGTCACCTAAATGCAGATTGTCAAACAGATCATCAAAATCTAACTCTGTCTTTCCTGATGCAGCATCAACGTTTGACTCACATGCAGATGTACATTTTGCATTCCTAGCTGTCACATTAACCATCATCAGTTTCTTTAGGAAGTACCATGGAAGATCTGAATTACACTTGGCAGGTTCATCAGTGATGGTCTTCTTGTCAATCTGAAGTAATGTGCTCAGGGATAGCTTCTCAGGGTAGAGCTGCTCCAACCCCAGATCCTCCAATAAGGTCTCTAGTTGTTTCTCTGTGGATAAGAAGATGTTTGTTATTTCAAACCAATCCAACAACCAAGTGTTTCCACAAAACACTTTTTCCCCGGGCGCCTGTCATTGGCAGCCCACTGCTCCCTATATATACAGGGAGGGGTCAAATGCAGAGAATAATTTCCCCACTGTGGGACTAACAAAGGAATGTTTCTTTTTCTTCTTCAAAACATACATCCAAAGTACATTGACACATAGAATGTATGCTGACATTTCTGATAAAGCTGCACAATGCACAACTTTGCACCCTGCCTTTGCATTCAAGCTGAAAATAAATGCAAACCTCTAGAAAAATAGTTTTTTGTTTGTCTTGTGTGCAATATAATAACTTGTGTGCAGGATTAACATAAAGTAATATCTTGTTTGAGCTTCGGGGTTCCATAATAGTCCACTGTTCATCTCTGTACAAACTTAAGTTTCACATAATGTATATTAACATAAGGTTAAATTTCTACCAACAATTCACACTGAATTGTTCAAATTGAATCTAGTAAATTGTTTTCATAATATTCAGTGTCTTGTGTCTAAAATCTAAAGCCCTCCCAACAGAAATCCAAGTAGTTGATGTGAAAGCACCAAATTATACAAATAGACAAATAATTTAACTTTTGTTGCACAGCAGCAAGGGCCTAAAAGTAACGTGTCAGTTTGGTAATTAGTCTGCCCGAAATTTTAGAGATCCCTGATCACGTTTTTGTTTCTGCCAATACTAGTTGCTGATCATTGATGATTCATATTGTTGTTTGATTATAGCAGCTGGTCAACAAGTCTCCGGACTAAATTTGTTTGCCACCGTCCCAAAAAACATTAATTGATTTAATTAATTGTATTGTATTATAAGCTGCTTAGAGCTAGTGTAAACAGGTCATAATTCATCTCTAATATCTATGTTGCTGTGAAAACGTCTCCTTCAAACAACTGGATTTATTGAAGTTTCTTACCAAAAGTATATTTTATGAGATTACATGCAACACATCATGATAACGTTATAATTTATCTTCGCCCAATACTCATTTTTACCGAACAATTCACAAATGCAGCAGGCACAGCCCAGTCCCAGTTACAATGTGCATTATTGACCTTTAAGAATATTCAACCACCTCCAACCAATCGGGGCGAGTTAGGGGTGGCACAGCGTGCTATCCATGAATACAAGGGATACGAATGAGCGTGTCGTGCTTTCCAACCATGGTGCAGAGATGCACTGTCTCGATCTTGCTGGGCAGGTGGCCCCTTGTATAGCAGCCTCTACCATCAGTGTATGAATGTGTGTGTGAATGAGTGAATGTTAACGTGTAGTATAAAGCGATTTGAATGGTCGGAAGACTAGAAAGGTGCAACAATAATGTTGTCGGCGGATATCACAAGTAAGATAAGAGAATGACACTATATGAAACTTTTATTGGACTTTTTATTGAACTTAGTTTATTTTGTGTTTTTGCTAGTTAACGCGATAATAATGCGTTAACGCATTAATTAATTAACTATTATTATTTTGAAACTCCGTTGCTCACTGGCAGTGGTGGAGGGAGGCTTCGGCAGACTACCTTGGATGCAGCGTGTGGGAGAAGTATAGATAAACAAAAGCAAGACAAGCTAAGAAATGCCACAGCGAAGTGGATAGATACAAACTGCAGGCCGACTAGTGTTGTGGAAGATGTCGGTCTGAGGAACGTTCTCAAGCTGCGTTCGCGTCGCGTTTGGTGTGAACGCAGCTTTAGGATCGCAACGAATGACGGCACATATGAGCCTCAAGACGCACCATCACAAGAAGAATACACGAGTTGTATGAAAAGGAGAGGACTACAAAAGCGACGGCGCTACAACGTGCACCAGCTGTTGCTCTCACTGGAGACTACTGGACATCGCTGGGTAACCATCATCACCTCAGAGTTACAGCATTATATGGATGAACAGTAGAGCTGCATCCACATGCTCTGACTGTCATGAAAACAGAATAACATTTTATTCATGTTGCACAGCAATGGAACGTTTCAAATAAAGTCAGCACACTTAGCACAGATTGTGCAAGAAATATAACTGCTACTGTGTAAAGGGAATACTGCTGTTAAAAAGCGATCCTCTTGAGAGAAGACTTATCACTGTGTTGGAGTTGTTGGAACAGTCCACTCATGGTTTACATTGGTGCTACAGAGTGACACTTCTTTCATCTCAATCTTTGGCTGAATAAAAAAAATTGGCTTGCGGAGTGCACACAAACCTGACAACAGCAAGTTTAATTTTGGTCTGATATTTAGTTACTCTGAGAATCAATGTAAATTAGCGGCAGCTGATAAAACCTGCTGACGGCAGTGTTTGATATTTTAACCTTTAAAAGTGACGGTCAGTGCAGGCTACAAAGAAGGTCCATGTATCATCTGATCATTCAATTATTTCATTAAATCCGGAAAACAAAAAACGGAAGAACAGGTCAGAATTCAGATTGTTGTTTTTCATTTTTTTCCCTGATATGTTGTATCGTGTCCCAAAGCGCTCTGTCTGTGTCGGTCTGTTCTGAAAGGACGGGTTGGAGAGCCTCTCCAGGTTCAGTTCAAATGCAGTTTTCAACCTGCAGTAACTTCAGAAGTGTGGCTTCATCATCAAACCTGCTGTGAATTCCACTCCTTACGTTACCCTCCTGATTGGAGTAAGTGACTCCAGGTGTGCTCAGGTCTACAGGTGGAGACTGATTACAGTTCAGTTTGTGACAGTTCTCATGAGACTGACCTGGCGCTCACATGTCCCTGGTCCTGCTTCCCTCGTGCGTTACTGGCAACGTGAGCCTCTTTCTGGCTATTATATGCTGTTAGCATACATTTGATTACATAACTACCTCATCATCGTATAGTTTGATATACTGTGTTGTCCTTAGATGTATGCTGTTGTTTCTTTAATTATACTGCAGAAAATCAGGAGTTGAATGGAGGTAATAAATGGTCAACTATACTGAATGCATTCCAATGTCAAGAACTCTGTTTTTTTTTTTATTTGATATTTGAGTCTCTTTAGTGTATAACTATAACTACACCAGCACAGACACGAGAGAAAATCTACTCCAACACCAGATATCATGTAAATATGTGATTTTGATTCGGGATATATCAGTAAACAATGTATGGCCACATTTCAATGTCCACAGACTGACTGTAGTTTACATGTTCATTGATGATTTCAATAGATTTTACTTGGCAATTACAAATTATTTTCTTTTACTTACTTGTGTAGACATACTTGCTATTGACATGACAGGCTGTCATCTTCACAGTGGGGCTTGGCCCAGTGGAAATAACAGCAATAATAATTTAATAAATAATTGTTTTACTTGTGGACTGCACATCATTTAGTGCCTTTCTGCTGAACAGTAGACTGTATAAAACTGACCTTTAACACACGTGCTGTGTTGACCCTTGCTGTCGGACCACTGCTTGTCGTCTTCTCCTGCACGGTAACCGACTCCCTTCATGAATAAGAAAATGGCCATTTTCAGGTGTGTTGAATCAATTTATAATCCCATACACATTAGTTAATAAGATAGTATTTCCATTTTCTTTTCTTCTTGTTGTAGATATACAAACAGGCTGTTTACCTCCATTGTGGGTACAGTGTCAGTCCCCCCCACACTTGGTTCGGGATTATTCAAACAGCTTCTCACTGAAAGTAAAAAAGAGACAAGTATTGAAGGCTTTATTGCCCGAGTGCTGTAATAATATGCGGTAAAGTTTAAAACACCTCGCAGCCTTCTTGACTGCAGTATGGACCAAAACCAGGAAGTCACTTCAAACCAGAAAACACTAAGCCCAACGAGAACCATAGCCTGTGGGTGCATTTCTACATTTGCTTATCATGTGCAGCGTCATGAGGGGTATGAATGTAAAGGATTTATGAAATTATAATCAAAACAATAACTTGTACTAATCAGTCTTTAATCTTGTGTGTATGGTCTGAAAATGTACGACTTTGGTAAATCCTAGTGTAACTATGAACATCCCAAGTCTCTTAATTCCATCCCCGTCACTTGCGTCTTTTAAATTACATAACTCATCAAACCCGATACTCAGGAATTATCAGCCTCACGTGACTGAATGAAAATGATGATAAATTATGTAAAAAGTGTTTGGTCTCCAACTCTCTGACTTTAATTTTTTCCATAATAAAAGTAATTGAGGAAAATATCAGATCATGAAAAGATAAATCTTTCTAATAAATGAAGAAATCAAAGTGTTTCACAGACAGACACAACGCAAGTTTCCACATAAATATATATTTACAAACGCAGAAGAATAAATCCAGAAGAGGTCAACAAACTACAGATCGGATCTAACCGGATGTAACTGTTTCATTGACTTCCTGTGTCATTTTCGAAGGTGGCTGAAAACTGTCCGACTGGACTGCAGTTTTTTGTCAACAACCCCTGCGCAGTTTATTACCTATATGTCGTCTAATCTCTTCCCCCCCCCCCCCCCCCCCCCCCCCCCTCTCTCGCCTCTCCCCGCAGCACGTATCGTGTTTATATCGAGAGGCGCTTCATTTTTTTTACACCTCCAATGTAATGAATAGTCTAATATATTGTAGTTAAAACAAGGAGTGGCTGAAGAGCTCGACATCCGCTCATCGGTGAAAGTCAAAAGATTCGGGTTGATCGGTCAAAAACAAAATCCATAACGTATCATGCCAGCATCTGCACAGGCTGAGGCTGCAACGTGTCACGTTTGAAAGAGTTTACAGTGGAAGCTATTCAAGCTGTGTTTCTCGACCAGTTTTTCAGGTCCTCTCATTCGGCACATAACGGCAAAACAAAAGCATAGAGCGACCTAGCTGTTATAGAAGAGAAGTGGCCATGTCAAAATAACAACCTTTCTATGCAGAAGTTTCTTCTCGGTGCAGCATTTCAAGGTCTGTGTCCTGTACTCAGCCCGCATGTGCAATTGCTCCCCTGCAGACCTCTTCTCTTTATTCTGGGGGAGATACTTTCACTTTCGCTTTCATGATCATGTGGTTTCTGGATCATGTGCTTTCTCGGGGTCAAAGATTTCTTCAGACTTTTTCAGTTGTTTTCCCTGCTGTGCTGCACAATTGACACTTTGTTGGGAAATCAATGTTAATCAATTAAATAATCTCTTCAAGGAGTTGAATAGAGAGACAGGTTTAGGTGGGCTGTGTCTCAGAGTTTAGCTTAATGATGCCTTATTTCTTTGATTTAAGAACTTTGCTTTTTGATAAGTTATTTCAGACATATTTAAATGTTTCCTAAAGCTATTGGGATTAGATTTTTAGTTTTGTGTGCTGTCACTCGTTGCTTCTGGTTGGATGAATATGAGATTATTTTCCACCGGATTACTGTTGTTGCACTTTCATAGCGTAATATTAGTTAGTTATAGAGAGTTGTTTATGTCCATAAAGGATGCCCACTCTCTCCTAAAAATATGTCAGTCTTGGCCTTTCAGCGATGAAATAGTCCACGTCCACTTCTTGAGAGGCAAAGTATATACCGCCATCTGGAGGCTTGTTTAGGGAACTGCTTACTGTGGAGATGTAAGGAGATGGTAGCATGATCACTCATTATAATTGAGAGAATTGAGGAATCTGTTATGTCTTTGAGATTTCTAAACAAGAGAAGTAGTGAAAAATATGAAAATAATTTACTGTTGAAAATGGATTGCCATGTCCTGCTTACTGATCCACGTCGGTCTATTGCTGGGTTGAGATCTGTGTTAAAATCCCTCCCAATGATAATCTGTGACATTACCTAAAGATGTAAAGATATGCTATGGACAGATTAATACTCTTAATTCATGTATATAATAGATCTGCTGGCTAGGTTAGAAATGGAAATATCAGTTTATGTGATTTTCCTGTGAATCAAAAACCTCTTTTTCTTGAATAATATTAGACAATTTTACTGAATTCTGATGACTTACAGTTCGGCACGTGTGTTCCTTGAAGTAGGCATATGTCTGGATTCAATTTATTTAGATTATCAAATATTTACTTTTAGTTCTATTTTATTGCTTGAACTTATTTTGATTTAAAATATTTTATATGATTTTATAGGTTATCTTTTCTGTGCATGAAGCATAGAAGGGGCTACAATTGCATTGCATTCAGCAAAATTCTAATTGTAGATTTTTTTCTTAGCATTAATATTGTTATTATTAATAGTGCCAAGTTGTGGTAGCCTATACTTCGATATCTGGCAGAATACAAACAGATAAATCCCTCCTTTAGAGATGACAAATCTGAATCCTAAATTATTTTTAAACTCCTGTCAGACTTTTGACGAGAGACGTTACAATGTAGCGCCCATAGGTGGCGACAGCCTCGTGTCACTTCTGTTTCAGGAGAATGACCGAGGAAGTGTACTTCCGGGGCACACAGGAAATAAACAGCTAGCAGTAGTTGGCTAAAGCGAATGCTGCTGTTACAGACATGCAATGTAACGCAACCTGAGACTATCGCGATGATATAAAGCGTCTTTTCTGACTTTAAATCATCTTCTGAAGGTTAGTGTGCTCATCACGTGGACGCACTACTCACGAGTCACCGTGAAGCTAGCTAGCTTAGCTGACTCACAGCTCTTGGGCTCAGTCGCATTAGCTTGCTTGTCATGTGTGAAAGCCCTTACTACAAAATTCAGTCACATAGCGTATTTATATTTGATTTAAACGTTGGTTTTGCTGCGGGCAAATGTTTTACTACTAAGGGAAGACGAGATAATATACACGTGAAAATGCAACCTGCTGCTGGATAGGAGGCAAAATAAACTATGTGTTGATGTTTTGTTTTTTTACCGGCAACTGTTATATGGGACATATGTCTTTTTGGGCTTATTATTTTCTCATTTAATCCTTTGCTCTTAAAAATGTTCTAAATGTGTGAAATAAATCACCATTCCCTTAAAATAACAATGTCAGGAAGTAAAGTGACATTTTTTTCATCAACCTGACAAAATTACGTTCTTGTGGGAAGAAAAGAAAAGGCAACACTGTAACTTCTTTACATTCTAATAGAATGTAAAGAAGCTACATTGTATAGAATGATTCTATTGAAGTTATTCCTTTTTTAAATGTTTTAGACGAGTCACTAATCACTTTAAAAGAGTGATTATAGCTGATTTAACTTACAGACATGAGATTGATCTTCTCATGTCACTCTCTTTATACAATGATATAAATTCATCCCCGTTTTATCTACAAGGCTACTTGTAATGTTTAAAATAATGTCAGCAGGGACTGTTGGCCCTTGGGCATTTTCACATTATCAAATCTGGCCCTCTTTGAAAAAAGTTTGGACACCCCTGCCTTAAGCCCAGGGTGAAGTCCCCAAATGTATTTTGTCCAACCATCAGTGCAAAACCTAAATAAATTCAGCTGACGTCACATCTATGAAGACTGAATCAGGGAATGTTCGGTGTTTTTAATTAGCCAAATTTGTGTGGATCGATTCATTTACTTTCAGTTGCATTTTTGATTGTAATATCAGTAGAATTACTGCAGGATTTAGAGCTGAAATTATTAATTTTTCAAGCAATAATGCAAACTACATAATTTAAAGCTTCTCAGTTTTACGGATCTGTTTCTTTTCTTTGTCTAATGGGTTATTACTTTGAGCTATGTTTGCCATTTAGACTGGTTGTAGATGGGAAATTGTGATGAGAATTATTTAATATTTACTTACTTTTTATAGACCCTATTCAGCAGATGAAGAGATAATGTTGCTACCCCAAATATGATGTTTGTTTGCTGTAAGGTATCATGATCACATTTCATTAACTTCTGCCGACTAACTTTATTTTCTCAGCTTGCTCACTTTGCCCCAGCTGCTGCCTAAAGCACATAAACACACTGAAAAACATGACGGAGCCACGCAACCCAGGAATGTCCTCTATGCCTCAGACAGCCCCAGTGCACACTGACTCCACCTCTCCGGCTGTAGAGATGGACCCGGTGGAGTACACCCTGAGGAAGCGCCTCCCCCGGAAACTCCCGAAGAGACGGAACGACGTCTACGTCAACATGAAGACGGATTTCCGCGCTCAGCTGGCACGCTGTCAGAAGCTGCTGGACGGTGGGGGTCACAGGGAGATCTGTGTCCACGGCCTGGGCCTGGCCATCAACAGGGCTATCAACATTGCCCTTCAACTGCAGGCCAGCAGCCAGGGGGCGCTGCAGCTGGCAGCCAACACCTCCACGGTGGAGCTCGTGGACGACCTGGAGCCTGAGGATCCCGATGAGGCCGGGGAGCCAATGACGCGCACACGCAACAACTCGGCCATTCATATCAAGGTTTTCTACCCTGACCCTCAGTGAGCTGAATAGAGGTGTGTCGGGCAGAGGCTCTCCGTGAGTTTTCAAGTCGTAGTGTGTGGACCTATGAGGGCAGCAGAATGGACAATGTGTTGGCTGAACGTAATTCATTAAACTGCGTTGGAATACTCCAATTGGGACGACCTGAGTTGACTAAATATATTGAGCTTGTTTGTGTTTTCTCAATTGCAAATTGTTGCTGTTGTACCTTTTTTACTTTGCATGTCTTGAAGCAGCAGAGGTGTTTGCCAGCTGAAACCTCGGTGTAATGTATGTACTTGTAGCCATGGCTGTGCCAGATGTGAATGTACAAGTGTCTTTCATTTTAAGGCCCGACTAAGGGACTGTTGAAGTGTTTACAGTTTCATATGTGCATGTTGTAAAATATACAAATACGAAGATTTTATTTCATACAAGTGTTGTTGCAGTAAATGTCCACTAGATGTCAGCAGTCTAAATCTATTTAAATTTTGTTTCGGAACGTTGAGCTGGTGGTGTTCATGTTTAAAATATGTAATAGACAGTTTTTATGAAGACAGTGTATTTGATTTGTTGACAAACAATAAATTTGATGAATGAAATGTGCTGGAATGTATCTTTAACTCTCCCCTCTTTAACTCCACTGACCTGAACTAGATCTAGCTAATGAATGAAATGGACAGACTTCCCCCTTGTCGTGTTTCCATCTATCCTTTCTTTATCCAAGAATAATATTTTGTATTTAAATATCATTTATAATTATACAGTGATGGGACAAAACAACAGAAAAAATAACAGGAAGGAAAACATGTACAAACATCCTTAAAAACATCTTGCACTCGCACAACAAGATTTAAAAATACGGGAAAAAACAAGGAAGAACACTTCACCGGTATGAAGGAGTTGAGCATCAATTTGATAGAAAGCCTCGAGTTCCCATGACTGACTAATTGCCTGCCTGCTGTTTGATGACGAACAAATACGGGGAGGCAAGAAACGTTAACGTCAGATACTGGAAAACGGTTTGCAATTACAGCCTCGCAGGATGTCAATTGTAAAAGGCAAACAGCCTTTTTCCCGGCCGTCTGGCTATCAGTGTGTGGAGACAGGCTGAGTGTTTGTTAGGCAACATCAAAAACACAGATAATGACATCTCGTGCAACCCTCCAGCCACCTCCTCACCGACCTCTCGTTCACTGTGAACTGACTTTTTAGTCCTTTATAGTTAGTTTGAAGGAAAATGCGATGTGAAACCTACAGCTAGTCGGGTACATAGTACATACAGTCAGACTGAAGCGTGCTATTGCAAATTATGCCAACAAATGGCTTCGTAAATGTGTTCAGTGTTCCACAAGAGAACATGGCAACGAGAGCTTGACTAACATCTTAAAGATCAGACACTAAAAAAATACTAAGACTGGAGCTTAAAAGTAGAAAACCTGTATAAATAGTAATCGCACAACTTGTGCAAATATATAAAAATAGTCATTGAAAAAAAGTATCAGAAGAGACCGTGACTGTGAGGCATAGTTGAAAGGGCCGCCTCCTTTTTTTTGCCTTTTTATAGTGGAAATAGATGCCCTTTCGCAACCTCACAGTACTCCAATTTCCAGGTGCAATCAATATTTTCTGTTTCACTCCAAAGAGGTGAATGACGGGGTCAAACTCACTGGAAACGGACACACATGCACGCTACGTACAGATTTGAACTTGCAACACTAACTGACACACACATCCACATACACACACACACACACACAGAAGAACATCCACACACAAAGTGCAAGAGAGTGCCAGTAGACCAGCGATTGGAGCGGTGCTTCCCACAGGCCTCATTTTGGTCAGTGTGTGCTTCGCCGTGTCCATGTTTCACGTCTACATTCCAAGGTGCAATCATCTGCAGTCCGTCCAAAGCCCAGCTGGGACTGTCCTCTCCTCTCAGCGTCCTCCCCCTCACGTGAGGAGGGCTTCAATTTTTCTCTCTTTCTGCACGCTGCTTCCAGCAGCCAGCGTGCAGGTCAACAGTGTCAAGTCCCTCCTCTTGCCTTCGGAAACACAAATGAGCTCCGCCTGGAGTTGGGGAGATCAGCTGACGTCTTGCTGACAGGCCTGTGCATCCAACAGAAGGAGGCGCACTTTGCCTCGCAGGAAGTTGACGTGGACTTGAAGCAAATCTGTTGCCAAGGACACCCTCCACGTTCCCTCAAGCCCCGCTGCACTCGCTGGTGGGGTGTATTCCTAAAAGACAATACAAAGCGACATGTCTCAATTTGGGGAATGTATTTTTCAAAAAAATTCCATCTGATTGACATGTTTCATGGCATTTCCTTTGGCTTGTAAAGTTAAAACTCTGCACATCCACACAATCTCACCTGCAGTCTTATCTCGGAAAGTCCTAAACACATATTCTCATGTTGATCATGTCTTGGTATCAACAAAATACATGTATAATCTTCCCAGGCTTTGTAAACTGTTTCTTTTTTATTCCATATTTGTCTTGGGTTTCATGTTTGAGAACCCTGTTAACTGTTCCCGATGACGAAACTTTGATTTCAGTGACCCTTGAGCCAGAACACAGGCGGCTCATTCAGCTTTAGTTTGTCTCTCCACAAGGCCTCCGCTCGGTCCTAAATCAATTTAAGCTGCGTTGCCACAACTTTAAGAACAAACTCTTACAGCAGCTTCAGTGTCAGTTTTATACGAAAAGCTTAAGGTCACACTTCTCGAGAATGTCCCATGACATCCCTCACTTTCTCTATTACCGGAGAAAACACCATTTCATTCCAAGAAAGCAACAGAAGCAACAGACCTTATTAAAATAAACCTTGCTGCTGCACTTCCTGAACAGAAATCCAACATTTGTCGGGTTCTCTTCACACCATTAAGGTGACAAAGGGCGTCCGGTAAACATTGACTTTGTGCCTCTGAACCTGCTGTAACTCACCTGGATGTTGAGGCTACGCAGCACAGCATTGATGCTGAGCAGGTTTCTGATGGAGTTATCTATGTTGCTGTGCAGTGCTGTGTTGGTGACTGAGGTCCGTAGCAAGCTGAGGGCCTGTTGTAAGAGCCATAAGCCAGACTGCACCTCCTGGGCTTGCTCTAATGCCTTGCCAAAAGAAAAGAGACAGAGGACAAGAGTTTCAGAGTCTCGTTATGGAAGCGGTACAGAACAAAGGAGGCAGGTCATTTGGATTATGTAGAGTTCCTGGTCCCCAAAAGGCAGCAAATGTCTGTGGACTTACACTTCACAGCTGATCTAAATCTGTTGTCGGCTGCTTGAACATACAGCTTTTTTTTTTTAGTTACTTACATTTGTCTTCTCCCAGACATCAAAGTCGACTCTGGTTTGGGGAACGGTGACAGTCTCTGATAGGCTACATCCTTCTTGACATGACTTCTAAGAAAAACAAGAAAGGCGTGATGTTAGTGTTCAGGCTACGTCTATCCAGTGGTGCATGGACGATCAGTATGGCTGATATCCTGGACCACACTATCTCTGAGGAACTGAGATCCGAGTGCATACGTTTTCCTCTCACCATAGCGACTTCTGCGTCTTGTGCTTCTTTAATGAAATGGTTCAGGACCCTGAGGTCACAGATCGGCCTCAGCGGGGACAGCAGGCCTGGCCGGGTCCACTCCAACACCATCAACAGCAAGGCAAGCAGTCCTGCCACATACAACAGATACACAGATACAGTCACGCAAATGCTGCTGAACGTCAACACAGAAGGAAAACTAGAAATACCGCCTCACGGTTGTTCGCCTCTGCCCACCAGTCGAGTTATATTGAGATGAAGGCAGAGATCAAAGAACAGTCGAACACTACTCAAACCTTTTCACGCAACTGCAGCTTCCTAAATCCTGGGCGGGTGTGTGTACCCAGACACAAAGATTAAGGTTCACACGGTACAGCCAAGAAGCAGAACAGAGGCAGTCTCAGGATGCGTTTTCACTTTCATTAATACTATTACTTTCAGATTGATGCAGTTATACACAGACCCGCTCCTGTACATCTGGACCGTGTGCGATGATTCCTAATTAAATGCCATCTCAGTAATAGCTACTGAGGGGAATTAAACCCTGCCATGATTTAAGGACACATTCCTGCAGGGATAAGCCTGGTCATGACCGGCTCTCCTTCACAAACTAACATCCCCATTCTAAGAAATGTGATTCATTCTTTCGGAACAATTGTGTCTTTTGTAATAGGTCTCCACTCTACCCACCGCCCTCATCTAGTGACGTCAGTCAAGGTCTTTTGTCGCTATACATAGGCTTCACGTGAAAACACATCTGGACACTTTTTTTCATGCGTCTCATCGTTGAATCTGTTGTCTACAAATATTTCATTCCCACCGTTAACTTTCTATGACCTATTCAGATCCAGAGCTTTTCAGATCAGTATGTATGCGAACAAATAATGTTGCAGATTATTGATCTTCTTAACAAAATCCCAAATTTCTGTTTGCTGTGAGGTCAGAGGTCAATTACACAACAATCCCCTTTGAGTTGCTTGGGATACTGCGCCTTTGCTTGCATGTATTGCTGGCTCAGGGATCAGTCTTTAATAAATATCATATTACAATATGAGTCTATTCTGGACATACGTAGGTGTCACAAACAAAACAGACTTTTAGAGCTGTATCATGTGAAATCAGCATGACTGAGCAGGAGCTCAGTCACTTTGTTTCACACGCCTAAGAAACCATGTGATATCCTGGACTCTGAACAGAAACCTGCCAATATCATGACAGTGCAGAAATGACTGTATCCTTGTTTCACACTGATTTAGAGCAGGGTGGTTCTATAATTGGGCCGCTAGTCAGCTTTATTCAGAAATGTAGACAATATTTCTGGAGAGTGCAGCACACTGAACTCCAAGGATGCACTTGGCAATGAGAGTGGTTCTGCTGTTGTGGGTCATGTGGGCATCCGGCCTCGTTCCTCTGTGCCACATGCTGAATGCGCTCTTTCACAGAAGCCTGGATGTGTGACGCAGACGGATGATAGGAAATACAGAAGCTCTTCCCAGGCAGACAGGTCAAATACAGGCTACATTAAGTCCCCAGACTCCCAGATAACGAGAACAAATTAATCTCAACAGCAAAAAAAAAAAAAGGTTAAGTTAATACTGGAGGTTTGCTACCACTGAGTTCAATCGTGTAATCATCTTAACCTCCATGCCCCCTTTACTCTAACGTCATGGAGCAGACCGTCGATGACGCATAGGACCAAGCTGTACCAGCCCTCTGTTTCACAGAATCCTCGTGTATACTCTATGTATGTAGTGTGTGGTTATACATAGTGTCCCACAACTTCACACGCTACTAATAGGTGCAATAGCAACAGTATGAAAGCCTCCTCGTTCCCCTGAGGTGTGTGACTTTCACTAGAACTTGTGGACATGCATTTTCAATGTGTCATTCATAGGCTTATTGAAAAGTATTTTATACTTATATTGAATACAAGCAGAGTGGGAATGAATACTGAATTACAAAGCATTTGACACAGGGAATAAATCCTACTACTGGGCCTGTTTTCACCCAGTTGGCTGGTAAGTGGCTGTTCCACTATAATGAGACGCTTGTGAATTCACTACTACTCCGACTTTTGTAAATGTGTCCACTTCAAACTGAAGCACAGACTTGAAATCCATGTGAATCTGGTCTTTTTCAGGCCTCATATGATACTCTAAGTTCATACAATCTACATCTTTCTATATTATTGGTCGGGAGCAAAACGTCAGATCAACAATCTGGTCCCAGGGTTTAAATTATCTTTACCTTATACCAAATCATACAGCAGTTTCAGAGGAAGAGTGATGTCTGCACATGGCCTCCTTTCCATACGCTCTGACATTTGTCATTTTCAAAAAAACGCAGCCACTATAAATAACTTTATATAAGTGTGTGTGACTCAGCTTGAGGATTGTCGCTGACCTTTTTACCTCTGCTATTGCCTACGTGAGAATGCATCAATCTAAACTGTGTACACACACTCTCTCTCTCTCCACCCTCTACATTCTGGTCGAATTTTCAGTCCATGGCCAAACTGAAGGTTAACACCTTTATCTGCCAACATCAGCTGCCAAAACCATGTTGCTATTTTAAATCGGAAGCTGTAGTCCCCAAGTGGCAGTGCCTTGGATAGTGGCAAGCTTCACTCCGCGTATGTAACATGATGCTTTGGAAAGATGGCCAGATGCTCACGTGAGCTGATGCCTTTGACATTTGAGTCTCCTGAATGATGATACAACTTCTATTAATATTCTCACTTCTGTCATTGTTTCTGCACGCATTGTAAAGGGTCAATGTTGCATATCTTTGTAAATTTAACAAAGTTATATTCTGTTTTTAGGTTTACTTTGTAACATCTGCCTTGGGACTACAGATGAAAAATAGCCTCTTGGCTAACTGGCTATATTTACAGCAATGTTTTTATAAATGTGCACTGTCACTTATCAAATAAAGCAATAAATAAAAAGACATGTGCCATTAACTAAGTTGTGTCAAGCAGGTGCACAGAGAGAGCTCAGCAATTTAGACCAACAAAAAGGTCTTCCCCATCACAAAGTTATAAATAAGTAGCTATCAGATGACACAGGTTTGACATAGTTTCCTGTCCGTCTTCGCTGGAATCCCTTAAGCCTTTGACAACCCGTTTCTCTTTTCTGCTGACATAAGTATGTGACCACTGAGCCAAAAACTGCAGATTCAGCTTTCGCATTCAGTACCCTCAACTTCCCACTCTGCTGTGTCATGCTAGAGAATATTGACAGAAGTTGTATTTTGCCCAGTGGACAAGAAACAGTGCTCAGCAATCTCCTCCCAGGAGACCATTGTATCTGCAATGGCTTACAGTAACAGGAAATAATACATCTCTAGTGGGAATCAAACCCGCAACTCCAGCAGATTTAGTGCCTTGCTCAACTCTGTGAGGTCCAAGACCAACATGATGCTTTGTCTTTTTGAGACTGAATACTGTCTATTCCCTACGTTATTAACTTTGTTCAATGTCCTACACCTGTTATTTGGCTTAATTTGGAGTAAAGGAGTTTTGGCTATTGAGAGGATTATAGTTTAGCAGTATAACCTAATGTACAGAGGCTTTCTAATTAGACAATCTATTCATGAACTGCGGTCAATGAATACAACCATTAAGCCTGCAGGAAAATAGGCACAAATTAGAGGACAGCTTTTCGGAAAATAGGCATTAAAAAAACAAAACGACCTCCAGAGAGGCTTTAAACCATATCAAAAATAATTTAAACCATCTTAAATACTGAATGAATGCCTATTTTCCGAAAAGCTGTCCTCCGATTTGTGCCTCACTCTTTTCCTGCATGCTTCATGTTTGTATTCATTGACCGCAGTTCATGGGAACATATTCTCTAATGCCACTTCTTAGAAATCTGCACGCCTACGTCCACATATGATATTGCCTATCATTAACGTGATAAACGTGTTCATAAATACTGCGCAAGCAGACTGATGCAGCAAACAAGGATTTCAAACAAAGTAACGCACGAGACCTAACGCTTCAGGCGCTCTTACCTCTATTCGTTTTCTGCAACATTCGCAAATAGGTGCCGCATCTTTAAGAAACATCGTGTGTTTAAACATATGCACAAACTGAACGGCTCAAGTTAAAGGCACTGCATCCAATAAGTCCAACGTGCAACCAAGCGCGCGGGTCCCATCGATAGTCCGACCGGCGTATTGGTCCGTGTCTAAACCATGTGTGCTGCTGGTGAGAGCAGTCACGTACCAGACTTTGCATCACTGCGGTGTATGGCAAAACCTTTTATTTACCTCCCCAAAGGATAGAGATAACGTGTTAGTCCGCAAGTACGAGGACGCGCCTTTTTACGCACCACGGTGAGCGATAAAACATCAACCCGTGCATGCAGTCCCCCCCTTTGCTTAAAGCGTTAAATAGACTAACTAGTAAAGCCGGTGTACAGAGGAGAGAAAAAAAGATGTCCATAACTCACTGGGAAACTCCATAGCGGTGTCCGCATAGCCCCTCACAGGGTCCTCGTGGTTTGGCCCATAGGTCCGTCTATTGCCGCTTAATTGGAAACGAAGCTCTTTTGTGGATCTCCTGTACTTATCCGGTAGGTGTTTCTAAAAACTGATCCCGTTTGATTTTTTTATTGATGACTTTGAAAATAAAGCTGCATTGTTTCTATGACAATCCAAACTACCTCCTCCCTTAAGGCCAACCTGTTTTCTTTCATTGTTATCCAAATAATAGACTGTCCCTGTTTATAAAACGTGTGGCCCTAATAAGTAAATAATGTCTTAGAAAAAAGACGCCGTGCGGAGACTTCCCATCCATTGTTCAGATGTTTTTTTTAGAAACCTTGATTTCAGTATCTTTTCAAAACACTAATTGTGAATATTGAAATTAGATCTCAAATGGGCTATTTTGTCCTGATTAAAAGCATCAGGTTTTTATTAGACAACTATGACTGGTGTCACATGCCAGGACACATCCAGCGGCCACAGGTCAAATGATGCCACACATAAATCAAGATTTGACATCAATCGAACTTCTCCAAAATCTGAAATTTGACTTTGAGATTAAAATGTATACTGGTGGCAGCAGATCAGTAAGCGTGTACATGTTAGTCACACTTTGCCATAACTTTCAACACCCTCTGCCCCCCTTTCCCACAGTGACACATATCCTCATCCAGCTTCCTAAACTTCCTCCTGTGCTCTCTACCCATGCGTTTCAAGGTCGTTTTTTTTCCTCAGGTGCTATTATAAAGTTGATGTGACTGCATCATTTAATTAATGGTAAAGCATGTTACACTGCTGCTGCTAGTAGACCTTTATACTTTGATTCTGCTATTTACCGTTGTTAAGAGTCCAAAGTAATGAATGCATGATGTACAGTTTTATATCAGGTGTCAATGAGTCCACTGCAGATAGTTATATGCTGGCAAGCCTGTAGTTAATATGTAGATAGTTATATATCACACTCTGCAGGCGTCATCTTGTGTATCTTTTTTTTGTAAACGGCATTGAGGAGGATGTGACAGGATGTGAAAATACTCCATTATCATTATATTGACATGACCTTCATCATTTTTACGTTTTCGTCATGACATCGATCATTTTTGCTGACCCCAACTTTCCCCGTTGTTTGTTCACATAAGGATGTAACTAATATTTTAGCCAATTGATGCCAGAATAAACAGCACCTTTTTAGTTAAGCTCAAGAGTCCATTTTATTTATTGTTTATTTATGTTTTCCAATGCATTTATATCCTATTACATTATCATTAGATCAGTGGCATAAAATGGTCTTAAAATAATATTAATATTGTTTTGTACAAATTTTCGGAACAATATATCATCCAACAAAATTAGTTATCGTAACAGTTACCACATTTCCCGAGCTTTCAAATCATCCATCTGAGTCTTGCTGAGCATCCAATACCAGTATACAAGTATCGCCACTTACGGGACTTCCCCCTTACAGCCCATCAGCAAGGCATGCCCCATGCTTCTAATTGAATAATATATCGGCCACATTAACTCACTGCAGTAGAGCCAGTCCATGTCGGCTCGCCTGGAGGCCCCAAAACCGAATTAGTCGGGACACTCCAAAGACCAGCACTAGTCCTAAAGGAACAGCTTGAAGCTTAGCAGTGCCTTTATATTTCCCAATGCGAGAGCTGTATCAAAACAGGGAGAAACTCTGGCAGCCATCCGCTATTGAGAAACTGGTGACACGCTCCTGACTGGACCAGAAAGCAACGGACCTGCTGCTGGACAAAACTACAATGGTCATAGTGGATGGAATCAACAGTTATGCCTTGGCCCTCCTTCAGAAGGATACCAGGCCCCATGTATGGCTTCCAAAGGAAGCAGTCATGCCAAACCTGGGAAACACAGAGAAGCAGATGGCTTTAGACCTTGTAACATCAACAGCACAATAGGAGGCAGTCGGGAAGCTTGATGAAGCCGGTTATGTCCATACATTTACAAAATGGGCTGTGGAGAATCATAATACAGCCCACACCACATGGCTCACCACAATGGCAAGAACCGTGTGGTGTACAACTTCTCCTTCACATTCAAGGGCCAAAACCAAAACGACCATCTGCTTCCTGGACCTGTCCTAACCCCAAACTTCGAGGTGCTCCCCTTTATTTCCAGCAGTATCAGGTAGCGGTGACAGGGAACATGAAAGGCATGTTCCACCTGGTCCACTCCTACCTGAAGATACCCACATCCATCAATTTGTGTGGTGTGAGCAGCATTGAACCCAGTATTTGTGAATGGCCAGTATTATCATTTTGCTTTAACTGGCACATCAGGGACCACACTGAAACAGGTGACGGGCTGAGATCCATAGTAGTCAGGATCTTCTACATGGATAATTGCCTTTACAGCGTATCACCTGACAAGGCCAAAAAGCTGGTGGATGAACTGCGAGAGCTGCTAGCAACTGGTGGGTTTGAAATCACACAGTAGGCCTCCAACAACCCAACCTCAGTGGACCACTTACCAAACAGACCCACCACTCCAGCTATCCTTTTCTGTAACCGGTGTAGCAATTAATCATGGTGGAATTAGCAAGCTAGCTAGCTAACTAGTGGGCAGACAGTGAGTTAGCTAGCATGCTAATTCCACCATGCTTACAGATGATGAGACTAACAGCTGGCTGGTGGCCAGCGGCAGGGCTGGGTCTAACGGTCCCTCCGTCTCACTCCCCACCACTCTGGGGAAGGACAGGCAACCAAGCTAACTAGCCAGCCATACATCTCTGGAGCAGAGTTTGCATCTATGTTGGTGACATTGCCAAGTGTTACAGCTAGACACCAACCAGCCCAGTGTTAGACAGATCCACATTTTCTGTGATGCCTCCCAGCGGGCCTACGGGTTTGTCTACCTACGCATAGAAGATGAGGAGGGCTACATCCAACAGACAGAATGGCCTGATATGACCCCAGCCTCTGCCTTAGATGGCAAGGATGAGAGATGGATACGTTTCTTCTGTGGCATCGCTAGATTGACATCTACCAAATCAAAGTGACTACCTAACCCAGTTGAAGCCGTGGTAAAGCAGAGGGAAGGTGCTAATGGTCAGTCCAGCCCCCTTACTGCTGCCCACTTCAAAAGTTGAATGCTGAATGATTTGATCTGTATGGAATTGTGTGACTCACATACGGCTTTTGCTATCTGTCACCTTTCCATATATTTCTAATTGTGAAACTAAATGGGATTTCAGTGATGGCATAAAGCCATTATTGTCTCTGCAATTCAAGCAGGCCTATTTATGTCCCAACCTGACCTTTGAACGCCCCTCTGGAGCCAGAGTAAAGGAAACGTATAGAAATTTCCTGTAACATCCATCTATGTGTCATAGAGGAGGGGGCGTCGACCACGGGCTACATGAGGCTTTTGCATCACACAGGAAGTAAAAAATATGTTTGCATATGCATTATCTGGAGTGAACATGCAATGTGGGTCAAGTGACTCACAAATACTGATACACTGATAAAAGTTCCCTCATTTGCATACCTACTATTTCATAAGACTACTGTACGTAAGGTGCATGTATACACATGATTGTGTACGCAAGTTTAAAAAAATGGTAAAGGTAAAATATAAAGATGTACTGAAAATAAATCATGAACAACATTATATTGTATCTGATATGAATATATAAATAATGAAATATCAAATAATATTTCTGCTCTTTTACCTTCTCTTCATTCTCAACATTATGATGCCAAAATGCCAAAAATGTGACGCCCTAAGTTTCGGACTAATATGCATCTAACATAAATTGTTTTTCAGGTATTAAAATATGTATGGAATATTCTTCTCATAAGTGAAAGACTTTCTCTTACAAATGTATTTATATATTACTGCTTCTGATATGAGTGAGCTTTTATAGTACATGGTCACCGCTGTTCTAAGCTGAAAGCAGACAAAAAAAATCGTTGCACTATTTGCTCAAAGGACTGTTTGCTTATGTCTGAGCCAACATGACGGAGAGAGACTAGAGGGAGACAAGGTACGTGCTTTGAGCCATGCTCCGTGACCAGGAGGGGATTTGGGTGGGAGGCGAGGGATGTGTGGGGAGTGCGGGGGCTGGGGAGTCCAGCCACAATGACTCCGTGGTTGGAATAGGACACAGTTATTGAATTTAGAATGATTTAAAAGTGGAGGGGTGATGCAATGTTGGTCACGAACCCAAACAATCTTTACCTGACGGTCAGGGGTGATGCAAAAAACAAGGCGGGAGAGGCTTTATCATACTATACAGAAGGAAGTGAAAGTGCACAGCTGTTGTATTGGAGTATAACATATGTATGTGTGTGTGTGTGTGTGTGTTTGTTTTTCGCTTTCTCATCCAAGTTTTGGGCTCGCAGCCAGCTAGGTCTACTCCTCTGGCGCGACACAAGACAGGAAGCTGAGATAAAAGAATGGGGGGACTGTCTGTGAGGGACACAGGAGCCAAGGCAGGAGTCAAGACAGTAGCCACTGACGAGGTCGGAAGTTATTGTTTCAGCTTTCAGGCATCCACAGTGACATGAATTGTATCCCTCTATTGAACATAATGTGATCCTATGGCGATAACCACAAGTGTGGAGAAGCATTCCAGGACAGCAAACCTTATCGCTGGAGTTTCTCCCCGCTCAAATGCTGTTGAACCATACCTGCCTTAAATTCTGACACCAACAACATCACATCCTTTCCCTAACCATGCTGTCTTCTTTGTCACCTTTGCCACCCAAGACTTTGCCTTATGTCAAATATTTCCTAGGTTTGCGAAAATGTGCAGAAACCCTCGCAAGACTCTCTGTCTGATGTAAACCTTAATCATTCGAGGTCAATGCCTAACCTCAACCATCTCGTTTCTCAAATCTAGGCTAGCCGTCTAGACATGACCATTATCTGGTCGGTATCATCCGACTTTTTCTTGTTTCTGGTATTCTTCTTGTTGCTCAGCTGCCCCTGGCCTCACACCTTCCATTATCCAATGGGCCTCTCATCACTTGTCATTTCCACCTCACACTCTTCCCCCTACTTTTGGCTGTCCTGTCTGCTATTTCCCGGACTTGCTGGCCCTGACTGTTGTACAGCTTGTGCAGCTTAAGGCTGCAGGTTTTGAATTCTAACTCAACCTTTCACCTCCATTTTGTAAAATGTCTCCTTAGATGGGACTTTCTCTTCGTTTGCCTGGATGGGTTATTCATGTTCAACGACTTACTGACAACATAAGCCTGATAGACAATAGGACAATTGTCTGACATTAATCTGATTACTTCAGTATATGTTTGCTTTCGAAATTTACAGCCAACACTAGAGCATTATTCTTGGCTCAACATCTCCCTTGTGCCTCGCTCTTGTTTACCTTTCTATGCTGGCGCCTAAACAAAAGAATAAATACTGTATATTCCAATGCAACCATGTCTTGTTTTGCATCCAACTAAGATGCCATCCATCCAACCCACCTTTTTTTCTCTTAATGCATCAGTTCCACACATCCATCTGCACCCCCTGTTACCACTTCCCTCATCTGCTCTGCAGTCACCTGAGCTACCCCGCCCATCTACACATCTCCACCCCATTCCCTCATCAGCCTCTCTCTCTCTATATACTGGCCCAAAACCTTTATTTCACTGTCAGTTCATCAAAATTGCCATGTGGTTTTCTGTCATGTATTCCAAGCTTCTGTTACCAGCCTGCCTGACCTACCACCTCATCTGAACCCCTGTTTGTGTCCTTCCCTTGTTTTCACTGTCCATCGTTGTGACATCAAGTCAGTTTTAATATTTAACCAAGACCGTGATCTTTTCTGGACTTTTAACCAAGTGGTTCGAGTCCCTAAACATAACCATAAATAATGCTGATCATGCTCAAGCGGCGATACAATACTGTATTACAAAACCGGATGTTGTAGGGAAAACGAATGGAATGCGTTGTCAGTGAATGTTTTGCAGATGCATTCAGAAAAACATTTGCTGTTGAAAATTTGTATTTAAATTTAGACGGGGTAGCCTTTTTCTGAAGCTAAACAATAGCATAAATGGCTACAAATATTAACCCCAAACTCCAGGATTATTCATTCTGTCCCTGTGTAGTTAAAAGTCCAAGCTGTGTTTGAATGCAGAGCAGTAGGTTAATCCTAACTAAGGCGGGCGCTGAAGTCAACCGGCCCTCTTTGTGACAATATGAACGGGATCTGGAATAGTATCCAGTGATGTTAACATCGCATGTTTGTTTTCATCCTTGTACTGTTGCATCAGGACAAGATCTCTATTGTACACTGGATCAGTTTGCAAGCAATTGTATTATAGAGAGGACCTCAATGTTCCCTGTCTGTGTTGAGAGGCTCCAACTAAGAGACATCAAACATAAAACATTATCTGGTGTGCCATGCCAAGACCAATACTTGCATCACACACTCTAGTTTAACACGAGACACGATATTTGATACAACAACACAGGAGAGCACGAACCACATAACTGATACGAGGGGTGAGGAGGTCGGTAAACATGCCCAATGCCTTAAATATCATAGGGAAACTATTTATTAAGAATTATTTCACTTAGCCGCTGTCCAGTTCTGCTCACACAAGTACTTTAAAATAGAAACTAATTCTAGTGTTGAACATAATCAAATGGCACGATAAGACATTTGACCCCATTTCACCTGTACATTGTATTTCCATCTATGCATGCATATAGCCCTCTAAAAAGCTGCTGGTGTCTACGTGAAACAGATCAAATATTGCTGTTAACCATGATACTATATCAAAACAGAACCAATGCATCCCAAAATATAACTAGTCCCGCATCTGTTCAAACCACAAGCTTATTAAAACATTACGCAACAAAGCCTAACGTCACAGAACTTGATGTGACTGCTATACTGTAACCAGCATATTTGAGGTCTAGAATAGATCTTCTTTAAAATGGAATTGTGAATAACATTAATGCAGTGCCTTATTTTCAGGGACGGAGATCCATAAGTGTTGTAGCCCTGCTGTCACCAAACAAAACACTGCCAAGTGAAAACTAGGTTTCCCCATTTGGTCTGTCACGTCCTCTCACAGGACTAGACAAGTGTTTCTACTGCAGACGGGATGTGAAGCACAGTGCATGGCTGCGTATCGGTCCCATTCTTACTCAAATGTCTGGTTATTCTAGTGCACTTGTTGCCTCAGAGATATTTTAGGTTCCATTATAGTTCTTAGGCCTCTTTGTGGAAATTCCTCATGGGTTTGTCTAGAATGAAAAGACATTTAAAAGTATTGAGATAACTAAAGAAAAATAGATTTACAACCTACTGTAAATGTATGATAGTAACTTCAACACATCATTCGCAAATTATTGTTTATTGTACAATGCACAAAAATGAAACCATCAGGGTGGAGATTGGTCTGTGTTGTTCTGTTTGTTTCTCCTGGGGTCAGATACAACTTCCTCGAAGTAGGCACGACTGAGTTGTGGTTTAGGAGCGTCCTCAGTCAAAACAGGAACAGCACTGTGCCGGAATGCAGCATGGAAGTGTTGTACTACATGCTCACACAGACGTCAGACGATCTGCGGCACAATGTTGTTGTTGGAATTACTGAAGTTTACAGAAACAAAATTAGGCAGCATCCTTTAGTATTCATCTGTCGGAAATAATGAACACATCTGTGACACAGAGGAAAAAACCTCTCCTCCTTACATAAATGTATTCAAGTCTATTACTCAGTTTACATTATGGCACACTCATCTCTTCTGCCAACATGTTCTGTTTGTAGCCGGCAGTGGTGTGTGTGGAGCTTTTTGTGATGGCTATAGTAAAATAATGCTGCAACAGGCCTCCATGGTTTCAAAGTTATGAAAAATAACTTGTAGGAGCTTCAAATGGCTTTTGTAGGTGCCTCCAATCAGTAGAACCAAGAATCCTAAATGTCAACCCTCATGATGACATAGATTCTTTATTGTCCCCTAACTCCCCTGGCGTTGGTCACAGTCATAATTGTAGAGTTGGAAAAGGGCTCTTTAGTGACTGACAGGCGGCCTGTCCAATGGGAGCGTGGCAGGGTGTGAAGTGGCCCAACTGCTGTGTCCGCCTCATGCTCCTTTTCTGTTGGAAACACACAACTGGCTAAGTCATCGTGTAATTGTTTTATAAAAACCTCCATAACATATATAAATAAAAGGGCTGAGCAACCTGTATCTAGTTGAGTTGTGTGTCTAGTGGGGCCACTGTTCTCCTCTCCGGTCTGTGCAAAGCAGTCATCAGAGTCACAGCATCCACACAGAGTATTGTCTCCCTCTGTGGCTCTCCAGCTGAATGACAGAGAAACATCCTGATAACACACCTCAGCTGTGCCCCAGATGATCCAATACACTTTTCATCAGTGGACGTTATGAGCCGATACTGAAAAATCACGATGAACCGATTCAACAACTGAAGGGCACCAAACAGCCAAACCTGAATGTGGGTCTATGGAAGGAGCAGGCTTTATCAAGATGGCTGTGAGAGTTTGGTTTCAGAGTGGCCCTCATGTGGCAGCTGATGAACATCTAGAAGGAGAGAGACAAATGAATTTAATTTCAACAAAATCATAATTATCTTCAGGCCAAAGATTAGTTAAAAATGTGAAATGTCTGACAAACAATACCCTTTAGATGCAAGAGGAATAGTAACACAACAATCCCAAGATATTACACACACACAACTTTATGCTAAAATGATGGCTCTGATTATAAGTATTAGAAATTCAGAAAGTAATAGACTGGCGGCTCGTGTCCAACGAGGAGTTGTTACCTGCTCCCAAGACTCCTGGTTGAAGTGGAAGGCTTGGACGCTGAAGCACAGTCTGTTCTCTTGCTTCCTTGAGAGGAATTTAGATGAAGACCCCGGCAATACACTGTCCATTAGACATCTGCATCAGAGGAGCAACACGTGCTGAAATAACTCCATGATAGAAGAGTACCCACTCTAATCCTACATCTGATTATTGGATTAAGTACTGTGCTGTATAATGACCTCTTGTTGTGTGAGTTTGTATGTGCTGAACTATCCACAAATGAGTGTTATATTTATGAGTTACTCTTTTTTCTTATTTCTTTTAGTACAAATGTACCCATGCTTGCTGATAAACTTGTAGCCGGGCAGGGAGAGAGGGTCCGCCTTCAGCGTGGCGACACAGTGGTCGACAAACAGAGCAAGAGGAGGGTGCAGCGGGGCCTCCACGCTGGCCTCCAAAAACACTGCTTCCCCCTGCTGATACACCGAGGAACTACGCAGAGCGCTACAGTCATCTGCATGAGAACAAAGCTTTTATCAGTCCCAATTTGATATGTTCCAGATAGAAACAATATTGCCATATGTTGAGAGAAATCTTCCACTGAAACAGTCCAGATGCATTGAGGTGTTTATTTCACCTGCCATGGTGCGAAGGGAGAAGCGCAGGAGGCCAAAAGCACTGACAGTGGATGTCATGGGTTGCCAGGTTGGGGTTAGCGGTTCTCCATTCACTGTCTGCTTTCTGTGCTCACACAAAGATAAGGCACTGCTTATGCAATTACAAAGTGTTGATGACAGTTACACTCCTGACTTTGTTCCTACTCTACACGCAAGGATTCACACAATAATATGGCACACTCTGCCTTAGGCCTACCTCTTATAATGGCACTCAACAGGTATGATGACAGTAGTCGCCCCTCTAACTATCACACTGCCTGCAGAGGTGGGAACCACAGCACGAATCAGTACCAGCTGGTTGGAATACACAAGCCACTCACCATGAACCTGGATGATGGCAGAAAAAATGCATCAAACCATGAATGACAAAAATACCTAAATTGCCTGAGATCAATTTGTGCTTCAATATTGAGCTTTCCATGTCTGATAGATATTTGAAAAGTGTGTCTCTCTCTTTACACTAGAGAGGTTATCATCAGGCTAACTTTTTCTCTGGGCCTCTCATGTCCTGTCCCCCCTCTCTCCCCTTGTCTTACACTGGACTCAGTCCCACATTCTTGCAGCCCTGCAGAGATGACCATGTCAGAGTCAGACAGCGGTCCCTTTGCTTCGCAGGACCTCTGCTGCGTTAAGTTTGCTCCAAGTCGAAGATTCTCAGGTTTGAACGGAACACGTTTCTCCTCAAAAAACCGTCGCTTTACGGTTATTGTCACCTCCACTTCTTCGCATTTTATTTCAAGTCCGACGCTCTCCCGAGTTCCTAGTTCTACATCACTTTTTTTAGCAAAGAAAACGCCGCACACAGACAGCAAAACTATGAATGAGGAGACTAATTGTGTATATTTTACCCGGGTAGCCATTTATATATATATATATATTTTTTTTTTTAAAGCTAGTAATTCATGGATTACCGTAAAATTAATTACAACCAGGTGTGTTGAGATGCACTGCGCTCACGTGCACTGGATAGAGTTTATGCTATCTTCAAAGGCGGCTAAAAACATTGTAAATCTCAAACACCCGGAACAATAGATTGCATTGTAGGCTATGCTAAACCACAACTTGAAACGACGAGGTATGTATTATTAATTATCTTATATGACTATACTGTATAAAATCATGACAACTAGTCATTTTAATGAAAGCTAGTTTGCCGGTCATGTTGAGAAGTATGCTTGTTATTACTGCAGCTTTGTTCCACTTTGTTTCCAACGCCAACAGTTGTTCAGATTATTTTTTTTAATGGAAAGTGTAGGCTAAATATTTCATTAATGTTCCAAAATAAATTCACTTTCAAACTACAAGTTATGGTTATATTCGCAAGAATGAAACGGAGCTGACGAAAAGCTCCTGAAGGCACCACCGTCAGTGGGAACAATTCTAAAGCGGAACTACGTGTTCTCGCAAGTGCAGCGAAGGGACAGGTATTGCAGTTACACCAGAAGACTTCCGGATGGATAGTTCATGTTATGAAGTAACGAACTGCTGGAAGCATTTAAAACCAAATACAGTACGTTAAATGCAAAGTGTGTGCTCGGTAGCGAGAAATAGGTCAAATGGATACAAATGTTGTGTCAGCGGAATCTGAGGAGATTGACTGGGGAGGAGGTAGAGCTGAAGACGGGAAGACTATGAACACGACCAAAACCTTATCAAGTAATGTCCACACCGGTCTTCCTAATCCACTTACAGATCCTGTGAAATGTTCTCTGATAACAGGAGACTATCTCTACTTCCATTATGGCTGTGATGGACAAGATGACAGGGGCTGGGGATGTGGCTACCGCACCGTTCAGACAATGGCTTCCTGGCTTTCCCGTAACTGCTTTCCACTTAATGACAAACACCAAGCTCCGCCAAGCCTCCCAGAAATCCAGCAAGCCCTGGTCACCATGGGGGACAAGCCGGGCTCGTTCTCGGGCTCCAGGGAGTGGATAGGAACATGTGAAGCCTCCCTGGTCCTTGACTGTTTCTACGACGTCCCCTGTAAATTGGTGCACGTCAGAGGTGGAGAGGCGGAGCTGGAGCACGTGGCAGTGGAAGAGCTCCATCGGCACTTTGAGAAGCACGGATCTCCCGTCATGATGGGAGGGGACAGGGACAACTCCTCTAAGGGGGTAGTAGGGGTGTGCACTGGGGACAATGAGAGCTACTTGCTGGTCGTGGACCCTCACTACTATGGAGGTCCGCTGGAGAAGACCGAGCTGCAGACTCGGGGGTGGGTGGCGTGGAAAAGGGTGTCGTCTCTGGACCAGTCTTCATTTTATAATCTGTGTATGCCTCAGACTGCCAACAAAGGAACATAAACTAACCGACAGACATATTTCTGTAATTTACAATTTCATGATTATTGGTGAAGACGAGCTATAGGAAGTGTCTTATTAGGACAGACTTTGTGCTGCATTTTCAGCATTTATAATGAGCTGCAATGCCATCCTGTGGATGAAATCAATGATTACAACGTATTTGAAGAACATTGTGATAAAATAAATTATTGCTCTTCAGTTTTAAAATGTAATTAATCATAAGTTCAATTTCCCTCGATGGTTTCTTTTGTAGCTTCAAAAGTAAGTTGCTTTAGTTTGTATTCATTTTCAAACTCTCCATGTGTGAGTTTGCAAATTAAGGTCAATCATCAACAAATCTGGATTAGGATTTAGATTGGACATGATTGTTGTAGTGAGAGTGATTGTAGCACTTATGCTATCAATATCATCACTACTATTAATACGAAAGATAATTCACCTTCACCTTTATTTGCCTTTTATTTTGACAATCAATTAATCAAGTCATTTTTCAACTGAATATACTTTGATTCTATGGTTCCAGCTTCTTAAATATGAAGATTTGTAGCTTTTCTTTGTCTTAATTGATGGTAAACTGAATATATTTGACATGTAGACCTAACGCTTAGTCGAGAATAATAAAGAGGAATCTCAATGAAAATAATCCTTATGTGGACATTTGGACTTCAGACACAGACTCCAATCAATTCCACATTTTATTGCTTACAATATATGTTTAGATTTGACAACACATCTTAGATCCATGTATGCTTTGAGTGTAAGAACCCTGTACCTCTCCGCAGTGTTAAAGTACATTTCTAACATACTTTAAACTTGAACTACAACAAAGATCACTTCATCTCAGTTATCTGGCACACAATCACTGTAGAATATCTGGAAGTTCTTATCCACATCCATCCTCCCCTTGAGAAATTTCTCCAGGTTCTTGAGAGGAACTTCCACCATGTGGTTGTTGACGCGATCGTTCAGCCCGTAAGCTGCGAATACGGGGAACTTGTAGCGCACGAAGTACGGTGCGTTTTGGTCAAACTGCACGCAGCAGTAGGCCGACCACACGTACTCCGGTACGGCCACCCTGTCCAGGTTGTTGCGACGGATCGTGTGCCCGGAGGTGGTGACCCCGGTGACCACAAAGGCTTTGCCGCGGCAGTAGTTGTTGAGACGTTTGCGGATGAGGTCCTGGTGTTCGGCCCAGGGCCCTATGTTGAACTCCCTGATCTGGGGCACCACGTTGGTCAGGCTGTAGGTGGAGGCTTTGTCCAGAGGGTCAGCCTGATGCTCGTCAGGGTTCAGCTGGCCACGTTCGTACTGAACCACATCAGCGTAGTCCTCCAGGACTGCCTGGGTGTCCTCGAAGTTCATGTGCATGCTTGAAGATTGGGGGAAGGACTCCATGTTACTGCTGCTCTTCTCTGAGGCCAGCTAGAGCGAGACAAGGAGAGGCACAACATGGCAGGAATTTAGTAGACTGTTTTATTACTTCTGAAAGTTAGAGCAGAAAATAATTGTTCATTTGTAAGTCATAGACTTTTTACATTCTGACAATTTGCCACATTCACAATAAAGATTTGCAAAGGATACATTTGAATACATACCAGAGCATAAATGGTCACGGCTACACTATCTCATTGAAATACTATTCATAGCCAATAAAGCAGCTTATCTCGAGCTCACTTTGATGCCAGTAGCAACAGTAATATAGTTACCACAGCTCTCTAAACTACTTGTTGGGTGTAAATATATGAAATATTTGTTTTCTGTGTCTTTAGACATACGATTATTGATGAATGTATACACATAACTATACATGTGATATGTTATTAACTATTATATGGCACAATACAATGTAGTATACATTGCAAAAACAATGGATTTGGATTGGAACTCTGACTTATAGTTTACTAACATTTGGAGCTTGAAAGAACACTCACCTGGGGCTCAAACATCCAGGGGAAGTCCACCTTCTTCTCCCCGTCTGACTTCTTGAACGTATAGGCAGAATAGATGGGGATGTGTCTGTGGGGGTCGTACAGGGTGACGTAGCGGGGTTTGTCCTCATACCTCTGGCAGATCTTGGTGAAGGAGTTGCTGAGGTAGCCTCTGGGCGGGGTGCCCATGTAGAGGGAGTCCTTGCAGCGCTCCACATGGTTGAAGTCCCCCACCACTCCGGCCCGAGCCCCCCGTAGCAACGCGCAGGTCAACACGGCCATGACAGCCGCCAGGGGGTAGACACAGTTTCCTGATGCAGGTGTCATCACCGAAGCTCTCTTTCTCTCAGTCTTTTTTGTCCCTTTAGACCTCTACACCACTGCAAACACGCTACGGCCTGACAAGTACAGCCGCTATCCCAGCTCTGTCAACATTTCCCTTCTTGCCTCATCTGTACTTCCAGCAAACTGGCCTCCCATTGTAAAGTCCTTTCCATATATTCAAAGCTCCACGAGTGTCGTAGCAGTAATTCAAAAGCAGTGAATGTTATCAATCATGGAGAGCAGTTTATGACTGTGAACAGCAGAGGGGGAAAAATGACACTGACTTTATTCTCTCGCAGTAAAAATGAGAGCTTTCGTTCCAGTTGTACGTTTGGCATTCAGACTGTATCAGACGTGTTGTTCACTCGCATGTCTCCCACAGCAGATGTATGCAGATGTCTGCACCCCCTCTGTGCAGGCGTCTGTCTCAGCTCCTTCACAGCTCTTTCTCACGGCCGTAACCGTGACTTTAATCGTTTATTTAGGCTTCAGGTCTACCGAGCAAATTAATCTCCCTCACTGTGTCTCTGGCAGCGATGCACTCAGCTGTGCTATGACTTGTGGCCCCTACCGGTCAGGGGCCGGTTAATAGTAGTGAGTGAGGCGTTAACAGGCTATAACGGACAATAAAAGGTGTTTTGAGAAAGTGTGAATTGCTGCAACCACAATAGGCCCTTGAGCATGCAGCCATACATTATTTAGCAGTTTGCAGCAGTATGTGAGATGTGCCGTGGACAAACATAGACACTCACTGACTGATCTCATGATCCTCCTGGCAGATCAGACACTGAATGTTAATCCCTGTGTCAGACAAGAGAAGGAGATCTGACCCACTAGCTTTAGATTGTAGTTTATTTACACAAATGTAAAGCAGCCGTCTGTCTCAGCTCTGGCCTTTAAGTCCACCTTGTATGAATACCAATGAATCAAGGATCGAGTCTGTGGTAAATGTCATACGACTACAACAGCAGTGACCCCATAAAAGTTGTTAGTTCAGTTATAATGCTGGTGATTGTTTCATGTAGGGCAGTAAGAAAGAGACACTATATATATATATATATATATATATATATATATATATATGGTGAGAAGTATGAAATCATTATAGAGTAGGCTTACCATTTTCATTTGAATGTGTTACTTTTGTAAGTGATCATGAGAAATGTATGTAATATCACAGAAACAATAACGCGTCAGAGACAGTTTAATTATAGTGTGCAATGTTTTATTACCACAGATTAGACAAAGCAGGTTCAGTACATTTATGTTGCATTTTCAGTGAGTTCATTTTTTTCTAAATGAAGGGTTCAAAGTACAAGAGGAGCACTGCTAAACAACTCAGTCTCTGAGTTTGTAAAGCAGTGAAGCAGATTCCATGTTGAGCTCCTACATTAGGCGGTAGAAGACATTCTGACATTTTACAGCAGGAGAAGCACGGCTGTGAATAATAGAATGAATCGTGGCTCAATACCATTTAGCTGCTTCTACATCAGTGTCCTGGTACTTTGCATGCTGGCTCACTGTCATGGCTTACTGGGACACTTGAGCAGAAGCATTGTTAACGTTACACCTGTGCTTTTCTTATTATGACAAGTCAAAAAAAGCCCTATTAAAGAAGAAGAAAAACACAACGTGGCCCAAAATGGCACATAGCTGCCTTGTCGCTAAATATTTGACTATTTAGTTTTTACTGGACCCTGGTGGGATGCAGTCACCCACAAAGATCTGAAAGTTCTGGTCTACAAAGGTTGTCTTCTTGAGGAACTCCTTCAGCTTCTGGACGGAGATCTCCACCACCTCGTTGTTCTCCTCCTCATTCAGCCCATAGTGAGCAAAAGATGGGAACTTGTAGCGCTCGTTATAAGGTGCGTTGTGGTCGTAGTCCACGCAGCAGTAGGCGGACCACAAGTACGCGGGGACTGCTACGCGGTTGATGTTCTCCCGGCGGATCATGTTCCCCGAGGTGGTGATGCCTGTGACGACGTAAGCTGTACCGTGGCAGTAGTTGTTGAGCCGTTTGCGGATGACGTGCTCCTGTTTGTTCCACACTCTGTTGGTGAAGTCGGGCACCATGGGCACGACATTGGTGAGGGTGTAGGTGGAGGCCTTGTCATCGGGGTCGTCCTGATGCTCGTCCGGGTTGAGGGTGCCGCGCTCGTAAAGGATGGCGTTCGTATAGTCGTCCAGAACAGCTTGGGCATCTTCAAAATTCATGTGCATGTAACCACGCGGGAAGGGCTGCATCTCTTCTGTATCAGAGGATGTGGACAGCTGTGTGGGACAGACAGACAGAGCCAGTGCACGTGAGATGATGAGGATAGGACAGTAGAATGTGCTTACACAACATCTGCAAGAGTTTCTTTTTTAATTTGGAAAAACAATTATAGCATGCTGCTCATGTTAAAAGCCTTTTTTAGCACCTTGTGTTCAACAGTTCTTCCTTACCTGCGGTTCATACATCCATGGGACATCCACGCATTTCTCCCCATCTGAGCGTTTGAAAGTGTACGCAGAGTACACAGGTATATGGTCCACAGTGTTGAACAGTGTCATGTAGCGTGGCCTCTTGTTGTAACGTTGGCAAATGAACTGGAGGGAGGGGTGCTCCAGCCCGGTCGGCGGTGTTCCCATGTAGAGGAATGCTCTGCACTCTGGAGACGGCTCTTTTTCCACTCTCCCTCTTACCGCTGATGTTATTAAGTAGACAAGCGCGAAAGTCTGAGCCCACAATGCCATCGTCGGTAGAGCTTTGATAAACTCTGGTGAAAGCTGTCCAAATTGACGTTGAGTGTGTTTCTGTGAGCTGCTACGAATGATTGAATGTGTCTCTCGAGCTGCCCATGGAGCTCAGGTTTCACGCTCTGTAATCAGGACTCAATATGCAAAGCAATGCACTTCTTACACCTCAGCAGATCCACCCACAGCTAGAGGAACAGCGACATCAGGTAGCCTACAGCAGGGGTTCTTAACCTTTTTGACCTCGGGGCCCAACTTTTCAAGTACAAACTAGTTTAACTAATTGATCTCACTCTTGGTTTGATTTGTATTCAATAACTATATTGTTACCTGTTCAACTCCACCCCTATTTTGGAGCAAAACCGCCTAAAATGACACACCCAAATTAAAATGGCTGTAGCTTCTGAACCACTGTGACTATATGCATCAAAAGTGTCAGAAAACCTGTAGGTCATATAGAAACAGAGCAGTGGGCCTTTGGAGTCAGTAAAAATTGAAGATTTGTGTCCGCATAAAATAAAAAAGTATCTTTCAGTATAAATAACTGCCTGTGGCTGTATCTGTACAGGTAAATGACAGTATAGGGCTGTAACTACACTATCAGTGAACAACTGCCTCAAATTTGAAGAAGATTGGACAAAGTAAGACGATTCTACAGTGTTTCTTCCATGAAGAGATCCAGGCGGAGCTCTAAAAGGATATTTGGAGACCCAAATGGACACATGGTAACCAAATGATATTCTGACACAGTAAAGGTGTTTCTCCCTTTATATTTTGATATTATATTATTTTCCTTTTATTTTTAGCCTTTGCAAATTGCAAAAACTATGTATATATGGTCAAAGACTTGGTGTGTGAGTAGCGGACTTGCTGTGCGTAATGGCTGCGACTGAGCGCACGATCGAGTATGAGAGTAGCTCAGCTCCGCAAGGTTAAACGTTGGTTGACAGCTTATAGAAGAGGAAAATAAGGTTTGTACTATAAGTACTATCGTTTTCTGAAGCTACTAGCTCCATGGTAACATCCGCTAGCACATTGTCGGGTCTGTAATGTGTCTTTTTCAGTCGAAATGCTGCAAGATCCGACTTGCAGCGGTTATGGCGACTTTGGACAGTGTGTGTTTGGACTCCTTTTGTGAAAAATCCATAAGAAATTAAAGAAAATCGATGATTTCTTTGCAAAGATGAGGGTTTTGGGCATGCTGGGATACCAAACACGGCCATGTTTTGTGACGTGGTTTGCGCAAGAAAGCCGTAGGAACGGAAGGGGAGGGGATCGAGGACGCCGGCGTCCTCGCGGAGTTGAACAGGCAAAACCCTTGTCAAATAAATGAGATGATACAATGTGATGATCACAAAGACATTTATTTATCATGTGTATGTAAACCTGCATACACAACAAGAAGCCCAACAGGCTTTCCCACGAGCGTTGGATGTTTCGTCGCCAGGTGTCGCTTTATTTTTGAAGGCTTCAGTGCTTCGTTTGAGCATTAGCCCACATTCCACACACTGAAAGTGTTAAGAAAGTCAGGATTGTACTTGCGCACACATTTAGACTTTTGGGGGGGGTATGGCACCACTGTCATCTTCATTTTTTCTACCACTACAGTGTAGTGGTTAAATCGTGTAATGTTTATGATTCATTAAATGATTTAACACTGCTGCCCTCTAGTGGTTAAATCGTGTAATGTGTATTACTCATTAAATGATTTAACACTGCTGCCCTCTAGTGGTTAAATCATGTAATGTTTATGATTCATTAACTTATTTAACACTGCTGCCCTCTAGTGGTTAAATCATGTAGTTTATTACTCATTAAATGATTTAACACTGCTGCCCTCTAGTGGTTAAATCGTGTAATGTTTATTACTCATTAAATGATGTAACACTGCTGCCCTCTAGTGGTTAAATCATGTAATGTCTATGATTCAGTAAATGATTTAACACTGCTGCCCTCTAGTGGTTAAATCGTGTAATGTTTATGATTCATTAAATGATTTAACACTGCTGCCCTCTAGTGGTTAAACCATGTAATATGTATTACTCATTAAATGATTTAACACTGCTGCCCTCTAGTGGTTAAATCGTGTAATGTTTATGATTCATTAAATGATTTAACACTGCTGCCCTCTAGTGGTTAAATCATGTAATGTTTATGATTCATTAAATGATTTAACACTGCTGCCCTCTAGTGGTTAAATCGTGTAATGTTTATGATTCATTAAATGATTTAACACTGCTGCCCTCTAGTGGTTAAATCATGTAATGTTTATTACTCATTAAATGATTTAACACTGCTGCCCTCTAGTGGTTAAATCATGTAATGTTTATTACTCATTACATGATTTAACACTGCTGCCCTCTAGTGGTTAAATCGTGTAATGTGTATTACTCATTAAATGATTTAACACTGCTGCACTCTAGTGGTTAAATCGTGTAATGTTTATGCTTCATTAAATGATTTAACACTGCTGCCCTCTAGTGGTTAAATCATGTAATGTTTATGATTCATTAAATGATTTAACACTGCTGCCCTCTAGTGGTTAAATCGTGTAATGTTTATGATTCATTAAATGATTTAACACTGCTGCCCTCTAGTGGTTAAATCGTGTAATGTGTATTACTCATTAAATGATTTAACACTGCTGCACTCTAGTGGTTAAATCGTGTAATGTTTATGCTTCATTAAATGATTTAACACTGCTGCCCTCTAGTGGTTAAATCATGTAATGTTTATGATTCATTAAATGATTTAACACTGCTGCCCTCTAGTGGTTAAATCGTGTAATGTTTATGATTCATTAAATGATTTAACACTGCTGCCCTCTAGTGGTTAAATCATGTAATGTTTATTACTCATTAAATGATTTAACACTGCTGCCCTCTAGTGGTTAAATCATGTAATGTTTATTACTCATTACATGATTTAACACTGCTGCCCTCTAGTGGTTAAATCGTGTAATGTTTATGCTTCATTAAATGATTTAACACTGCTGCCCTCTAGTGGTTAAATCGTGTAATGTTTATGATTCATTAAATGATTTAACACTGCTGCCCTCTAGTGGTTAAATCATGTCATGTTTATGATTCATTAAATGATTTAACACTGCTGCCCTCTAGTGGTTAAATCATATAATGTTTATTACTCATTAAATGATTTAACACTGCTGCCCTCTAGTGGTTAAATCGTGTAATGTTTATTACTCATTAAATGATTTTATGATTTTATAAATGTACAATTATTAGTGTTACAAATTGTTTATGTGTCACAGACTGTTGTGTGCTGTTGTGTTTTTCTCTGTTAAAGAGCATTAGTTGTGGGTTGTTAATTGTTGTGTTATAAAGTTATGACCATGACTAGGGTTCCCTCTCAATACATATAAGACAACTAGCGCTGACCGCTGTGCATTAGCAGCAAAGAATACATTTAGCTGCCTGTTGAAAGTAGACAGCAGTTGTTTTAGCTAAGCACCGGTATAATGGTGTGTGAAGAATTCATATTATACGGGAAATTAAAACCGGTATACTGCCCAGCTCTAGTCTTTATTATAGTTTGGACAATTTTGTACCAATATTTGACGGGCCGGATTAAAAAGCCCAACGGCCGTAGTTTGCCCATGCCTGGGCTAGCGGCTAGCTGAGTGTCTTCTTCTGCTTATTGTAGCTTGTTAAACAACTGACTGACGCATTACCGCCACCAGGTGGTGGGAAGCTGTATTGTAACTGAGCGTCTCATGGAGAACAGTAATATCTCTGGTGTCTTCAATTGATAACCTATGCGGTCCCGCGGCCCTCGCGGCCCACAGGTGCAAAACTGAAAGTTTTTTGCGGCCCTCTAGGTGGCGTTCGCGGCCCCATCGTGGGCCGCGGCCCCATGGTTAAGAATCACTGGCCTACAGCAGAGACATCCGCGTTTTTCTCATGGGGGAGGGAGGTCATATTACCAGTCAACCACAACTCAAATACACTAAATTATAAATATTTCAAATTCGACTCAAGTTCCAAGGCTTTTCAAAGATTATGATGTATATCTTGCTGAATTACATTATTTTAAATGTTTGACTTCAATATTTCATTGTAAATGTGTTCTGGCTTCAATAAACACTGGAATACGCAGTATGTCTATATTTTAATTTAGGGAATAGGATATAAGGACAGCTTATATTGGAGTGCAGCAACTTATTCTTGAGTTCACTGTGCCTTGGCAGATGTTATTGAGCTGGGAGCAAACGCCTTGCAAATACAGCAGCCTCGAGTGTGTTGAGAATCAGTATCCAGGGTGTAGGTGAAGGTGTTGTCCACTGAGCTGGACTGGTGTGTTTGTCAGGGTTCAGCTGGCCCCACATAGCATTTGACTAAACTGCAACAGTGAAGCCATTGTGTAGCCGTTAAATTGCTTAGAGGGGTATAAACCTGTCCAAAGGTTCTCGTCTCTGTGGCCTGTTATTATAAAAGCTTTTGGGTTACACATTTCAAATGAAGTCCTCCCCAAAAAGTACAACATGCAATGTAACTATAAAGACATCTGGAGAAATTAATTAGTAACATTATTTTACAGATTAGTTGTCAGAGTTACTAATACAGGAGGATTTCACAACAAAATAGGGATAAATGACATGAAATTGACTGGGGAACACTATCCATAGGCAGTGCACTCTGAACCACATATCATATTATGCATGTTTGCAACTGTTTTTTAAATTTTATTTTATTCATGTTTTTTTTTTTTTTTACAGATGTGTCATTCATCTCAAACATTGTCAGTAATCAATATATACAACTTAAGCAAAGATAGTAAAAGCATATCCACAGTAAAAGTTCTGAATTATAGCCTGTTCTAAATAGAATTTATACATAACAGAACTGTAACTTAACCAACATATTTTAAACACTCTCCAATGTCATGCATGAAGGTGCAGGGTATGGTGGACTACTGAGGGCCAGAAAATTCTAAAAAAATTTAGCACCCTTTTCCACACACACTATACCTCACTTGTGTAAAAGATAGTAAATACTTCTCATAGATAGTATTGTCTTATTTTAAAATGTGTTCAGCACTGCCATATCTACAGTACAGGCAAATTACCTAGACTAAGGCCTAATCTGATTTAGCCAACATGTGGTGGAGTTGTTTCTCTTTTGAAATACACATGGATTAGAGTTGCATGATGGGAAATGTAGGATGTAGAGTTCTTGGGGATTGGTTGGTATTTGACAGTCAATTCAGGATACCTGTCGTACTGCTGCTTTTATTTTTATTTTCCTGTTTCTCATAGATCCCCTGACTTCATGGACGTGTGGTTGTAGTGCGCACCTTTTAATGTGCATTTACACACAATTTGCTTTGTTGATGCTAATTGGTCAACTGTACCATGGTCCATTCAATTAATCTGAATCCAAACCTGCCAAATCAAGAGCCACGTTAGTCATGAAATTATTTTTTCCCTCCTTAATATAATTCCCATTTTAATTCAGCGGTAAGTACGTCAACAAAGCAAAGCTCGGACTACAACGCACACACAGAGGAAGAGCGACTTCATTCTCTGCTCAGGACGACATTACGCCACTAAATCTTCACTTGGCAAATAGTTTGCTTATGTTGTAATTTGCGAATTCAGCACCTTTTACACTGCCTCAACTTGAGTTAGTCCTGTTTGTACAGTAGGTAGGCTTCATCCTCGACTGTGCAGCCCGTCATAGTGAAACACTGGTCAGGTCTCTCTTCTTCCTGAAGGTGCTTTCTGACAAACAACCCTTGTAGAAAATAGTCAGGTCTACATCTGTCTGGCTCTTCAGGAAGCTCTCCAGAGTCTTCAGAGGGACTTCCACCACACTGTGGTCAGTCTGTTCATTCAGTGCATAGCCCCCATAACCAGGGAACATGAACCTCACCTCGTAAGGAGAGTTGTGGTCAAACCGTGGGCAGCAGTAAGCCAACCATAGGTGTTTTGGGATTGCCAGGCGGTCCCTGTTATCTCGTCGGAGGGTCCCCCCAGAGACGGTCACCCCTGTCACCATGAAAGATTTGCCGTGGCAGAAGTTGTTGAGGCGGCGGCGGATGATGTCCAAGTATGGGTTCCAGGAAGTGTCCAGGAAGTGTGTGATTAGTGGGACTACATTGGTCAGAGTATATGTGGAGGACTTGTCATCGGGCTCTGATTGGTGCAGGTCAGGATTCAGTGGGCCACGTTTATAGTCTACAGCATCTGTGTAGTCCTCCAACACGGCCTGGCTGTCCTCAATCAGAGGCGGGGTGTCCTCAGTAAGGGGAAGCGCTTTCATGTTGCCACTCTCATCATCTGAAACCAACTGTAGAGAAAAGGAAATGAAAGGAACGTGGTGTTTATCATTTTGAAAGTGACTGTTTTACAAAGGTTAAGACACTAAAATGCAGTTCCACTAATCTAATCTGACTGAAATACGATTCCACTCAAAAAGTTTCAACTTCTTCCACAAATCTAATGTGAATAATGATTGGTTAGTTTTATTAACTGCTGAAACGATAATTATCCAATTAGTGTTTATAAAAAAGGAGTCGTTTTGAGGATGAGCTTATTAACTTTCTTGCCAAGAGTGAGATGAGAAGATCTCATGTGTTCTCAGTGTCTCATTGTGTATGTTTTTGTACACGTAGGCTAGCTGTCTTTGTGCTAAAATCATTTTTCTGTAAACGTTTTCTAAAAATACTTTTTCCTCGTTGTTTATCTGTAACTATTCCTTGAAAGACAAGTGTGTTTGGGGATATGTTTTGGGGGATTGGCAGGTGGAAATTCCTCCATGTTTGTCCGGCATTAACTCCATGCAGGCATTGTGTTCTTTACCAAATTCTGCCACCAGTAACTGGTCATATGGCAGCAAGCAGTAGTCCCAAATGCATCTGGTGATGTCACCAATACTTCTGTTTGTGCTGTTGGGTCTTTAATAACATGCATACTGACACTGATCTTCACTGCAAAGCAGCTGGAGTGAAATACAAACAGGGATTGTACTACAGTTAATCTTGTTATTGGCAATATTATCAAAAAAAGAAAAGTCAGTTTCTCGCTTAACACAAAGTGATAATTAAAACGAATACATTATACTCTACCTGTGGCTCGTACATCCACGGTGTGTCCATCCTCCTCTTCCCATCAGACTTCTTAAAGATGTAAGCTGAATAGAGGGGGAGGCGGCGACTGCTGTCATACAATGTGGCGTAGCACAGTTTGTCTGCGTACTTCTGGCAGACCCTCCTCAGGTCGGCTCCCTTCATCCCTGCAGGCGGTGTCTGCATGTAGAAGAAATGGCTGCAGTCTTTGAAGCTGTTCGACACACTGGCGCTCACCAGGGGGCACGCCGTCAGCAGGGAGACGGACAGGACGCAGGTGCAAAACAGATGCATCGCCACAAGACTGGAGTCAATGAAAATGGTACAAAAATTGTGGAGGGGACATGTCCTGTCTCACATCTCTGCGGGGGAAGAAATTCCATGTGGTGATGAGTGAATGGCTGATTTGTAATTGAGCGTTTGTGTTACCGTCACAATCTGGTGAAGTGTAATGACAGTTGAACAGACACTCGGTATGCAAAGCTGCAGCAGCTCAGGGTGGATCTATTGGCTGCACGGTTGATTTATCTGCTGCTGCAATGTGTGTGCAGCCATGTATCTCTGCACAGGCCTCTGCTAGTAAGATTGCACCTAAATCAACCATTTATTGGATCATCAAGAACTTCAAGGAGAGAGGTTCAATCGTTGTGAAGAAGGCTTCAGGGCCCCCAGCAAGTCCAGCAAGCGCCAGGACCGTCTCCTAAAGTTGATTCAGCTGCGGGATCGGGGCACCACCAGTGCAGAGCTTGCTCAGGAATGGCAGCAGGCAGGTGTGAGTGCATCTGCTCGCACAGTGAGGCGAAGACTTTTGGAGGATGGCCTGGTGTCAAGAAGGGCAGCAAAGAAGCCACTTCTCTCCAGGAAAAACATCAGGGACAGACTGATATTCTGAAAAAAGGTACAGGGATTGGACTGCTGAGGGGTAAAGTCATTTTCTCTGATCAATCCCCTTTCTGATTGTTTGGGGATTGCATCCTGAGACCATTCATGTGTGGTGTTGCTTCTCAGCCAAGGGAGTGGGCTCACTCACAATTTTGCATAAGAACACAGCCCTGAATAAAGAAGGATACCAAAACATCCTGTAATTGTCAATAAAAGCCTTTGACACTTATGAAATGCTTGTAATTATACTTCAGTATACCATAGTAACATCGGACAAAAATATCTAAAAACACTGAAGCAGCAAACTTTGTGAAAACCAATACTTTGTGTCATTCTCAAAACTTTTGGCTACGGGTGTATGACTGAGCCAATGCCACCAATTCAGTCAGGGCCCTTCACCTCCAAGTGTCCTATGAATCACGGCAACTTTTCCATCTTGTATTTCTCCTACAAGATTTTTTTCACCTTTGTTCTGTATTTATTTCTGCAAGCTTTCTTACCTATTAAAGTAGTCTTCTTGTATTTCCTTTAAAAAAAGTGTTGATATGTACTTGATTATAACTAACACCTTGATATTTACACAAAAAACAATAAGAGGTGACTTTGAATTGGTGATATATCATCCCCTTTTTGGTTGTTATTGTTCTTGTCCCTCTTTGTTGTATGATAATTACTAATGAACAATGGATATTCATAAGTCATTTCAACCCTATTACGCATGCCTTATAACACAATAACTGCTTGGTAATACAGCCGTTCCTATTAAAAAAGTATATACATATATATTTTGGCACATGTTCTAAATATTTTTCTCATCCACTTTCCACCCCCTTGTCGAGGGCGCATGAAATATAGTATTAGTTCAAACTTAGCCTTCATGCATGTCAATATTGTATCATTATAATATTGTGAATGGTCCCATTTCAAAGGAGCAGGCTATGTGTATCTGTCCCAAATCATTTACCGTTTATTCACACACTGCCACTGTTAATCAACAGCGCCCTCTGCTGACGAAACCCTATACTGCCGTCCACAAAGTCTCGCGCATGCTCAGTTCGACATTGCTACTCAACATGTTCTGCTAGTCACTCAGTTCAATTTCAAGGGTATTGATAGCTAATAACTCAAAATATATCAGTATGCATTTCAAGCATGATGCTATTGGCTGTAAAGTTCATGAAACAACTTTGTCTCAAGTTATTTTTGTTATTCCTGCCTCGCGAATGTGTATTGAACTGGCTGTTTTATGCCTAAAACACAATCTTGTGCTAAAGTTGGCCTCGCTGCTCAGCTTACTGGCTGATTAAACGCATCATTAGACGCTCTGCATTTAAAAAATACCGTTGCAAAGTGTACTCTTAACAGTGTCCAGGCTGTTAAATAGGGGTGTGTTTACCCTGCTACAACATTGGTTAGCCGCTTGTCAATGTCCAGTCACGTGGTATCACACGGACGGCCATGTTTCCGAAACACAAACAACAAGAAGAGCAGCGACTAGGAGCCAGCAGACACATACTGATACGCAGCAGCGACCGTTGGAGGAGAGGGGAAAAAAATAATAAATAAAATACAGAGCACGACTTTCTGAAAGTACGATTCTGTCGTTTACAGTGTTTAACGAGACCAATGCATACGATATATTGGCTGTAGACACGCCGTGCAGACGACCAGTCTGGTAACGTTAGCTATAAACAGTGAAGGTAAGCCACGGTTCCTCTTTGCAGCTTGTCTTCTAGCTAGCTGGCTAACGTGAGCTAACATGCTAACCTCGGCTCTAGCAGCTCGAATGGTTTGGTTTTATCTGTCGTGAAAAAATGCATTTGCACTAAGTCCTTTTACGGTTAAAGCGTTGTTGTTTCTGCCATTTTGTTTTGTTTACATCGCATTAGCCCTAGCTTAACACCGACAACGGAGTGGAGGTGGTCGTCCCGCACATTGGCGGAGAAGGCCGGGGAGTCTGCTCTGAACACTCCGCCCCCTCCGCCATCATATCGGGTGTCATTTGAACCTAAGAGCCAAGGCCTTTACGATTAACTCATAGCTTGTGCTAGGTTAGGTAGCAAGCTAGCTAACCTATCTCTGTTATGCAACATAAATATGATATTGTGGGTTCCGTATACCGTTGTAAGGATATATTTATGTACTTTTACCCTCACGTAGATCTGCAGTAATGAGCTTGAAAGACGAACAACTGAACGATGTGCGCTAATGTAGCTCGCAACCACTCACGGTAGCTAACGTCAACTCGAGCAATTTTGTCAATACGTTAGCCATCTTTACGACGAAACAGTTGCGCGTTGTTGAGTGTGTTAAAGTTTGAGTTGGTATACATTGAATGTCAGCGTTATTGTCGCTTTTCAGTCGGCCTTCTCGCAGCTTAAAGTCGTTATCCCGCCACATTTTGAGGAGCATAACAATTGCTAATGTCCTAATGCATAAGAAATGTCATGTTCTGCAGGCGACGTTATTACTGCGTGACCTTGCTTGAGTTTCCTCGGTACAAAGTTTGAGCTGGACACTAAAGATTGCTATTATTTGCCTGTTGTGGCCCGGAGACCGGACGGAGTAAAGTTATGAAATACTTTGAAGCCATACTAACCGCATTCAGTCTACAGATGTTGAGGTTCATGTTAAATATTCTTAATTGTTGCTGCTCTAGGCTGATATGTATTTTTTATGACTTTAAAATCAAATGCCTTATAGTAATCATAATGTCATATGTTCTCTTGTTTTGCTGCTTTTATTTTTAAAATGACAAATGATTGCAAAATGTACGTGTCACAATGCTCACAACATTTCCAAACATTCCCTTTTAAGTATGATTACCAGCATTAAATAATTCCCAGATACTTAAACCATTTGCATCAGTAGCCTAAATAAGTTTATCAAACAGTTGTGGTATCCAGAGGTTTGAGGGAAATAGTACAATCCCGTTTGGTGGCTTTTGTCCCAATTTATCTCCATAACAGTTATATTTTTTAGGTTTCTATAGAGATTGACATATTTTAAGCTCACACACACATAGGGCCACCTTTACCTCCAGCTGATAAATTCAAAATAAGATTTAGCAGTTTGTTACTGCTGTAAGTTGAACCTGTCGGCATCCAATTTCCAAACTGTTGCCTTAAACATGTATATTTTTATTTATATATGTTGTTAGTTATGGTAGTGAATATCTGTGGAGTTACGCAGAAGGTAGACTGTCAAAGTACTCTACTGTAATCATGTTGTACTCGATTTTTTAAAGTACATAGTGTTAACCGAGTGCAGTGTGGCATAACAAGTTGCAGAAGACCAACGTAAATAGTGCACCTACAAAAGGATGATATAACGTGATGCTAACGCGCGCCACACTTTGTAACAAAAGCTTGTTTCACTTCGTGCAACATATCAGCGGACTTTCCACAGGGGTGTGCACAATGCTAAAAAAAAAAATAGTATTACAAGTACGAGGTCACAAACACTGTTGATTCACCTCATAAGAGCACTGCAATATATAGAAAATATGCTCAATATGTTTTTACTTCCAACCAGAAAGAAACTTGTTGAAATGGCATGTGTTCTGTTAATCAAACAGCCAGAGATACTAAATACATACAAATGCGTTAAATACACGTCTGTATGAACAGTAGACAAAATCACTGACTGTAAAAAAAATTCTGATCCTCTCACATTGTATCCCACAATATCATCCAACCCTCAGCAATTGGTTATTTAAAAAAAAATCAATTTCCAATGTGATTGTAATTGGGTACAGCTGATAAAATCTGCTTATTTAAGTCACCAGAATTTATGGCCCCCAATATAGATCTAAAGGACAAAGACATTAATGGGAACACATGCTTAGTTTATTTTATGGTTGACTTAATGGATCAGACTATTTTCTGATTCACTCATCGTGTTCATGAAGTTCTATCGTGCTCCTAACATCTTGCTCGATAGAAGGCAGTCTTAATTAAAATGCCTTTTTACCGATCGGCTCCTTAGATCAGCCTACAAAGCCCAACAACCTGGAACACATTGCTCTGAACAACTGCTTAAGCTGATGCTAGATGGTGCTTGGGAAACATAATATCTGTGTCATTGCATATGATGGCACATCTTGAATTCAGCTTGTGGAGATCGGGCTGGTCTGCTGGCCGCTTAATACAGAGCAGTGCTCCATGCATCTGGAATGTGAAAACTAACACGATTGTTGTGATGGTTAAAAAAAAAAAGAAGAAATGTGTAGAGTAACGTCTAGGTTTAAAATTACCACATCTACCTATCGTAAACATTGGTATAAGTTGTGAATAGTGGTAATAGCCAGACCCAGCTGTACACCCGTCTCTATTAACATTTCTTAAAGCGACATGGCGTGGTCACGTAAATACAACCGCAAAGAAGATGTGAATGTTGAGGAATATGTTTGTGTCGCGCTAACCATCGATGAGCATTAACGGTTGGATATCGGTGTAGCTGCCGTGACACTTTCGACTATCAACTATCCCCAAACAGCTGTCTGGTTTACAACATCACTGAAATCTACTCCCTGGATTGGAAAAATGTCCCACGAGCAGCAGAAACACGGGGCCATGATCGAGCGCTCCTCTAGAAATAGTTTGCTAGTTTCATTTATTCCGTGTGGGAACACCACAGTGTGTTTCTCCCAGCTCCGTGCGCTGTAATGGATCGATCGATCGGACTGCGCCGGTACCTTTCAGCGAGTCCAAGGCTTGCTGTGAAAATAGTGTGTGAAGGCTACGCTCTGGAAAATCAAATGACACTTGTTTTCCTATCACAATACGGGCGGACTGCCAAGCTGTGAAAATGCATCTTAACAAACAGCTAATTTACTAAGTGCACAGCTCTAACATTATTCTTTCCACCTGTCTTTTAATGGTTTCTCTGATCACCTCTCTCTCTCAAACTCTGCTTCATTTTCAGTGGTGCAAAGGGAGGAGGACAGGAAATAAAGGAGTTACCTGGAGGGTCTCCGTCAATCCACATTTCAGTTGGAGCGAGAGGAAAGGGCACGGAGGGAGAGAGGGAGAAAAGAAAAGAAAAGAGGAGTCGTGTCTGCTCTTGGCAGCTGTTCCAGCAGCCTGTTTCAGTGTTTTGGCTGTTTCGTTCCCTGCGTTACTTTTTTGATGAATCAATCGATATTTTTAACTTTAATGTGAGATATAACTGCTGTAAAAAAAGGAAGAAAAAAAACATTATTACTAGCAAGAGTGTTTTATTTTGTTCCATCGTTAATTTCCAAGGTTCTTTTGTTTCTTTTTTTATGTTCATCAACCCTTGTCGGCTGTGAGTAGCAGGAGCTTCCATTCTCCAAACTATAGTCGACCCCCCACCCCCCCCCACCCCCCAGCCTTCCTTATCTAGTTAGGACCTGATAACCTGGTATTCCTCAAGCACCTGAAACTGGCAGCTATTCTCTTTGTGTCTGTGTGTTTGGGGATCTCTGTGACCACAGCTTAAGCACCACTCAGCCTTCTAGTCACCTAAGCCTAACTACAGCCAGCCAGCCCTAGCCCGGTCCAGCCCAGTCCAGCCTGCTCCGATCATCTGGACAGGGTAAGGCAGCTAAAGGCACATTTGCTCTTTTGTTTTAAAAAAAATGTTTTTTTTCTTTAGAATTTAAAACTTTAATTTGTTTTTCCTCTCAGATACTCAGTTCTGTGTGGACGTGAGGAATATGACTGCTGAGACTCTTAACTTCGGCCCAGAATGGTAACTGATCTGTTTTCTCTGCACTATTTCAGCAAATGTTTGAAGTCGTACTGAAGATGTAATCCGTTTGAAGATGTAATGAAGTTTAAAGTGTGTTATGACCGACTCAAGTCAATATGTACTTAACTTGCTTGGTGTGGAGAAACTTAAGGGCAATTTGCCCTCGTGATGAGATAAATTTTTGTGTAAAACTGACATTTTACAAAGTCTGTATGACATTTTGTAAACGCAGTCATTGGTCTTAGTAGTCTTCAGTTTGGTAGCACTCCATCTCTTAACAGCCCGTGACTGCTGTGTGCATTCTTGGTGCAGTGCCAGCTTTGCACAACATTTCTCTCTTTACACATCTGCAGCTGCTTTCCTCTCGGTGGCCCTCCTCGCCCACTTTTATCCAGTGGCCGGTTGGAGTGCTCGCCACATGCAGCTGTCTGGTGTCCGGCATGTTTACACGTCTTTTAATGCCTGTCGGCGTGAGAAAATTATGTCGACCATTTGAGGTTTTCTTGGCAGTCGAGAGTGCGAGTCATTGTGGTAGAATTCAGTGAAAACATTCTGCCTCGCATTTTGATTTACGTACCCGTTATTCTGCCAACCTTTGCTCTATAGGAGCACAAAGGAGCGTGACTGTATAGATTTAAGTGTGGTTAGATTTCACGTTTTGTCTTGTTTGAGAGGAAGCAGAATTCTGCTCAGGTAGAAGTGGATGCAAACACATTTCTCAGTATCTCACCCACTGCCATGTTTCCTCAGCTCTGCTATTATTATTCATATTAGTCGCTGCACCACTTATTTTTACCCTCTTTTATATGCCACCAACTGGTCTTTTATGATGCCTTCCTTTACCTCTTACACCCCCCCTCCCCCCCCCCAACATCTCTTGAGAGTTCCATGTGGTTTTGATGTGGGTCTGTGAGTCAATGACCTGTTTTGTCGAGGCACGTCAATGGAGCCATTGTTAAACAGCGGGCCTTGGAATCTGGGCTGCTCGCAATAGCTTTTTTAAAATGAAATCTTGAGATTGGAAAGCTAATATGTCATCTGTGTTGAGCCAAGACATTTTCCTTCCTCACGCAGGCTCCGTGCACTGTCCAGTGGGGGGAGTGTGACTTCCCCCCCTCCTTCCCCCGCCATGCCAAAGTACAAGCTGGCCGAGTACCGCTACGGCCGAGAGGAGATGTTAGCACTTTATATCAAAGACAACAAGGTTGGTGGCAAAACTCTGCAATGTTTCTCTCAGGACTGTATGAATCCCAGAATGGCAAGAATCATCTTTAATGTTTACCAATGTTGAGGGAGTCATTGGTGTCAAAAGCAATCATGCACGTTCTCAACACAAGCATGCATATTGCTTTTAAACCTCCACTGGCTTCCCTATCCTCAAAAATCAAGACCTGTTTGGAGGTCAGTTGCTTTTAGAAGTCATGAACAAAAAATGGTATTACGATTTTTTCATCTAAGTGCCTGTTGTTGTTGTTTTAGGTCCCAGAGGACATGCAGGATAAGGAGTTTGCTGCTATTCTGCAAGATGAGCCCATGCAGCCACTGGCACTGGTGCCACTCACTGAGGAGGAGCAGGTCAGTCACAAACGCGCGTCCACAAACACACGGATACCTGCAAATTTCGAGCCGTTTCAGCTCGCCATGTGATATGTCGTAGCGATACAATCTCTGTTTTAGAAAACGAGCTGTTCTGTTGGTTAACAAATATGGCTCTGAGCTCACATTCCTCACATTCCTCCCTTTTGCTCTTTCCATTCTCTCTCTGCAGAGGAACTTCTCCATGTCTGTGAACAGCGTGGCTGTGCTGAGGCTCATGGGAAAAGGGGTGGGCGGGGCCGCCCCAGCTGGAGTGGTCCGAGGACGAGGGGCCACACGAGGCGGTCGAGGTAAAAAAATCTTCCCAGACACCCATTAGAAGAGAAACTGCAACAAATATAGAACAGCATTGATTCGGCCGAAGTACACTCGTGATAAATCCACAACCACTTATGCTAAAACTCACACGAGTCCAACAGCAACAGAAATGCTGCCCAAAACCCTTGGCTGGAACTACAATGGCTGTTATCCAGGCAAAGTAACAGTTTATTCAAGCCAACCACTGAAGTGTTTATTTCCCCCTTTTCTTCCACCATCTTGATGCAGCACACTTCCTCTCGGCCTGTCTGCGTAGTCGTCCTTTTGTCCAGCCACACCTGTCTAAAAACGGCTGGGGCTTATGAACTCACCTTGTGACTCACACAGCACTTGGCGCACATGAATGGCCAACGTAAACACCAGCCGTCCGGTGCAGGAAAGCCAAGGAAACAGCTTGGAAGAGCGATGCTGTGTGGTTTTCATGATTCGTGTGCATGTGCTGGTGTTTGTTTCTGTCTGCACCTTGAAGCTTTATCGGTACAAGACATTTATGTTGATTTAACGTGTTTGTTGAATTGTTGGAAAAAAAATCTAAAATGTTAGGCTGATAAGAAACAGAAAAGAAAGGAGAGAGCACATTTGACTGATTAGATATATATACTTTATTCATCTGTGGCAGCAGCAAACGAAGTTACACAATAAAATAATAATATTAAGTATGGAAAATGCACAATATATACAATATAATAAAATAACAGAGCAGGACCTATTCAATTTAAGAAAATAAAGTAATAAAATGCACTGTATATACACTAAATAGAATGGTATTAAATTAACTAAGTAGGAAATAATTAACTGAACAGTAGTGCACTGATCCTCAACAGAAGCAACAACAGTGTAGCAGTGTTATAGTCTTGTGTATGATTTGGCCAGAGGTGATATATGATGTATTATACTGCAGGGAATGAGTGACAAAATCCAGACTGTCTGATCACAAGTTCTCTATTCAGATGATGATGATATTAAATATAAACGCCTTCTTCTCCGTGTGTATATAATCAGGACGAGGTCGTGGTGAAGGTGGATTCTACCAAAGAAGTATTGAAGAGCCGGAGGTGGGTTTCGGACGCAGCGTCCGAGAGATACACCGCAGCCAGAGCTGGGATGACCGGTAAGAAAGGCCGGGCGCACACGACCTAAAGGTCAAATACATCATGGCTTGGGTTCTCCATGGCGTAGTAACGGTATATATCTTAACTGCTGAGAGAAGCTGTCATCCAGCGTCATGTACTCAACTATCCTCTTTGCTATTCTTGTAGATTTCTACTTTTGTGGGATGATTTTTCACTTTTGCAGACATCTGCTTGTATCTGCTGAGGCTGAACTAAAGTATCTGTATATCGTATATCTTAGCCAGTTTATTTTGTAGACCAGTTAAAGTGTGTGAATCGGTAGTGATGAGATGCAAGTTTTGGCTTGACATATTCCTCTCAGATAAAAACCGACTTCATGTTTTTGGGCTTGTATTCCTCGCTCTATCACTCAACTGATTCCTCTCTGTTTCCCTCCTGTCCTCAGGGGCGAGCGTCGATTTGAGAAGCCGCTGCGGCGAGAGGTGGGACGTCCCGGCTTTGAAGAGGCTGTAGGTCCCGTGGTTCCGGGAAGGAAGGAGTACACAAGGGCTGACAGCGATAATTGGCGCATCCTCCGGGAGGAGCAGGAGCAGCAGGAGGAGGAGGGGGCGGAGCCGGGCACCAACTGGAGACTTACTGGAATCCGCAGGGATGGTAAGAGAAATACAAACTTTTATTTATTCATTGTCAGGTGGCTTAACAGTCCATATGTTGGTTACATGGCCACTTTGTATTGAACAGCTTTAAACCACACGAGACCAATGACCTTTTTTTGAACAATCACGTATTCCTGTATTCAGGCCTCATTTCAACTGCTCTTAAGTCTGTGTAAACTATCAACAATTCTAAATGTTAAAATCCTTTTACTTTGTTATCGTCGCCTATAGTGTTTTTTTTCTTCATAAAAATTCAAATGATAAAGATTTCAATCTGTGTAATAACCCAATGTGTTACCTTTTGGTTTAAGTTGTGAAAGCTGATGAGATTAATGTCCTGGGTAGAAGAAAATTTGATTTATGTTACTCCTCACTGCCATCAGAGCCAAGTTAACAATGTGTGCAGCAGATTTCCCTTAAATAGTAGCTATAGTGACATCTAGTGGCAGTAAATGTGTAATCCTAAATGACAAAATCCAGTTTTAGCTGAAACAGAGCTGCACTTTGAAGCCTCCACAGTTTCTGAGGACAGTCGGGTTAATAGACCTTTTTCTAAAACTCTTCCTCTAAACAGGAAGTGAGATATAAGATCCCAAGACATAACCACATGATTGTCCAAGCAACTGCTGTCACTTGGCAATGTGTTTCTCCGGAAATCTTGAATCTGTACCTTTTTTAATGTTTGTAGCAGAAACTTACCTCTTTATATTTTTGACTCCAGTCCAGTTTGACACTGATGGCGGCCCATTCCTTTTGGCAGATGGTGGTCCTCGCTCAGCAGGCTGGCGGGACCATACCGGTCCAGGTGAGAGTCGTCGGAGGAAGTTTGATTTTGATTTCCGGGACTCGGATGGCCACGGTGGTGGTGGTGGCCGCCGGCGTGCAGGCAGTGAGGGACTGGAGGACGGCAGGGACGGCCTGCCCGAGTGGTGTACAGACGATGAGGACGGGGAGATGGGCACGTTTGACTCCTCTGGAGCTTTCATGACTATGAAGGTCGGTTTTTCATTTATTTTCAGGCCCTGGTATTATAAACATGTGCACAATTGGGTTTTATACAAAAACAGTGTTTAGAAAACAGGCACATCTTGTATGTAGACAGTATATTTCTTATACAGTCATCCCCACTTTTTGTTACACTCCTTCATTGCCACTGTTTCTCCTGGACTTTTCTGTCAGAAGGGGGGGAAGGATACAATCCTGGAGGAGGAGTTTGACTTTAAGGGCATCGAGGAGGAGGAGGAGGAAGAGGAGGAGCGCTTCGCTGACATGGAGAGGAACAGTGCTGAAGGAGATAAAGACAAAGGTGAGGAAAGACTTCTCTTTATTTGATGATTTTAAAACGTTTTTGGAATATGTGTTATTATTGTTTCACTGACCAAAGGAGTTAAATGCAAAATTTAAATGTTAATGAAACTTGATGAAATGGATGACTCCTTCTGCATCCTAAATGTGCAAAACACCTAATCGTCTGCACTTTGTTTAGTTGATCACAGGCCCAGGAGGAATTCATTATTCATGATTGTGGCATCTTACTTCCTTTCCTCCACTCTCGCCTCACAGAGAGTAAAGAAGCTGGCTCAGCTGTCGGGGATTGCGAGACAAAGCGAGCATCTCCCTCCTCGTCTCCTCCCGCTCTCCAACACTGTTCCCCTCCATGCCTGGAGCCTCGGCCCAGCAACGCTGGCCCAATGGTGGACATCGTTCAGATGAACAACAGCTACTCCGTCAAGGCCAGCAGCATGTCCAGTGAAGGTACGCTTTATTGCAACAACATGAAGATATATTTAGTTAGCAGCGTTATTATGCATCTTATATATTTATGTATTCAGCCAAAATGTCTTTTCTTTCTTTCTTTTCTTATAGAGGCATATGTATTGTACTCATAAGTTAACCATGATGTATTCTAAAAAGTTATTGGATAAAACATTCGTTAGATTATCGGCAGTGTTAAGGTTTCATCTGTGAAACAGCCACATCGACATAATGTTGATATAACTACTGTAAAGTAAGTACTTGACAAAACTGTGTCAAAAGTACAGCAGGTGTGCACATTTCTTTGGTCAGTGGATCAGTTTGAGAGATTGAAAGGGAGGAGTAAATGCCATAAAATCATTGGCAGGAAGCCGTTCTTACATGATTCTCATATTGACTGATTCTCACCAATAAACTCAAGTTGAAAATGTTTTCTTAAACCTTAAATCTTTTTGGAAGCCCTGAAGCAACTAATACGATATCAAAGAGTTAACTTCCAGACCATCACTATCCAAACATTTAGCTATTCATACAGATTAGAAGTGTTGAGAGTCCTGGCTCTGTAACTTCAGAGCTTTTGGATTCTTTCATTCAGCCAAGCTCTTTAAGTCTCAGGACTCTTGCGTGTGTGTGGGGGGGGGGGGGGAATTCAGCCACGTTGATATTTTGGTTTGATACACAATATGTTTCGCCCCAGTCATTTAATATCTTGTTTACTGCTGTATCAGATGCAGAGCCAGTAGGTGGCTCTACCCCCCCCACATCCTCACGCTTCTTCTTGTTTTTGTGTCAGACATGGCCACGCTAATGGGCTCCAAGGTCCAGCTGAGCCTCGGCGCCCTCACCTCCTCCAGTCTGCCTCCCCCACCCCCTTGCTCTGCGGCTCCTTTTCTCCCTCCACCTGGCGGAGACATGGAGGACGATGAGGGCATGAAGCACCTGCAGCAGGTAGGAACAACAGAAGGCACATTTCAAGCGCAGTTAACGCTAATCAACTAGATTATTGTGCTGCAGAATATTCAAGAGTCATGTATGTAGAATCATCAATAAATGTAATTATGAAATGTACCCATATTCATTATATTCAAAAAGGTCAATTTATGTATTGGTGTAATGTCGTGTGTGTGTGTGTGTGTGTGTATACATAGGAGGCGGAAAAGATGGTGGCATCACTGCAGGACACTTCTTTGGAGGAGGAGTGTTTCACCCAGGCTCTGCAGCAGCAGGAGAGCAGGAACACAGCAGCCGCTCTGCCGCTGTCACATGAGGCTGCCATGAAGTGGTTCTACAAGGACCCCCAGGGAGAGATCCAGGGTACACTCGCACACCGTGGCATGCATAGTTACTTGCACACTCATACAGCCAAGCGTGGCATGTTGATGCATTAATATTGATATTGTCTGAACTAATTGAAAGGAGGTACTTAAAGTCGGTTACATGGCGACAGGGTTTGCTTTGTAAGCTCATCTCTCTCTGTCTCTGTCCGACCCGCTACCAGGTCCCTTCACCACCGTGGAGATGTGCGAGTGGTTCCAGGCCGGCTACTTCACCATGACCCTGCTCGTGAAGCGGGGCTGCGACGAGGGCTTCCAGCCCCTGGGCGATGTCATCAAGATGTGGGGCCGCGTGCCCTTCGCCCCGGGGCCCTCCCCGCCGCCCCTACTGGTGAGACAGCCACCACCGACGCAGCGCTCGCAGTCCACCCGGGGTTCCGCCGGTACTGTGAGTCAGAGCTCAGCCAACGTGGACGATGGGGAGGGGAGGATGCAGAGGAGAGGGAAGATTGATAGACAGGTTACGGTAAAACACCCAATGATTCCTTCAAATTCTGTTTTAACTTGAGAGAGATTTGTGAAATTGCCCCCACGTGATTTTAAGACTTGTCATTGTATCTGTGTTACAGCCAATACCTTCATTCCCTTCTGTAGGAAGTGGGAAAAGGATATGCATATTCAAACCACAGTCGTATAACTACATTATGCAGTGGCCTGCAGTAAAATCCTTGTTTGCATGTATGCTTCAAATGAATGGAGCAGCACAGAGCGGCCTCCATACCTGCATTTAGTGCTGTAATATAACACTACAGATATTGTCACGTGTTTTCCTGATTACCTATGAATGTGGCACATTTAATCAGATGTTTGTGCATATTTGACTGCATGTTACTTTTTTTAAATCATATTTAAGATACGCACAAAATCTGTATTGTGAAGACGCCCAGACTAGTTTGTAAAGCACAGACTGTGGTTGTAATTAATGGACAATTCCCCACAAGCAATCCTCTCTTAGCCGTATCCCACTTTATATGGGTATTTGTGTTTTGGTGTCTTGAGTTTTATTGACTGGTCATTGTCATTTTTTCAGGGAGACCAGGACCGCCTGAAAAAGCAACAGGAGCTGGCAGCAGCAGCTCTTTATCAGCAGCTCCAACAGCAGCAGCTATTCCAGCTCATTAATAGGTAGGACTACAGGGGGAGGGGGGGGGTACATTTTGGTTGGGTCCCAGTTTCTGTAATTATAATTTTGCCTTTTCTTTCAGTGTTTAACGTTGCTTTGTTTGCTCCAGGTGCAGTGAGCAGGGTATGATGCCTTCGATGAACAGGTCGATGTCAGTGCCAGATACAGGGTCCATGTGGGACATGCATACCTCAGCTTCACAGCCATCCGGTACGTTCCACACTGCGACCTGGTTGTGAACCACAACACATTTACCCAAGTTTTGCTAAATTAATCCAATTTTATTTCCATGTAGGCGGTGAAGCCAGTCTTTGGGACATAACAATGAATCCTTCTACTCAGGGTCCAACTCTCGAACAGCTTCAGAAGGTGGGTTCATCTGTGAGATGTTCAGCCAGACAACGTTTCTTGTTTCTTGTTTTTTGTGTTATATGTTTTGCGTGGCCAGTCATCAGTTGTATCTCATTGTCTTCACTTTCAAGAGTTAAAAACTCTCAATTGAATGTTTTTTTATTGCTTGCTGGCACAGTAACTGCATTCAAAATAGATTGTGTCAGACGCAAAACCAGAATGCAGCTTTTGTTGCGTATTTTAATCTGTGCCTTTTACTCGTTTGACTCCTGATGTTCTCCCTTCAGCTCCAGCAGGAGAGGCGAGATGCTGAACTCAGGGCAAAGCGTGAAGAGGAGGAGCAGCGTAAGAGGAGGGAGGAGAAGAGGAGGTTACAGGAGGAGCAGAAGAGGAGGGAGGAGGAGGAGCTCTTCAGACGCAAGCAGGTGAGTTGAAGGAATGACGTATTTCCCTTATCACTGTCTGTTGCCTTGGGCTACAAATATTCAGACTGTTATTTCTGATTTTGTATAATCAAAATTGAAATGTCTTTTCTTTTTTTGATGCAAAAAATGTTTAACCTTTTATGTTATAGGAATATTAAATGCAATAAGAATGGCTGAGGCTTTAAGTGCTGTTGGTGGAGTTATACATTTCCTCTTTAAAGTGTTTTCCTCTTTGATATCTTCCTGCAGTGTCGTCAGCAGCAGGAACTGATCATGAAGTTGCTCCAGCAGACCCCCCAGCAGCAGGGTTCTGGGGCAAGCGGCTCAGGCTGGAGCGGGTCTCCCTCCTCTGGGCTATCCAAGTCCGGGAAGCCCCCGGCTATGGCTCTGCTGGAAATGCAGCAGGAGGCAGAGAGGCTGCTGAAGCTGCAGCAGCAACAGAGAGCACAGCAGCAGAGAGACCGCGTGAGTAAATTCAATGTTTCAAGCAGAAAGTCCATTTTAGGTAATGCAAATCTCAATGATTTCTCTATCTTTCCAGCACTCCGGCATGTCGATGGGGAGCTCCTCCATGGGATCGCAGTGGGCGGATGGAGTTGGCATGTGGGGTGGGCCTGGAGGTATGGAGGGTAAGAGTGGCAGTGTGAGCTCTTCGGGCAGCATGGGCATGTGGGACGAGGCTGTGAAGAACCAGTCCAGCCTCCGTGGCAACAGCAACAACAACATGGGCTTGAAGAACAGCCGCAGCAGCCCTTCACTCAGGTACACAGACCAGATCGAATACACACTGCTAAAAATACTGTGCACTTTGTCACGCCTACCGTGGCAGATGGTACTGCGTTTTTCATGACGAACGTCGTTAATGTGCACTGAACCCCATGTCCTCTGCAGTGAGCAGTACATGATGCGTCGAAAGCGGACAGAGGAGGAGGAGAAGCTGCTGAAGCTGCTGCAGGGCATGAAGCCTCAGGACGGCTTCACTACCTGGTGTGAACAGATGCTGCACGCTCTCAACACCTCTGCCAACAACTCTTCCTCTTCTCTGGATGGTAGGCTTTCATGTAGTTAGCAATGTCAAGGGTGAGGACAATTCCCCCTAAACTTAGATAGGTGATTACTATGTGCACACAACTCATTTTTGTATTTATGGACCAAAAAGGACTTCTAAGTAAACCGATTTCAACACATTTTCAGCATTGCTAATCAATGTATGTAATAATCTGTATGTCTTTATTAAGTTGCCACAATTGTGGCGTACCTGAAGGAGGTGGAGTCTCCCTATGCAGTACTGGACTTCATCCGGTCCTACCTAGGGGACACAGTGGAAGCCAAAGAGTTCGCCAAACAGTTTCTGGAGCGACGTGCCAAACAGAAAGCCAACCAACAGAGACAGCAGCAGCAGGTAAAATGAGAACTGCATATGTCAAAAAACATAACCTGTTGGCTAAGTTCTCATTTGCTGCCCAGACATACAAATGATATCAATGCAAAATATCTTTAACTAGGATGTGCTGAATACCTGGTACATTTTGAGTGACAAATCTGGGACATAGTTCCTGTTGTACTGGCTATCAGGAAAAGAGCATGTGCATAATTGTGAATGTTTTAATATGTAGGTGAGGTTTAAAACTACCAATAACAGGCTACGTGAAATAAAATAGAGGAGCCTTTGAAGTGTGCTATTTAAATTTATAAATCATTCCTCTTCCCCTCTTTATGAATCCCAGTTATCAAAGGAAGTGGCTGGATTGAACATGAACTTCCCTCTGCAGGTAAATGCAGATATGCTTTTGTACTGTACATACAATCACTGATGGAGCTGAGTTCTTGTGATTGTGTCTTTTTATGTCTCCCGCTGCTATTTGACAATTGTCAACTGGTTGATGAATATCAAAACCTGGGCCGACAACCTTAAATGTGTAAACGCAAAGTCCACATTTTGGACGTCATTCATGGGAAAACAAGGTCCTTCAAAGAAAACTGGGAGAACTCTCAGTATGCACACATGCCAACAAGACAACGTCACTGTCTTAAGTGCAAGACTCCATTTATAGTCAGCGGTAAACATAAAAGCAATAGCGGTCACTGAAGGCTACGACAAGAAAGGGCATTTATTTCCTCACGAAGGGATTGAAAATATGGTACAAATGGATTCTCATAGCTTTAAAAAAAAACAAAAAAAAAAAAACTTTGTGGGGCCGTTGAGAATGTCCTGACTAGCATTTGTACGATTGTCTTTATTTTTCTTTTCTTTTGTTTTTAGGACTCGATGCGAGGAATGAATCCAAGCACCCTGCAGTCCATGTTTCAAGCCAACCACATGAGCAAGGCTGGCCTCTATGACAACCAGGGGGGGAAGATGAAGAAGAAGCAGCCCATGATGCTGCACTCTGACCCCAGCATCTTAGGTACGTGACCTCACCAGCATTTTATATTGCTTCCTTTTGACTTCAGTCCTCTGGAAATGGTCAGAATCTAGAAATAGCTAGCTTTGAATCTCAATTAGCATTGTGAATTAAACAAAACACGACCTCAATAGAGTCTAACAAAAGCGACCAAGGAGACTCTCTGCAGAGAGTACTGCATCTTCTTGATGACCTGTTTGCACCCACTCCAGGTGGTGAGTAGGGCGTGCTCGTAGGGTAGGCTTATGCCTGAGCTTTATTTATGTCCCCATGAGCTGCTTGGAGCGTAAACCCGGGGATGGGATACGGCTCGCTGTTGGTAGACGTAAACCGGTGGCCAAAACAAATGTGCTATCGCTAAAAATGGATCGTGTCATCTATATAGTTTCAGCCGTCTTATTCTGTAGCGGGAAAAGAGATTGTGCTGATTAAAACATTGAAGTCGGTACACTCATTTTGAACCCATGCACGTTACCTCATGGGCTTGGATGTGACCACTATCTACGTTTGATTATTAATCAACATAAATGTAACTTATGGTTTGCAATGAGTTTGCTTCTTCTTACATTTAAAATTAAGGGTTAACCTTTTCTAGAGCAGAGGTTTCTTCTTGTCACATTATTTCTGGCTTGCATCTTTGTTACCCCCTTGCCAGCCTTTCTAACTCCCCCATGTCCCGTCCTCTGATCTTACTGTGCTCTCTCTGTCTCTTCCCCCCCCACCACCACCACCACCACCACCCCTGCAGGGTACTCATTCCACAACGCGGGCGAGTGTCTGAGCCTGAATGAGATGGAGATGGTGGAGGATTACTGATGTGACACAGCGCAGCAGCAATAGCTACCTGAGGCCTTCTGTCTTTTAATCAGACAAACCTGATGACGAATGTGCACTGCTGGGGGAACCATGGGGGGGAGGGGGGGGGATAGGAAGGGAGCGAGTGTGAGGGGAGGTGGAGGCGCCTGGATCTGCGCCTCCCACTCTTTCCTTCCCTCTGGCAAGAAAGAAAAAAAAAAAGGGCTCCCTGCTGCACCAGTTGATCACTTGAGCAGGGGAGAGGGGGGGGGGTGATGTTAAAAAGGAAGATGGGTATCCTCTGGCACTCAAAAGATTAAGCACCTTATACTGAACTAATGCACTTTATTGAGATGGGATTTGAATAGTTTTTTTTTTTTTTTTTTCATGTGTGTGAATGCGAGTGTGTTGGTAATCTGTGCGCATACGGTGTGTGTACATACACACTATCTGCGTGCGTCAGAACTGGAAGGGGGCGGTGAAGCAGTCGGCGGGGTGAATGGTCGGGCTGTTAGGTTTTCAAAGTCAGGGGGACCTTTAGTTGAAACCTTTTCAGAGAGCAAATCCTTTCTCGAAAGACAAACACTGTTGATATTTCTCTTGTTTAGCATTTTTTTTACGTTTATATAAAAAGTAAAGCTATTGAAAAAATGGATTATAAAAAAACTTGAAGATTTGCACTTGCCTAAAAAAAGAATAACAAAAACAACAAAAAAATCAAACAAATGGGGTTAGTTCTAGAAGTGAATATTTTTGTGAATGTGTTCGTATGACAGTGAGAGCGACTGATGTGTGATGGTTGGTTTGTGTCAGTAATATACCAGTCTGCACAAGTTTTTGTTTTTTTCTTCATTCTTTTGTTGCTTACCAAGATGTATGAAACATAAGAGGCCATTTTTGTCTTTTTTTCTGTTCAGATGGTAATTTTGTATTCTCATGTTAAGACTGTGTGTGTGTCCGTGTGTCCGTGTGTGTGTGTGTGTGTCCGTCCGTGTGTGTGTGTGTGTGTGTGTGTGTGTGTGTGTCCGTGTCCCTCTTCTCCAAACAGGGACTTGATCTGTATGTCTTGAGAGAGTGATGAGAGAGATGTTTTGAATGAATGAGAGAGAGAGAGAGAGAGAGAGAGGGCAATTGCACAACACATCCTTTCTCTCACCAGCTCTTCATCCCCAGATAGACGAAATAGAAATGCATACATTTGTAAAAGTTGGCTTTGCGCTCATCACGTGATGACCACCACTAGTTTATTTCCCTTAGCCTCTCCCCATGGGGGGCTGTCTCTAGACCTGTGAGGACTAACAGGCAGGGCGAATCATGAGGGACATTACTGTGTGTGCATCAGAATGAGACTTCGTGTGTGTGTGTGTGTGTGTGAGCGCGTGTGTGTGAGCGCGCATGTTCATTTTCTGTTCATAGAAATGAGTTAAGACTACAGGTACTCATTTTTGGAATACATGTGCTGTTTTTGTATGTGTATGAATGCACATTTGTGCCTAAGAACTTGGATCGGGTGCGTGGCCATTGAGACATTAACTCTTTTTTGAGAGCGAGTGTGATGTGCGTCAGTGCTCAGCACAGTGTATGTAAAAGTCTGTCAGTTTATATATCGTAAATATTTCTAATTCAGTCTAGGGGTGATCCATCGGAAGGTTAGTCTAGTCTGTCGTCCTGGGGTGTGATCATGTTGCCTTTTGTCAGCTCTCGAACTTGTGAATGAAAGGTGTCGAGTTGCTGACTCTGAAAAAAATACAAAACAGCATCTTAATGTGCGAGTGCACAGAACGGTGCATGAAATGTTAGCATATTGTGTTACTTATTCGTTGTTGCAATTTGATAATGACGAGTTTTCTTTTTTTAATGAAAAATATATATGAATATATACATTATATACAAAGTTTAAAAAGTATTTGGACTAAGATAACGAGCACTTGGGGCTGCTATTTTTTTGTTGTGTTTCAATTATTATTTTTTTTCCTTAATTTGTTTCATTTTTGTTTCATTATCGCCATGTGAAGTGTGTGTATTACTTCTTAAGAAAATATTGAATGTATTCCAAAAAAATGACAAGAAACCCGTGCTGATACCAGAATTTTATTTTTTTTTTCCTCAGAAGATTTCAAAAATGGAAACAAAATACAAAAAAGCTTCAAAGAATTTAGCGAGAACTTTTTTTTTTAAACATTTACACAGTGAAGAAAAAGAGGAGAAAAAAAAGAGCTCGGGATGGATACAGTTGAACACACTGCCTCTACAATCCTGGTCGTACAAATAGTGACTAAGAATTAAAAGAAAGGACTCTTTCTATTCCATACTGGAGCTTTGGTTGTTTACAAACCACATGGATATTTCTGTGGGTGCAGTTTTTATTTTCATTTCTTTTTTTTCCCCACATAAGACGGGTGGGGTTTGCAAGTGCGCTTCTGCCATATGGACATTGAGTGGTGGTTTTTTTTGTGTGGTTTTTTTTGAGGAAGAGTGGCAGGTATCACAAGAACATGGACACAGTCCTCTAACTGCACCTTTTGTGTGTGGTTGAGGATCCTGAGACTTGATGATCAACCCGCGGAGCGGAGGCGGGAAAATCAAGGACGGGCTCCGTTTTTGTGGAGACTGGAGTGCAGGGCTGCATAACCCTCGAGGGAACTGAGAGGGTGATACGAGTACACCCAGTTAGTGCGCTCGTCTTCACCCCAACCCTCAGAAGCACTCACACCCTGCCCACTCACCAACTCACCTATGCACTTTTGTTCATTCAAGCTGTGAGGTACCATTTTGGGGATGGGAGCACAAATTACAACAGGAGGATTGCTACGACTTTGACAAAGTCACTGAAAAAGATATTCCCAAACTGAAATAAGAGACTCGAGAAGCACGTCTTCTCCCACCTCCTGTGTATATAACCATATTTTTGTATTATCTTTCAGAGCAGAAAGAAAATTTGCAAATGGATGAAGGAAAATTCATGAGACGTTGACTATATGGAGTGAATGTTCTTCAAGAAAACCAATCTTTTTGACTATAGTTTGAGATGGACTCGCTGTGAGTTTCCCTTAGTTTGCCAGTAACCCTGAAATAATCGGGGATGGAAGGGAGAGAATAAAAAAAGAAAACATTGACTGAGGTGTTGGACATGCTACAATGGCTCCAAGACTGACAGTTATCAAAATGGATGACGCGGCCGCTACAAAGAGGCCCGCAAAGAGTGCTTGATCAACATGCACAGTGAAGAGGCAGACGTGGGTTTGAAGAGCTTTTGGCAAGGAGGCTTCCACCTCTTCTCCCAACCCGATGACTGCCTCGAGTGACTGCAGGAGGGAAAAGCTTTGGCATTGGTAAGGTATTCTTCTTGGCACTTTGGGCTGAGAACATTTCATTTGATCCATTTGCTCCTGGTTAATCTTGTGGCACTCTGTTTCTAAGTGGTTTGGAGAGTGTGGTGAGTCTTTTCTTTCTGTCTTCTCACAGGAGTCTGGCTGTGCTTTATTTGCTGCCCTCTGCAAGGAGGATCTAATCTACAGCCAACCCATGAACCAGTTGACCCTTGACCTATCATTTGAACTTTAAACCCTAAGAAACTTTTCTGTCTCGCCGTCGGCATTATCGGCTGGACAGTTACCAGATGAAGTTCCAGGTTTACCAACCTTGGACCCCATCTGTGTTGGATTTGGGATTTCATCAGGCGCTCTCTACGGCGAGTAAGAGGATAAAGAGGCTCGTATTGCCCAGATGTCACCCTCCCCTCGGCCTGAAACTCTCAGGTGGTTGTGTGGAGGTCTTCTAATCAGCGGGACTGAAGACTCTCCCAGACGTCAAGAGATTCGAGAGCTGGATTGGGTTTCGATGGACGTGGCTGGATTACATCGAAGTCGCCAGAAATCCCTGCAGCTGTGGAACTGGATGAACTAAATAAAGAAATTGTACGAACAGACTTTGAAACATGACACGACACAAACGCGTAGCTACACGTCACATAGGTCCGAGAGTTCAAAGGGGTTGCAGACACACTACATGCACACGTACACTCAGTGACAGTGGCTCTCCTCTGGAACCACGTCTGCATATACATAACGGAGCTGCATCAATATCAAATCACACACACACACACACACACACAAGCATCATCGCTCATCAATATAAACGCTGAGCTTTGTAAATAATGTAAATGTTTGTGTTTTTGATTTTTTTCTCTCATAGTGGTTTTTGCTTTATTTCTCTGTTAAACATGCCTTAAATTGTATAGTTCAGTCCTGAACGGCGAACTGAAAGTGTTCTCTAAATGACGAATTTAAGTTAGAAACCACCTCCTTAACTGTCCTCTAAAGTGAAAGAAAGATGGGAGCTTTCTACAAGTCTGTTTACTGTTTGCAAACAGGACGGTCTGTTCTGTATTCATTGGCTACATGTACGTCTGATCACCATGGAAGTTACTGTTTAGCTACAAATTAGAGCAGCAAGCGGTCTTTTGATTAATCTGATTTTGCTGGTTCGCTTTTGTTGCCCTTTTGGTTTCCTTTAAAGGAAGAGTGGTTTTGTTCGGATTTCCTGTTTAGATTATTGCTGAAGGTGCAGGCTTCATAAAGGGCCGGAGTCTGTACTGTCTGGAGCTGAGCTGACGGGTTGGGATGCACAGATTGACTTAAAGCACAGACTCGTTGCTGTGTGAGAACCGCTGTTGGATATACCGCTCCAGGCTGAACTAAACCAGAGTGACGGGGTCCTCCTCAAATCGAGATACCAGTTGGGGCTTTTTGGTTGTTGTTTTTTTTACACTCCGGGAGGACTTAAAATGTCTTGGAAGCAACTAGGTACTTTTTACAGTTTTGAGATGTCCGTTCAGGCTTGTAGGAAGCATGATTGTAAGAGCAAGCTTCCATGATTTGTAATATTTGTGGGTTTTGACGCTAAACCTTGAGGTGGGGTCACAACTTGGTCAAGATTGCTGCAGCTTTGTCAGTGCACCGGGTAGTGCCGCTGCCTGCTAAACATTTCTGGTAGCACTGAATAGATAAGGAATTGACCGGTCAGTTGTGTGTTATCTCAAAGGACATTCTATGTCCTGAATATTTGGAAAGTGTCTTGTCCCACGTATGTATATGTAATTGGATTTGAGAGATGAATGCTTTTAGTCAACCAGTTTTTTTTTGTATCTATCGAAACAATATGCAGTTTTTAATCCAAAGGACAACCGATATTCAATGAATATCTTCAGCTTAGACTGGTAATACACTTATGCATTTGTTTAGCTGAGGTTTTGGTGGATAGTTACCAGATACAGCTAACTATGTCATAACTGTTGAATTGTGCTAAAAAGTTACGAGGTTTAATGTTGTCGTGATCAGTTGCCAAAACCATGAATATACTATCAAGTCTCTTATTGGTGAATATCTTTAAAAATACCTATGTTTGACATTTTTAAAAGCTGATATTGCGTGGTGTTAGTTGTTGGTTGGTCAGTCAGTCTTAAAAAAAAATTTAAATGAGGTTGTTAGTTTTACTGCACTACACATACTTTTATGATTAGATAAACCGCAATTTTGTGTTGTCAAAAAGCCCTGGATGTTTGGTTGCAGTCTTAGAAAAGAGCCCGTCACGGCCTGTCCACCTAACGGGATGAAGTCATCTGGTTTATTTTAGCTCTGGCAACTGTAGTTCCAACAATATTGTCCTGAATGATGTAATGTAACTTGTATCCCTGTCAGCTCAGCTCCTTTGCCTAATAAGTCTTTAAATGTTGTTAAAAGAGCAGCATACTTGTAATGAAACTGTTTAGGAAAAGAACAACTGAAAGATGTGTAAATAGTTTGGCTTTTTGTTTGTTTGTTTGAAGAACAAAATAAATACTAAATAAATTGTGTGTGTGTGTGTGTGTGTGTGTGTGTGTGTGTGTGTGTGTGTGTGTGTGTGTGTGTGTGTGTGTGTGTGTGTGTGTGTGTGTGTGTGTGTGTGTGTGTGTGTGTGTGTGTGTGTGTGTGTGTGTGTGTGTGTGTGTGTGTGTGTGTGTGTGTGTGTGTGTGTGTGTGTGTGTGTGTGTGTGTGTGTGTGTGTGTGTGTGTGTGTGTGTGTGTGTGTGAAAAAGAAAAGAAAATGAGTAAACATTATACAAAACCGTCACATAATTGTGCTTATGAACATAGACTGTGAGCAAGACACGAGCGCGAAACCGTCATCAGCGCAACTCTCGCGATATTTTGAAACACATGGCCGCCCACAGTGTTTACAACTTCTCGCAATGAACTGATGAATAAAAACACTTTAAGTCCCGAAGAAGAACGTCGGCGAATATTTCTGTGAATCATTCGTAGTCTCCGGCTTGCGGTGAACCTTTTTCACCATCGAGGAGAGAAGTGTGTATTGCCAAACTACGAGCAGGCCACAACACAGGTAGGTAGCATCGGACTGCTAGCATAGGCTAACGCTTTCATGAGGTGGTTGCTGTGTTTCTGTTATGGACTGACTCTTAATAACATATTGCCTTATTTGCCAACTTAATTTAAGTTATATGATGGGAGCAGGGCGTGTACGGGTTTGTGATTTCATTCCTCGCGAGCGTGAATTTAGCAAAAATGACCATTAATGCTAGTCTAGACTGGTTTGCACGTCACGACTAGCCACAGGTGTCAGTTGATTGTTTGCACGAGCCCGTTATTTATTCCTCTCAAGAAACGTCACGTTCACTTCTCTTAAACGGATGTGTTTGGGCTTTTGCAAACTGCGTCATATTCTGCATTGTTTTGATATGTGCTCTCCATCTGCTTGTGGTGTTGTCCTCACCCGCCCTGTCCCCCCCATGCCTTCTTCTTTGCCCGCCTCTGTTTTCTAGGCTAGTCGGTGCTGTGATGTCCTCGACCCCCAGCAGACTCAAACATCCACACTGCAGGAAGAAGCACTATCCTAGCAGCACTTACCTCACCCACGTCTGACAGCCAACCACCTGACTCGAGGCAATTTGGACGCCAGGTGGAGGACTTGACGGGAGAGCTTGAGAAACAAAGAAGAGATGTCTGACTCGGCTGGAAGTGGTGAAAGCGGTGGAGTGGCAGGCGCAGGGCAGGACGCAGAAGCGGATGGCGAGCCCCCTCATCAGGCACCAGCTTCGCCCGAAGGTGACCGCTTAGAGGGAGAGGTGACCTCAGAGGACGTGGTACCTTCGTCTGCCAAGCGGCCCAGAATAAGCGAGGAGGAACCGGGACTGGAGCAGGTTGCAAAGCCTGTCGATATGCATGGAGAAACACCGGCACAGACTGGCCTACTGCAGGAAGATCCAGCCCCACCAGAACAAAGTAGAGTATATGCAGCTGCACGTATGAAATATTAGAAGGGGATAAACATGCATTCATTCAATTTAAGATTTTGGATATCCGTCAGAGATTGTGATTCAGGATTATCTGGGAGATAAATGAGTTAACCTTCGCAAATTTACTCTCTGATGCTAGGAACAGGAGAACCACTGCAGCATGAGGACGTAGGGGAAGAGGCGCCCGAGAGCGGGGGAGGTGAAGAAGAAGAGTGCCATCAGAATGGAAATGGAGGGCATGATGCCCCCTTGGAAGAAGGAGAGACGAAACCAGAGGAGGAGCTCAATGATAACGGATCTGCAGACATCCCCAGTGAAGGGCAGCGGTGAGTGGAGGAAGAAGTCAGGGTTATTTTTAGCCTCTCTTTCCACGTAACTACGGGTAAAGCTGCAGCAGAGCAGATACACCAACATGTGAGCTATTTAAAGGAGGAATTTGTGGGGGTTGGAGGTGTTTTGTAATGTTTATGAAGATGTGTTTCATGTTTCTGAAATAGAGAGAGAAGGTTTTCACCGTATACTGATGTATACTATCAGTATAATGTAAACTGATAACATGATATCAAAGCAGTTTACTTACCGGAGTTTCTACAAATGAAAAGTCAAGTTTCAGAAAAGTGGAATAAAGTTGTATTCACATTGATACCATCAACCATATAACAATGAGAAAAGCTTGCTGTTGTGGGCCTTCAAACAAGTAAAACATGTAAAGAACACTGTCAATCTATAAGCAACTACACCCTGTTTCCTCAGCCAAAGCCAGGCAGGAGATGGTGAGTAGGCGAGCGAGGGACTTGTTCTTAACGGAATATTATGATAATTGCACAGTCGCAGCGATTTGGACATATGTAACTGCCTGTGAGTGTCAGATGTTACCCTGCTCCCTCTGTGCTTTTTATGATGGCACTGATGTTGAAGTGTGGCATCAAAATGCACTGCAGCATTAACTGATACATATATAAATAATATATAATATTTACCACTGCCAGTCATCCCAATAGCAACATTTAGAGAGGATTTAATGGGACGGAAAATGGTGGAATAAAGCTGTAGATGTGTGAAATGTAATTAACAACCCTCTCCACTGTGTGGTGACACTGTCTGCTTGATTTGCTTTGTGCAATTTGACACCGTGTTTTTATATATACTGCAACAGTTTCGTCCCGGGCTAGGAATAATATTTAACTTAACTAAAATAATTCTGAGCAGAAGTACGAGTCAAGGTTGTGGTTGCATTCATTCTGGTAACTTCCTGCCCTTGGCATTAGTAAGATGGAAAATGTAATCTTTCAGTTTGGTGTGTGATGTTCCCATTGCTGTCTGTTAAACTCATTCACTGAAGAGTTGCCTTTCTCTCTGTCTTGCCTCCAGCCTTGGCCTAGATTTTACCCAGAACCCCCAGATGCTGACTGGTTCCTGGACTGAGTACTCCAACTTTCCAGAGAATTACCTCAAAGGCTGCAAATGGTAATCTCTTCAAGAATTAACATGACACCTACCATGTGGACTAGGTTTAGAAGCTGCTAAGTATAGAACATGTACGTCGTCATTATAGAATTTATGAGTCATCATTTGTATGATTACTGTAAAAAAATGAGATCATGACATTAGTACATTCTGTGAAGCGATGCACCAATTGATCAGCAAAAGATTCAGCAATTCGGCCATGACCAGTGACATGCAGATCATATTTCTCATATTTCCATTTGTTGCCAAATTTACACGCGTGTTGCCACCGCATGATTGTTTCACATTGGCACACAGCAGCACAGACGGTAAAGTCACAGACACACACACATGTCCATGATGTTGAAGTTTAGTTTGAGTAAAAAAGATAAAGTTTCAATGTCAAAATAAGCAGTGGAGGAGCAACCTTAAAAACATTTGGTGCTCCCGAGCACAGCATTGCTTATAACAGAGCTAACAGCTAAAGTCTCTAATATTGTGTCCAGGTGCAGATATCATGTGCAGATATTAGTGTCCTTCTTTCTGTGCAAATGAAGCTGGGAAAAGACTTTCACCCCATTTGTCATTCTCAGGCTATAGTGGGAACAATAATGCAGACAGCACATTTGGTATAAGTGAGGCTACTAGTAACAAACTGTCTTAATCTCATGGCCAAGATAAAATCAATATGTCAATCGACATTGACATTTATGCTTAAAAATGCAATAAAAAGCACCTTCATAGATGCATAAAACAAACCTGTGTGCATGTTGTGCTCAGTTCACACCATCTTTTTCTCATCATTCCTACTCTTCTAAACTAGGGCTCCTGATGGTTCCTGTATCCTGACCAACAGTGCAGACAATGTGCTGCGTGTGTACAACCTCCCTCCAGAGATATACAGCTACAACTGGGACTCGCTCCCTGAGATGGTGAGCACACGGATCGCTTAATGTTTGTGTGGATGCAAGGAAACTATAAAAGAAAGAAGGGTCATTACAACACTGTGTAGATGAAACGTTTCTGGACCTTTTTATAATTTACCATTACTTTGTTCGTCGATGACCTAAGTTAGCATTTGCCCCCTTTTTTTGTTTTTAGTCAACATTAGCCAACAATATCTCTGAGACGTCCTTCAGATTCATTTGGAGATAAAACCTCTGACGCTTGTAAGAAATACTCCCTGTGAAGGAGTAAAACAAACAAACAGGGAGTGTCGTTGCGGAAGCGTAGCACCGACCCTCAGGTAAACACTGTCAGGTCTGTCCGAACTTTCCTCGTAGTTAGCACCGTTAGCAACGTTAGCTATGAGCCACCGGCTCGTCATCGACATGTTGAGAGACGTTGATGGGCAATCAAAGTGCTCCCAATCACGGATTGCACCGTTTTAAATTACATTATAATAAAGAAAGGTTTTACCTCGATAGAATGAACCAACATTTTGAAATAAAATTGAAACAGTTTCTCTTGTGCCTCAATGTTTAGTTCCAGTTTGTTATTTAGCAAACACACAGTGTACTTTAGTTTTACTGACCCCAGTACATCAATGAAAATTCACACATCGTTAGTGTGACTGAAATTTAGTTAATAGCAATATAAAATAAATATGAGAGAGGGAACGATGACATATTTAACTTCTTAACATATTTATATACACTTGGATACTAAAATATATTTTAAAACAGATTTAATTTATTGTATTGACTGTTGAGAATCTAAGAATTTCACTGGTCTTGGTTTTGACTCATTTCTGTTATCGTGACATCCCTGTTCTGCACCACTGTAGATGTTCTTTAATCACGTTTATGAGATATTTCACATGTCTTTTAAACGGTCTACATTTCCAGTCAAGGAGAGGTCATCAACCTGTCGTTTGTTGTACAAAGACTGACGGTGTGTTGTGTCACAATAAACTAAGAACAAACCTGTAAAGCAATGTAAGGCAGCCATTTAAGAAGATCACTTAAGATCTAACGGAACAGGAAAGACATTCTGTCCTTTAGGTTGTTGGAAATGTGAAGTGGCGAGCCAGTCTCTTAATTCTATTACAGGCTGGTAGATTTGGATCACTGAACAAAAATAATTGAAATATAATCTATTTTCCCCCCATTACAGAGATCTCTCACCGCTTGTTAAAAAGGGCAGAAAACTGAGCTTTTATTGCTTTATTTCTCACATGCTGCCGCTGGCTTTTGAATGTTACTACGAGGAAAAGCCGTTGTAGCCACCTGTTCAGTACCAGCATCAGAACTGTTAGATCCCATCGGTCTTTACAGTTTGATTACACTGCGTGTGTGTGTTTCAGTCTTTACGTTCCTGATGGTTTTCTTTCCTTTCTTTCATTCTGTGGCAGAGTCCAGTGCTGAGGATGGCAGAGGGAGACACCATCTACGACTACTGCTGGTACCCCAAGATGAACTCTCTGGACGCGGACACATGCTTGTGAGTTCAACTAGACCTCTGCCAGAGCGTGCGCTGATGCTCTGCTCTTAGCAGCTGGATAGATGAGACATTTAAAGTTCACTTCGAAGGTCGACCTGTCAGACGGTGAAGGATGGATACACAGAAAAGGCACGATGTTGTTTATCGAGGCCGGTGTCAGTCAGTGATTGGTGTTTTTAATCTCGATCTTGGACGGTTCGAGTCGGACGCCGTGTGTTTGTTTCTCTGGTTCGCTTGAGCCTGTCTAATAAACTATCCGAACAGACAGGATATTGTTGTACGCTTTGTGACTCATCCTTCGATCTCCGTGGTATTTACGCTCGTTGTGGGAGCCGGCTGCCAGCGTGGAGATGGCTGTAAAAGCGTTCTGATGTCTCTCATTATGATTGAAGAGTTGGCCTTCGTATTGTCTGCCTCTGCCTCCACCGCAATGCGCTCGGCTGTTTGAGGCCCACGGTGCTTTTCAGCATGATTCATCCCACTAACAGCTCTCCCGGGTCCTAAACACCTAAAGGGCCCCATGATTCTCTGACTTGGGGCATCTCTTTTCATCTCATTTTGTCTTTTCTGCCGTGTGTGTGTGCAGGCGTTTTGAAAAGTGGTAATTGTGACATCACGGCGTGTCTGTGCGTGCACTGTTGAACACAGCAAACACCAGTAACGCCCTGCCATCTCTCAACACGCACATGCCGTCCGTGTTGAGAGATGTAGGGCAGTGCTAACAAGCTGAGGTCAAGTTGCTAACGGTTTTTACTGTGTATACCCCTCCGCCCCCACCTCCCACCGTCCTCCAGTTAGTGCCTCCACCCTCCGAAAGATCCCCCTGATCAAGGTCCAGCTTTGGCACCGCGCTACCCCTACACCAGACAGCCTTCACTGTGTAATAGGAGGGGGGGGGTCAGGAGCTGTATGTCCAAAGATGAGAGTTGTGTAAACAGCAAAATCATCTACAAACGACTCATGTGGACAATGAACCGCTTGAGAGGCCTGTGTGTATATCTGCCAAAGGCCTGCCTGTCACGAGGCTGAGGATTGCCAGCTGGAGCTGACAGACGTTATTCTTCATCTTCTTCAGATCACTGCCACTTATCACAGGGGAGCTCCTGCAGGGCACGGCTAGGTGGTCGGACAAGCTCCGAGTGGATTGTTAAGGGCAAAGCAGATCAAAGGTCGTGGTTGTGATTATTGGAAGATTTAAAGAAAACCTGTTTTTTCGAGGGCCTTTTCTGTCTGTCCGCCCCCCCCCCCCCTCTCCCTCCCCTCCCCTCGCCCTCTTTTCACATCTCCCATTTTGTTTCTCCCCCTGTGCTCTTGAACTTCTGTCTGCCAAAAGCCGTGTGTTGTTGATGCCCCTCCTGTAGAGAGGGAATAAGGGCCCCTGTTATGGCTCGGTTAAGTTGCACTGAGTTCTAGGCATTGCTCCAAGCTAGCAGCAGTCTAGCATTATAATTGGGCATTTCCCTGCTCTGGAATAAAGCTGCGGCGCAGAGGGGCCATAACGGAACTCGGCAGCAGTGGTAGGGGCTAATTTCCTTTGTCTAATTGAGCCGCAGCGATGCCTCGGCATTTGTTCAGCGCCCAGTAATTAGAGTTAAAAAGGCACGGCTCACTCTTTGGCCCCGATTTGAATCGATAAGAATGGGCTGTGGTCTTGTCTCCATAATGAGGCATAGCGCAATGCTGTGTATCTGTTTTGATGCATTGATACATTCAGGTGGAGGCGGTGCAGTAGAGGTTAGAAAATGAGTCAAACAAGATGTTTTGTGGTCATAAATAATGTATGTTTCAAAAGAATCTCAGCAGCTTGTTTCATTTGAATCTGGTTTGTATCCTGTGTGATGATTGTAAAACTCTATTTGATACCACGAGTTACTGTTACAGTCAAATACTGATGTGTCACCGTGTTCCTTCACTGCTCATAAAATATCTTCTTGCATCAATCACTCTCTATTCCCTGCCTTGTCTTTGAGTCCTTTTCCAACACGTCTTAATAACTCTCTCGCTCCTCTTCCGCAGTCTCGCCAGCAGTAGCCGAGACAACCCAGTCCACGTGTGGGACGCGTTCTACGGGGAGGTGCGAGCCAGTTTCCGACCCTACAATCACCTGGACGAGCTGACGGCAGCCCACTCCCTCTGCTTCTCGCCCGACGGCACGCAGCTCTACTGCGGCTTTGACAAAATGGTCAGGGTCTTCTACACCGACCGCCCTGGAAGAGACTGCGAGGAGCGGCCCACCGTAGGTCGGTTATCAAGCGCTTAAAGCGTCACACTGGTGGTTTTGCACGATTTAGCTACTAACCACAAATCACATGTAGACTTCACAGTACAGCGTTAAATCTTACTGATATGTTAATTGTGGTTGCTTTCCATCAAACGTTAATAGCCATTTAAACCGGTTTGATGTCTTGTGGGCTCTCACATTATGTATTGATTTAAAGGCAGGGACTGTTTTGAAAACTCTCGCTGTTGTTCAAGGGCGCTTACTTTGAGAGTGAAGAATAAATCAAATCAAAAGATTTGCATTCGCCAGCTAAGATCTCCGAAAATCAAACCCACAAGACAATGAGTAAGCAGGGTGGATGCGAAAAATAAGATGTGATGTCAGTTGTTTTCTTGTATTGAAAAAGTTCTTGTTTGACAGCTGGCTGTCACATCTAACGAGCTCGAGTCTCCTTGAACAAATCAACAAGGACAGTTGTTATTATGCGCCTCTGACTAGAAATAAAGAGAACTAAATGTTTACTGTGAGGACTTCCTAATCTCTGTCACACACTTCAAACAAGCGTCAGCTCGCTGGCAGTCTTCTGTAACGCGCTGAAGTGAACTGAGCCGGTGTCTGCCTTGTAGTTAACGGGCTGACGTCTTGTAAACCACCAAAATGATCCTTGAAAATGTCAAGAAATAGCTTTTATTTTTCAACTCAAAAGTTTGAGTCTTCATGTCCTTCACGATTTATTTTTATAATTGATTGCATAAAGTTTATTTTCAGATGGGAACAAACAAACCTGATAACAAATGCAAAATGCCTGGAATCAGGTTTTTTTATGTAATGAGCAAAGCTCACTCTAAACTTTGCTGCCAGCTGACCATCTTGCTCTGATAGATTATTGCCGTCTATGTTGTCTTTCTGTGGGACACGTGAGGACTGGACCACTCTGTGCAGAAAAACTAAAAGCCATTTTTAAAGAGTCAACTTTGAGTGTAAGCGATTGGGAGCTGTGTCTTCTTGTGAACCTTTTTAAAATCGCTGACCTGCCAAATGTCCCTCTGTTGCCCTCACACTGCAGTGAAGAAGCAGGGCCAAAATGGCATCATCTCCTGCTTTGGCTTCAGCCCCTGCCAGTCTGTTTACGCCTGTGGCTCGTACTCCCGCTGCGCCGGCCTCTACTCCTGCCAAGACGGCTCCCTGCTGGCTCTGCTGCCGACCCGCCACCACGGAGGCCTCACCCATCTGCTCTTCTCCCCCGATGGCAACTACCTGTACACCGGCGGGCGCAAGGTGAGCACAAGCACACGCGCATACAGCAGCATGCAGACTGGAGACCTGAGAGTAACAGTGCCCGACTCTGCTCTGTTGACACCGTCTGGAGGCTTCTCCAGGTATGACGTCGCACAAATTGTCCTGAATGATTTATTGACAACTGGCAATGTGGAGACTCCATAGCTATCAACCTCTGTGTGAGTCAATGCCTTCCATTCACTCCTGTTCCCGTATGTCACCCTGTTCAGATTGAATGTGCACTAGTTAAGCATTCCAGTCTACAAAGTTATTATGTCGCTTGCAAGTCCCTCTGCCAGGTAATTCATCTACAGTTCAGCAACGCGGTCAGGAGCACAGGCTTTTTGTTTGAATTTTTTTAATCAAAAATATTACCTGTGATATCTCCTGGAAGCCCTGGAATAAATGTGTGTGTGTGTGTGTGTGTGTGTGTGTGTGTGTGTGTGTGTGTGTGTGTGTGTGTGTGTGTGTGTGTGTGTGTGTGTGTGTGTGTGTGTGTGTGTGTGTGTGTGTGTGTGTGTGTGTGTGTGTGTGTGTGTGTGTGTGTGTGTGTGTGTGTGTGTGTGTGTGTGTGTGTGTGTGTGTGTGTGTGTGTGTGTGTGTGTGTGTGTGTGTGTGTGTGTGTGTGTGTAGGATCCAGAGATCCTGTGCTGGGACCTAAGAGAGCCGGGCAAGGTTGTGTTTTCACTCAAGAGAAACGTGGCCACCAACCAACGCATCTACTTTGATCTGGACCAGTAAGTTTACTTCACCAACTAGAACTCTAATCAGTGATATGTTCGTGAGCGATGCTGCGCTCAAGACCACATAATGTATTAATATGAGCATCCTGTCATTCATCTAGTTTTCCTGCACAAACTTTCACATGGCTGAGAAATCTGGTCCTTTATGTTGATTGTGTACAAATGCTTTTGTTGTTGTTGTGTAAAGGTCGGGCAGGTACCTGCTCAGTGGCGACACAGAGAGAGTGGTGTCGGTATGGGACACCCAGACAGCGCCTCCTGATGGTAACGAGGAGCTACTGCAACCTCAGCTCATGTTCCAGGCCCATTGGGACTGCACCAACGGCATCAGGTATGATTGCTAGAAGAAAGAAATCTGACCTATTCCATTGGCTGATGAAGCATAACGCCACTGTGTACTTCCTGTTTCAGGTTCAATAATGATGGGACATGTTGAGAGCACTGTTGAGGCAATCCATCAATCATAGATACGCTCTGAATTTGGAGTTTAGCACCTTTTTAAATAGGCTGTGTCAAACATAGTAATAGAAGAGTATGTGAGTTTTATGTAGCCTGCCCCCGGTTCTAAACAGAGAGGAGGAGAGACGTAACACAACTCATCTCTTTAGTTCAGCCGTGCTTTCTCTTCATGGTTCTTAATATAACGTTCAAATCTGCGTTGGCAATAATATAATTAGACTTCAATACAAACAGACAACTGTGTAGAGGAGGGAGAAAGTAAGCAATCAGCAAATGTTGGTCCATCAATCATGTTCAGTGGCTGCGTTGCTGTTATTGTTTTGGTCCCCCAATTATCATTCAAAACAAATCGTCTGAAATATTTCAGATAAGAGAAGAAACATCAGTGTTTGAGTTCTAATATTCCTCAGCAGTATCGCTGCTTTGTGAGAACAGGGAGCAATAACCACAGCTTCCTTCCCCGGCTCTGTATTCTGTGTAGAAGAGATGATGTATCTGTGAATGTTCTGTTATTATGTATAGAATGTGGATGTCAATTAATTCAGTTGTTTTAGGACTGTGAAATGCATCACTTAGTTCCTCGTGGTGTTTAAATTTAAATGTGCTTTAAATGCATAACAAGTGCTGCAGGGCAGAATACCAGAAATATCAGTTTTCTTGAATCCCTACAAACACATTTATTTGCACATCCTCATTTTCGTTTCTTCCTCGTCCACAGTATTCATCCCTTCATGCCACTGTTGGCAACATCCAGCGGGCAACGCCAGTTCCCGTCGCCCGGCGAGAGTGAGGGCGACTCGGCCTCTGAGGGCGAGGGAGATGAAGCTGTGGTGTCGCCTCAGGAGACCCGACAGGACAACGCCCTGAGCCTGTGGTGGGCCGGGCCGCTCGGCCCCACCGCCGCCGCCGCCGAGGGGAGCCAAGAGCCGAGCACTGAGGTGGTGGAGGCCTGAAGCTCTGCTAGCTCAGCCAGCTGAGACAAATTGAGTTACACCTGCCATGTGATATTTATTTTGGGAACGCTTTCTATGGATAAAGCTAATTATGAGTCTTTTTGCCATCAGCAACATGAAGTCCTGGGGTGGGAAAACATTTCTGGATCATTTTTAAACATCTGGTTACCATAAATATTTACAGTCCAAGTAACTTTCTGAAATTGAGTCTTAACATATCTGCAAGTTTACAACATTTACTGACACACTTGCAGAGATCAAATTAACGGATCAGGTCAGTGCAGAACAGATTTACAGGGTTCTGTGTATGAACACTTCATTGTTTAAAGCCAGTTTGGTAAACATGAATTGGAACTACGTACATGCCAAGACTGATCAATGCTAAACGGTTGAGACAACATGTGGAGTGCAGAAGAATTGGATTGGACATCTCTCAATTTAGTTATTTAATTAGCGGAAAAACAGTGTCTGTCTACTGACTAGTGTCTTTAGGAGTGTTTGTTTACGTGTGTGTGGCTGTAACGCTGCCCCGGAGATCCCTAACTGCTGTAGTTCCAGTAAGTGCCATTTGTTCTTGAGCTTTGCTTTTGTAAACTGATGGGATCTTCTGTTTTTACCTTTTTTATTTTTAACTATTAGACGCAGCAAGTGTTGTGTCGCTCTGTGCATGCCCACAAATGTATATTTTTTTAAAGCCGTGATCATTCTTACTTTTCGAATGTATAACTCTGTAAGCAGCTAGCTTGATTACTGTAACCTCATAGCAATCTGTGAAAGTATGTAAGTAGTAATTAGTAGTGGGTGGAAAAAGGAGTATTCTTGTTTTTTTCTACAGATTGGGCTACATTTGTACCTGTATGAGTGGTGATGTGGCAGCACAAAACACATAATTGCATTAATGTTGTACTGCAGTTGGTTTGGTCAATGCTGATGTTGCCGTCAGTGGGGTGTGCTTTGCTTTAGGTTCTTTTAACAGGTAGATCAGAGGAAGCACAGCATGATCCAACTAAAGCCTTGTATCTGTGACGCTGAGGAATCAATCAATTTTGAAGCCTCTGCTGATCCAGGTTTCACTCCTTGAACTCAAATTTGTTGCCAAGCAATAGCAGCTATAATTATGTAGCTGCTATTGAACAAGACTACACAGATTTTCTTTGCCAGGAAGCTTTAGGAACCATGTCGGCCTCGACCGTGTGACATGCGTCTCTAGATGGATGGCTGTGTCTGCTGCAGGTGTCTTTCTGGTGGTTTTATTCAAGCTGCAGTGAATTAAAAGCATATCTCTTCACACGTTCTCTTGTTCGTTTTTGTCCTTTCTGTTTAGAGCAGTTCAGAGTTGGCTGCCCTGTAATGAATCCCCATTGGATGCAAGACTATGCTCTACTCAAGTCAAGAGGCAGCTCTTAAAAGCTAAAGGGACTATTGGCTTTTGCTTATGAGATGGAAACTATTCATAGCTTTCACCTTTTCCCACACACACATTCTGTATGAATGCGCGCACACACTCGTGTGTTTGATTGTCTGAAACCACAGGGGCAGAGAGCCAAGTTGGAGAGCTGCACTGCTGTGTTGTGCAGGTTGCTTAGCGACCGCCTCCGCCTTGGGAGAGGAAAGACGGAGAGAGTGAATAGTGGGTTCAGAGAGAGAGAGGAAACAGCCAAATGCATGTGATAAATAATCCAGTGGTTTAGTGATTGCTACTGGTTTGTCTGATGGTCTGGCCTCTGATCTCAACCCCACCAGAGAGTGAAGTGTGTTGTGATGGAGTAGAAACAGGAAGTGATTATGGCACTGTGAGTGAAGTCGATCTATGGCCACTTCCTTTGGGCTTGATGTTTACTTTGTCATGTAATGTCAGCTGTACTGTATCCTATCTAGTCAATAGAACTTCCTCGTGATCGATTATAGATAATGACCAACTCTGCAGTTCCCCATAGCTCCATAGACCGCTTAACTCGTTCTTTAAGTTGTTACTTTACTTTATGTTTCACTCTCGCCACTCTTGACTTTGGTGAAAGCAGCAGCAGGCCGCTGTTTTCAGCAAACAAGTTGTGATAATAAACCCGCCGCATGCTACTTTCCCAGCACGAAACAACAAACAATGGTAGCGATTAGCTGGTGAACACAGCGGAGCATTTAGCAGCTAACAAAGACTACTGTATTTCCACTGAGACTTTTTAGAAAGCAAAACAAAGTTAAAACGAGTCAGTGTTGGACATAAATGTCGCTCTGTAACATTTTGCCGGTTTATAAGGTCATGTCAATGTTTACAGCTGATCGTGGCCAAAAATATCAATCAATGCAGCTTTAGTCGTTAATTAAAAACGTTTGATGTAGCGGGTCCTCTTCACGGAGTCCGCCATGTTGACCCGCCATGTTTCTACGGTAGCCCAGAGCGGACAAATCAAACGCTGGCTCCAGAGAGGGCCTTTTACATTTTTACATTACCTGAAGGCCATCTTTGTTTGAAAAGGGAGGAGAGAGAGGAGGGGTATTCAGTTGGTTGCAATCTGCAGCCTCAGCAGTAGATGCAATAACAAAGTGTGGAGAAGGCGTGTTATTGTCCTGATAAATAAAATCTGGGCATTCTTCAAGTCGGTGCTACCAGCTCTAATCAGATTCCTTGCCTCAAAGCTTGCATTTTATTTTTGCCATGATCTTTAGTCCACTGTTTTATAATTTAAGCAGGTTTTTTTTGCCACAAAGTTGGTTGAATCTCATGACAAAACACGACAGGAAATAGTGCATGAACCAGCTTGTAAGCACTATTCCTCTTGTTACATTAAGCTTGTCAAATCATTTCCCCCCCGGCTAAAACTGCAAGGATCGCATTATCTAATGATTCATTAGAGTCCACCTTGCCAACAATGACATTCTAGAGATTGCATTGGACATTGTTATTTCTTAAAACATCCGTCTACACACTTTGTTTGTATAGAAAATGGTATCTGCGCTGCCTTCAGGCCAAGCCTGAGTGCTGTCACGCAGACGACAGCGAAGCCATTATCTTCGTCCCAAGGTGGCTGCAGTGTAGCCTTCCCACTTGTGCAGTTAATGAGCCAATCCACATCAAGTGTTCTGTGTTTCTGTGTTCTCTGCCTCCATTTACGTCGCATCCTGAGTGAGTCTCCATGGCCTCGCATAAGTGCCTTCCATTAGACAGGCGTGCACACACAAACTTAACAGTCCCCGGCGCTCATCGCCAGGAGAGCGCGCGGAATAGTAAGTAATGGGATCTTGATATTAAGAAAGACATTTGAAAACAATTATTCAAATGGCTGTCTGCCTGTTGAATCTCCTAATCCCACAGTGAAGCACTCAAGCAAACACTCAGCGGGCATGACCCCGACAAATTAGCATGGCGGGAAAGAGGAACACCGCTCTGAAGCCGGAGATGCTAAAAATGTCTCGACTGCTCTCTGGTTTGTCACTCTCGCGCCACCTTTGAAAAAGGAAGAGGCTTTTTAGAATACGAAGCAGAGCGAACGGATTTCGCCGCAGCTTTTTAAAGGTTGTCATTCGTGGCATTTTCTCAAAATGTCAAAGGGACGGCTCCTTTATCTCCGAGAGACTTTGAATGTGTTTGGCAGGCGCTTAGCACTCTGACCGGGCTCTGACACGCCGGCGGAGTAGAGATGTTACATCCAGTTTTCTTCAGACTTAATAGGTTGTGTGCTGCATGTACACAGCCAAATGAAGTGTTAATCGTGCAGATCTCAACCTGATCACACTTGTGCTGCTGTGGGACAAGATGTACCATCAATAAATCTTTGATTTATGACACTCCAATAGAGAAACATTGCAGTGCCTTGTCGATCCCATGCGTTCTCTGGCTATAAGTAATGAAGGGGCCCCAGGCTGTTTATATTTATATCACTTACTCATTCGTCCTGGTCATCGGCCTGTTTGTGACACCAAAAGAAGGAAGGACTCTCTTCCAGTGTTGTCTCCTGAGAATCCCAGGCGTCTTCATGATTTTTAGTGCCTAACAGTGATGGAAAGTAACTACTCAAGTATTGCACTTAAATACGCTGTTGAGGTTTTTGTACTTTGCGTTGTATTTGCATTATAAATAATGTACTTTTTACTGCCCTGCATTTGCTAGACTGCTACAGTTACACTTCTCATATTCAGATGTTACAGGGCTTGGTCTATTACTCTTTACTCTATACCTTTTTAACCCAGTAATAAGTAGTGTCAAAACTTCTCCACTCAAAAAAAATACCTGTATTTGATACTTCTTGTAACCAGATCTGGAAGAAAAAAAAAGACTATTTGTGTGGCTTTGTTTGCCAATCACCGCAAGCGATCTTTGATTTAATGCGACGTGAGATTGGCCCACTACCCCAGCAGCTGCAACACATTCAGCCTGTGGTTTGGGGAAGTCGAGCGTGGCGTATTTGACGCGGTTGGCAGTTCAGCTTACCGGGATGCCTCTTAATTGTTTGAAAGTGTGGCTATACACTACACGCCTGTGGTATCTGATTAAAAAAGTATGGTGGTGGTGGCATAGTACGCAACTAGGCCCGTCGATTTTACATGGAAAAACCATGAAATTGGCATTATCTTTAAAAAATGTGATGCACTTTTACAGATCAAACTCTCCAACAGTACAGCTTAGTTCGAATTTTTCATAGCGTAATATTGTCGCCGTGCAAGCGAGACATTTTGTGGAGACATTCGTGGTGCCCAGAGGATGAATCCTTCCAACTGACAATCCTTTTCCTCAGCGCCGCCATGCTGTAGACATTGTTGTGTAATCTTGTTGTCCTTTGCATTTCTCCCAGTGTCAGGCTACATTCCTACCTACAGATCATCAATGACTTTCTCCTGTTAACACTAGTTAGGATAGAAATCCCCAAATAGTGAATGTCTTCATGAGCATGTATCAAAACGCAGCCACATTCTCTGCTCATTAGAGACGGACCAGTCTGAAGTTCAGATGACTTGAGGTTTTTCCTTCCAAAGCCTGATTCTGCAGGGATATTTTTACAAGTCCCAACCGACCCATTTCATCAGCCGCCAAAATAGCCGCATTCCTATGAATACATCCCATTTCCATTCCGAGGGGCGGCGGCGGTGATTGACGCGCCCTTGTTCTCTGGTTTACATTAGATGTGAAAATAATTGGCACCTGTATTCCCGCACACGCTCTGGAGCCGTGGGAGAAGCACAGCACCGTGAGGTTTCATTTCACTCCGGAGTCTGATCCCCTTATTCACTCCAGATGTGGAGGCACGCACGCGGATATCTATCTGAAATAGCTGGGAAGATTAATACAGAGTAAAGACGTGTCGTATCATCATATCCCACTGTTGCTGACAGGTACAAAACGAGTAGCTCTGCATTGATATTTCCCTCACGGATATGTAAGCCCGGAATATCAACTTTAAGATACGCACTCGCATGTGTGCCTCTTACCGTCCCTCTATCCTTCACCTCATCCTCTTCTCATCAGCTCATCCTCTCCCAATCTCCTCTTCCTGCTCTCCACACATACCCTCTGGCGATCCCTGTAGCTAGTTATCATGAGGGTGAGCCTTTTGAAGTACATTAAGCATCCAGTATCCCGGCCGGCCCCTGGCAGATTGGATGTGATCTTGGCGGTTTAGTGGGGTGTGTGATGCCCAGGGAGAGTAATTGCTGGTGTAATTGCACTCTGGGGAAAGGTAGAGCAGTAAGGCCTAAATTCATCCTCCTACCGTGCCCTCAGGCTGCGTGGACAACGCTTGTCCCAGAGCCTGGCCGTTCTTCACCTTTTCCACAGCCGCCCTCCCTCCCTCCCTCATTCCGCTTCCCGCAGCGGTTGAGAAGGTTAGAGGAGGAGCAGCGTCCAGGGGGGGGGGGGGGGAGCAGGTGGATCAGTGGGCCGGGTCAGAGGAGCTTCGCTCGGGGGCCGAGGAGACAGATGGAGGAGGAGATTAGGAGGAGCGAGGAGGCGCCCTGTTGATGAACCGAAAGGGGAGGCAGAGGAGGAGAAAGCCGAAGTCCAAGTGTGGACAGATTTGTGTGCGAGTGTGTTCTTGCATCAAATGGCCTCATGAAGATTGGAAGATGAGAAAAATCCTCCCAGGTCGACACGCTGTGGGTGGCCTGCACTTCATAAGGGGATACTTTTGTGTCAAGATTCAGGGATTAAAGTTATTATTCGTGTTAAAGGTCCAGTGTGTCGGATTTAGTGGCATCTAGCGGTGAGGTTGCACATTGCAACCAACTGAACACCCCTCCCTTTCCGAGTGTGTTTGAGAACTACGGTGGCCTTAGTTAACATAAAAATGCAGAAGGTCCTCTCTTGAGCCAGTGTTTGGTTTGTCCATTATGGGCTTCTGTAGAAACATGGCGGACTTCGTAAAAACGACCCGCTTCCCACGAGGAAGGGCGCATTCCAAGCTAATAAAAACACAATGATTCTGAGGTTTAGGTGATTATACACTAATATAAACATAGTTGGGAAAATATATTCGATTTCTGCTAATAGACTCCCCTAAATCCTCAGCCTGGTCTCCTAAAAATACATTCCCAAACAACAAAACATTATTCATTTTTTTAAAACGCGGTTTTGTGAGAGACAGGGTTTAAGTCCTGAACTGTGGTTTTAGTACAGGTCTTTCAGAACTTGGTTCCACTCCTGGGACCCGAGGTGAATACAGTTGACTCTCATCACTCTTTATGTGTGGCAGGACCGAAGAGCCATGCTGTGTCCCAGTTCCATACGACTCATCATATGCAGCAGTGCTTAGGAGAGCACAAGATGCATCTGAGGGAGATGATCAATTGAACAGGACAGGAGGGGAATTATGCTAATTCAATCTACATTCGACTTGAATGGCTCTAATCTTTGCTCTCTTGTAAAATATTGGATGTTTTTTTTTATCTCTTTAGGGATCTAACAATTATTCATATGAAACAAATGAACGGTTGCAGGCAGACAAGTCTTTTTAAAGAGCGTTGCCAGCGAAGAGGTTGGTGTATAGAATGTACTTTAAATGACCTCATATGAGTCACCATGCCACCAAAACTTATTTTTCTTAGTAGCTGAAGGAAGGTTAAGATAAAGAGATCGATCACTTCCTGTGCGGAGGAGTTCTGGCCTGTGACTATGGAAATGCGTTCAATTGCACCTGACTCGTGCGGTGTGTTACAGCTGCAAGGTGAAGGTAATCATTGTCAGGCTGAGATCTGAGGTTATGGGTAGAATTAGAATGAGATCTCTGTAAATTAGGAGAAGGGCTGGCATTGGGAAAGTCCTCAGAAGTGCGGCTAAAGAATCGCAAACACACATACGCACACAGACTGCGTAAGTGTGCCACCGCAGGTGGGTGCGTGGGCGAGATCAACCGTCAGGTACAAATTGTTTACTGATGCAGAATCAGCGAGTCACTCGGTGCGATCCGTAAGTGTGATCTGCACATCACATGTTGCTCAACCCCCCCCCTCACCTCCACTCATTTAATCCCCTCCCCATCTCTCTGTAAAAGGAAGATACACCGGGGTGGGCGTGTGTGTGTGTGTGTGTTGGCAGCGGATGTGTTTGCTGCAGGTGTGTGTGTATGTGTGTGTGTGTGTGTGTGTGTGTGTGTATGTGGAGGAGGAAGCTCACAGGGACAGACAGATGCTGAAGGATAAAGACGTGCAGCTGAGATCTATCAACTACACCGACCCACATCCTCATGCACGCACACACGCGCGCACACGCACAGTCCTGTACCACCCTCGGTGTGAATTTCACTCCCACCGGGGTGCATGTTTTCCTGTCTTAAGTCTTTGTATTGCCACCACCGTGGGTGTCTGTGTGTGTGTGTGTGCCCGTCCTTCACCTTAACCCTTACCGCGCCGCGCGTACTGTTAACCATGCACTCAGCTGTAATTGCTTATGTTTGCAGAGCTGTACCTGCCGCGTGAAAGTGATGCTTCATTGTGTGTGTGTGTGTGTGTGTGTGTGTGTGTGTGTGTGTGCGCGCGTGCGTATGCGTATATTTATAGTACATAATGTGTGTGTGTGGCGAGGTCTGGCAGCTGGAGCAGACCGTATAGCCGGAGTCACCGGGGAGAGAGAGGATGCGGTTGTGAAGAAGAGTTGAAGGTCGGTGCAGTGAATGAGGTCAGCGTGAGTAAATAAGCCCTAATACACACCGACAGAGCAGCTATGGGTGTGTATGAAGCATGCAAATAGCATCGTCCCGTTCCTTCCCTCCACTCGCGCATCGCCCCATGAAAGTACATTGAGTTATTTATTCAGCGCTATATGGCAGACCGGATGTGGGTGGTATATGGCTCTGCCGTTTTTAAGTCACCAGCCAGTTTCCCCCCACACAGATAGATTCCCCAGACAGAGCAGAAGGTTTGTTTTCCCATGCCAGCTCCACCTCTGAACTGATGTTGTCTCTTAAACCGGTTCGTCTTCCTCCAATTTAGCTCCGTCATCGGCCCTGCCAAGGTCTCCAGAGGTCAGCGCGACGGAGACGGCTCCGTCTCTGCGTTTTTCCTCCTTCTTCTCCTTCTTCTTTCCGACCATCTCTGTGAAAACCTCCCCGCTTGCATTTTGTTTCTAGTTTGGATCTCGCAACCTGCAATTACATTTCTCCTTGAAAGCATGCTTGTAATTTTGCGTTGCAGAGGAAATGCCCGCACTTTTTGTGTTTACTCGCAGATTATCGTTCAGCCTGCAGGCCCGCCTCGAGCTCCTGTAAGATCACTCAGCTCCTCTGCCGAGGGTACCCTTGAGCAAGACACTAAAGCCTTGCCAGCTTCAGGTCTGCCGCTCATGCGGACCTGACTTTTCTATCGTGTTTGCCCCCCCCCCCCTCCATATTCTCTCCTCTATCTCTGTCTCACTGTCTTTTCCTTTCTCTCCTGGCTGTGTGGGAACAGCAGGAGGTGTTCATGGCGCATTGAGTTTTTCCTCGCTATCTTGTTTTTGAAATGAAATATTTTCAATGAAAAGTATTAAAGGTATCCTCTCCTCTTTGTCTCTCTCTGTTTGGTGTCTGGAGCTGTGTTGTGTTGCAGCTACAGTTTGAGGAACTCGTGGATTTCTACAACGAAGCATTGCGGGCAGGATGAATTTCCTATCATGTGCCACTGCTGAGACGGTAGAATTGCAATGTCTGAAAAATTGCACTTTCATATATTTCGGGGACTCTAACATGCAGGTTAAAAAAAAAAGAAGAAAGAATGGTCAAAATCAAAAAAGGCCAAGATATCCAGTTTTTTTAGCAGTTGTCAAACTCCGACGCTGGATCAATGACCTCCTAAATGCCCACTTCACTATGATGTCATCTTCTTTTTTAATTAAGAAAGTTCTAACTGTTTTTACAGGCTGATTAGTATTTAACAAGTATGAACTGTATGCTAAAACTGGCGGAGTGCTCCTTAGGACATTTATAGGTTTATGTCTCAATTAAGCAGAATAGTGCCTGCGTACGCAATATAACACGTTTGTTCTCAGGTGCGGCTGTGGAAAGAGATACAATCATGAAGTGTGGGATTGATAGAGAGTATGTATGATTATTTGGGTTAATGGCAGTGGCCTGGCAGAGTACACCATCACTCAGTGCAGTGGTGTCGTGCACTACTTCCACCACATGGGGGCAGTACAGTCACATTTGAACCACTCCCCATCACATACATGTTCTTGTGCGTGTGTAAAAAGTCTAAAGGTGAACCAGTGTCAGTGTTCTTTCGTCAGTGTACACACATTGGTGTGTGTGTGTGGCCCTAAGTGGGGCCTGTTACCCGGTTCGCGGGGAGGGGAGGGGGGGGGAGACATCCTCCCACACAGAGAGTTATTTTTGTTTAGACTGGTCTGCAGATTTATGAGGTGAGTCCAGTCCACTGATCATGCGTGACATCAATCCTGTCTAGGAAGTATTTTTCGTAGCAACCTTTTCCAAAAACTATGCATGTCACTCTCGTGTTAAATCCTACTTTACTCTTTTTTTAAACATTGTCATATCGTCTATTATGAGCTCATGTTGTACCTTGAGGTATATCTCATATTCAGTAAAGTTTAAATACTCCCATAAGGACTTATAGCGTTCCTGTGACATTTGTATAATATCCTTATACAAGTCCAGGTGGATCTCTTCAATACAATCCTCTTGCAGTGCCACATGTGATGCCCACTACATGCGTTGAGGGCGCTCTTGCACTTCCATCACGGCGTTGAGCAGAGGGGGGCGCACTTTGGTGAGTGTCTAGAGAGGTTTGTGTGTGTGTGTGTGGGGGGGGGGGGGGGGGGGGAGGAGAATACAACACCAGGGAGTCCAGAGGTCCGAGTCGGGGGGGGGGCTGAAACTCAGAGAGGAGGAGCATTGAGGAGGCGCTGAGAGTGACTCGATACCGGCCCCCCCCCCCCCCCCCCCCAAAAAAAAGCCTGGAAGAATTGCGCTCCGTCAGTGCGCCCTGCCTGCCAGTCGGAGGATGGGGATTTTTTTCGCCCCCACTCATCCACGTCCCCTTTCTCCCTCCTCCTCCTCCTCCTCCTCTCAAACAAGCCAGTCGGTCTGTCAATGCGCTGCGAGCATTAGGGCAAGTCAAAGCAGTGGGATTGTGAAGCAGAGAGACGGATGAGATAACGAATGAAGCGCTTTCCTGCGGCCGAGAAGCGAATCCAAATGATGCGCCACATCTGAGAGGCGTCAATTTCCAAACCGGAGGACCGATGATCACAACTCGCATCTCATTCCTTCTTTTTTGTTTTGAAAAAAAAAAATCACTTCACAAGTTTCACGTTGGCCTTTTGCGACACCACCAGAGCGGAGATGCTTTTCTAGCTCTTTGGTTTGTTTCTCCCACTTTGCTTCTGTAGAATTGATTCTTGGACTTGTCATCAATTCGGATCTTGATTTTTTTTTATTTTATTCTTATTCTTTATTTTCAACGAATCCGTTGCTGAAGGATTTGCGGATTTACAGCCCGTGTTGAACCTGTGTGTCCTACAAAGAGGAGAACGAGGACTGCGATGCGCATTGACTAAGCCCACCGAGCATCAACATGTCTTTATGGGGAGGATGGAGCCGCGGACACGAGTGACATCTTTCCCGTTTTAAACGCCTTTTGGCGACTGTCTCCTCCTAACGGACTGACAATATCTCCTCTCAGCGCGGCCTGACATGTTGGAGGGTAGATATTCTTTGGAGAAAAGAAGGTAATGGGAAAGAAATCACACAGAGTCGGCACGGACAACAAGGGAACATTGTTCGGGAAAAGACAATTAGGGCGCACTGAAAGGCAACAGAAATAGCTGTTGGGTGGCGATAAATGTCCGAAAACTCGATTCGGTGGAGTTATATTTGAGCCGAGGAGCAGTGTTTGGGAGAGAGAGAAAAAAATAAAGAGGACTAACGACAAATTGATGGGAAAGTCATGGGATTGGCACTGAAATAGTAGGCTACGACCGCGGACGCGCACAATCCCCGTCGTTTTTTTTTTTGGAAATCCAGACGCGCGGATTGAACAAGTTCCTCCTGCACAGTCCGCTTTGTTTTGGTGCTTCGATCCAGTCCAATTTTGCCGGATTCTCGCATTCCATGAGGTTGTTGTACGCTGCGGGCTTTCACTTCACACTTTGACCGGCTCTACCTATAAACCTGCTCGGCTGCAGTCGCACCTCCATTGTTGTGAGAGATCCCCTCGCTCACAAAGCATCGAATACTCAGAAGAAGCTCGAAAAAAAAACTAAAACAAAAAAAAAATATTTTGCCCATTTTCTTTTAAATGGGGCTGCATGGGCTGGGCGAAAGGGTTGAAATGGCGTGTCGAAGATGTGGGGATGGATTGGGGATCCTGCTGATATTCTTACTGGATTTACTGGCGACGACGGCCAGCAATATGGAGCCCATCTACTGGAATTCCCTGAACGAGAGGTAAGAGCACTTGTCACCGGCAGACCTTCTTTTTTTTTTTTTTTTTTTAACTCATCGAGTAATCGCTTTAATTGTGCGTTTTCAAACTTGTGCGCAGAAGAGGAGATTTGGGCAACGTTTGTAATGAACGTAAGTAACTCTTTAAGTGTCCGGCAGCGATGCAACGCGGCAGGCAAAGTTCGATAAGGTCGGCGGTTCGCTACTGTTTTGCCAAATTCATTGCACTTTTTTTTTTTTTTCTCCCCGCAAAAAAAAAAATCACACAATTCTGTTAGTTGTTTTTGTTTGCAATCTATCAGCACGGGTTCAATGGGAACACATGTAGTTGGATAAATGGATACACCTTGAGCTGCTCTGTTTCACAGCTGCCATTCATTTGTCACACTGGCGTTGATTACAGTGGCAGATCCAGCTGTAGCTCTTCTGTAAAAGATAGAAACAGTGTGTGCGTGTGTGTGTGTGTGGTGCTCTAATCGCTGCTGCTGGGTGACCTTGATTTAAAAGTCCAGGCCCCGGCCCCGCAGGCCTCTCAAACACCCACTCGGCCCTCGCTCATTTGCATCTTTTTCTCTGTCCCAGGGAGTAGGTGTCGGGCATTAGCTGAGGAAATGTCATTTTAAAAACACCTCTCGGCCTGTCCGGGGCCTTAACGACCGACACCACTTTTCTCACACCTCTGCTAATTTCCCAGTGTCTGAATAGACGCCCGGTGGCGGCGAGGAGGAGGGGGGAGGGGGGGGCTGAAGGATAACAAGGCAGCCTCTATGTGTGGAGTTTTTTATAAGACACCAGCCTTCAATTCTGGAGCTTTGACATGTTTTATTTCTCATCTTAATAAATAAATACATGAGGTCCACCAAACTATCAGCCTCAAGGCGACACTGTCACTGCTCCCATTTCTTCAACGTTTGCACATGACTCACTTCATAATGCAAAACAAACAACAAGAAGCTACACAAGCAAATTCAGACTCACTGATGCGTGCTGTATAGCAGCCTACCAAGCCTTGCCATTCTCAGCGCACACCCATGCCAGGAGCTCTTTTTATATATTTTAAAGAGTGTAACAGGTTTTAACGCGCCGGAGGCCACGGCCTGCCCAGTTTCTCCACAGATGTGACTGTGCGTGGGCCCCCCTGCTGTGGAGCCAGGCATGAAGCCCTTAATGAGGGCTTTTTGTCAGCAGTGGGTGGATTCACCCAACAGGGAGTAGAGTTGGACACGCGAGGGTGGTTCTCAGTGAGAAGCCAACAGCTCGGGCTTTTGAGGCCTCACAGGTGATTCCACGCTATTGTCTCCTAATGGAGTTTGGTGTCGGGTGGGTGTCGGGGCTCAGTGAACGGGGCCTGGCTGGCAATTAGAGGGGTGGTGGCTCTCCACGGCAGACTCCGTAGTTATTCCCACAGATTTGCTCACTCATATATCCAAAATACAAAGCCTATTGTATACTATGGAGCTTATTCGTGAGGCTTACTATTCATAGTTAATCAGCTTAGTCATTCCTCCAGTTAATTTTCTTGGCCCCCTTTTTTTTTTTAAACACACTTCCATGTTCTTGTTTCTCCTCGGTCCCTGTGTGAAGAAAGCAGTACGCTACTTTGGTTTCATCTGCCTGGGGGCAAAATAGGTTTTGGCCCTGGGCTGAAATATGTTGAGAGCCCAATGTTTGTCCAAATAGTGAGCGTCTTCCAAGGACAAAGTCCTGAGCCCGCACACATGTGGTTTGTACTTCTGAAATGAGGCGCAAAGCAATGCGGGAGCAGCAGTCTGTATCAATCAGGTGCAGGAGTGTGTGTGGTTCGCGTCTCGTATGTGTAGCAAATGGACTGTCACGTTGTTAACCTCTCGACCTCTGCTGGTTGCTCTGCTTTGAAGTTCAGACCGTCCACCTGCAGCCTCCCTCCACCTCTCCTCCCATCTTCCCTTTCCGCTTCTGCGAGCAATTTCCTGCTCCCTCTCTTCCTCGCCCTCCTCCCAGCCTTTCACCCTCGTTCTTGTTATTTTTTCCTCCTCTCGTGATGCTTCTATTCCAACGGCTTCTCTCCCCCCCTCCCTTTTTTTTTTTTTTTTTCTTCTCCTCTTGTCACTTTCCGTCTGTCTCTATCTCGCTCCGTCACTCCACCCACCCCCCGGTGCAGTGACCAGACGTAGCAAATTGGAAACATGTGTCACATCCAGCCACTAATTATAGCGCTACAGCAGCCACTGACGGACCTGAAGATGTGTTAGGAGTGACAGAGGTGAAGAGGAGAAGGAGGCACCCACGGGCGGAGGACGCGCTTGCCTCGGACTCATACTGCCCGAATAACTATACTTGAATACATAATAATCGAAACGTATCAGGTTGACGTAAGTTGCGGTAAAATAATAGTATCGAAATGCTCACGGCCATCAAGTGCTGCATCCACCCTTTTATTGACCGCTCCATCCGTTGAAATTACCACGGCCTGCCAGAAAAGAAAAGAGACAGTGGTGTGCAGGGAGGCATATAAGCAGAGCCAGGTGCCGGGAGGTGAATGAGAAACAGAGGGAGCGGTAGAGAGAGAGCAGAGGCAGTCCTAACCCTAAGTAAATCAATACCAGTTAAGTCTCAAGTGCCAATACAGGTTCTGCTTGAGGAAGAGAGAACTGAACCAGAAGGATCACCTTGGGAAGGAAGAGCCCCCCCCCCTCCCCAGAGACATACATTATCCTTATCTCAGCATCTCCTATTATCGGCCTTACACGGCCGCCCTAATGAAAGATCGAATCTTACATCACTGCACACACACACACACACACACACCCAGGGATCAAAGAGGTCACACTAGTGGTGGACACACACACAGAAAATGAATGGAAGTAGAAGTGCATCTTTGTCTTTGTCTTTGGCCGCTCCTCTGATCACAGCATAAGGAGTTTTGTAGCTTTTGGCCCTTTCAGCGAGTTTGATTCCAGTGTCTGTTGTGATTCAGCCCTCCCAGTGCTCCCAGCTCCTCTCCTCCTCCTTTCCCTCTCCATACTTCAGTAGAAAGACTGTAGATTATTGTAAACGGCTGCCGAGGGTGGGCCGTCTCCTCGCTCGGCGCTCGCGGTGACTTGTAATACAACTATTCCCCCTAAGATCCACATTAATATTTAATCCCCCCCCCCCTCCCCCCTTTCCCGTTTCTCAATAATTCATTAATCGCCGGCTAATTGGCGCCGGATAAAAGACTAGCTAACTGGGCTAAGTGTTTCAACTAAAAAAAAAAAAAAAAAAAATCTGTAGAAAAGGCTCCTTAAGAAGGAAAAAAATCACTGGAAATCGTCTTGGCTGGGGCATTGTGTGACTGAGAGTGGAATAAGTGTTAGTGGGTCAAACAGGGTGTCGTATCAAAGGAGCCGCATTCCACACGTGTATTGATTGTTTGTATGTTTGGAACTCGACACCCCCCCCCCCCCCCCCCCCCAAGTAAACTCCACCCGCAGGTTTCCCCGTCATGAATAATGCATGCCTGCACCGAGGCTTTTCTGGGCTGTGTGGATAAGTAAGCAGGAGCTTGGTAAGCCTACACGCATCCTTAGGCGAAATGATTAGAGAATATCCACTCGGTAGTTTTTATTTTATTTCAAGAGCGAGGGAGTGTAAAAACAAGAGAAGGAATGTAGTGGAGAGGAGAGAAGGAGAGAATATGAACCACATTGCTGGAGCTGCCCTGTTAAAGCGAGCCGGCAGCAGCTCCCTCACTCCCTTTCTCTTCCGATCTCCCCTTCTCCCTCGGTGAAAAAGAGGAGTGTGTGTAAGTTTACGAGCTGCGAGCAACAGGAGCTGTGAAAAGAGGTTTCGGCTGATGTGGCAGAATGGAAAGGCCATGGGGGGGGGGGGGGAAGGAGAAAAGGGAGCCAATCTGGCCAGAGGCTGGAATCCTTTTCTTTCTTTCTCTCTTTCATTCTTTGGGCATTGCAGGCAGATGGACACTCAGGTATGCAGACGGACTGTGAAAAATCTGTGAACAGACTGTTCTATTGCATGTTCTCGACAGATGCCTGCACACACACACACACACACGCGCACATAAAAGAGACTCAAGGGGCTCGACCTCCCCTCCCACCTATGTCGGACACATGTGTAAAGAGTGTGTGGTCCTGATGTATCTCCTTTGTCGCAGTAAACACACGCATTTAGAGGAGGGCAGATGTGCTCACACACACACGCACACGCACACAGGAGAGGTGAGGGAAATTGGCAGGCGTCACGGACTGTTCCACACGGAATTCATTCATTATTTTATCACTCGATTATAACTTTATTTGGCAGGGGCAGCGCACATTCATCAACATCATAACAGCTATAAAGCGCTGTTGTAAATATGCTGGGGTTAGCTAAAGAACTAATTTACTTCCCCCAGTCCCTGGGGCTTTAGAAGTGACTTTGGGATTTTGGTAATTGTTAAAAGTGCTGATGATTAGGATGAAGGAGATTAAAAGCGTGTGGGCGGGCTGAGCTAGTTCAGAATGTTGGAACACATGCAGAAACAAGCGGCAACTTATTTCCTCTGGAAGCGCGCGTGTGCACACGCACGGATCACAATGGCTGCGGTGGCAACAGTTATCCAGGCCTATAGGTCTGAGGGGGTCACATGTGTCCCAGCATCACTGGGCAGATTGCCCAGGGTGGCTGAACCCAGAGCCCCTCAGCAAAGCCAGATAGCACACACACACACACACACACACACACACACACACTGGCCTCTCATTAGCTTGCTTCACAGCACACCCTGCCTAAGCAGGATCATCCAATCCTCCTGGCAGCATTTGGACTAGGCCAGGTCAATCCTTCTCCCCCCGGGTGACACAGAGAAGCGGACTGGTGGGACGAGGAGCCATAATGAAAGTGTGTGTGGACTTCATAGGCCAGACGGGAGTGCAATGTCGGGGCAGCCTCTGTCACACTGCTCATCGCCTCCTCTATCCGTTCTTTTTCCTCCCCTCCTCGCGCCTCCGTTTTTGTTGAGGCTCAGTATCACGAGACTCCCCGCTCCGCTGCTGCCCCGCACGTCTCCACCACATTAGGCCGGGCTGGTTTCTCAGCAGCTATATCTCGGCTTCGGCATCATTCCAGCTAAACAGGATGGCAGCAGGAAGGAGTTGACGCTCTTGTCATTTCATTTGTGTGTGTGTGTGGATTCTGGTTTGTGACAGAGGATGTGCTGGTATGTGTGTATTTGTGCCATGAATACTAAATGGTGTGTTAGGCTCTCCAGGCTCGAAGCCCTTTTTATTTATGCCATGTGCAAAAAGTCTCTTTATTTTGTCTGCAATTGAGCCAAAACCTTTTCATTTTAATACGTTTTCCCCCCCCCCCCCAACCTGTTTCCAATAAAAATCAGATTGTTTCAAGTATTTTCCACGATTAAGTTGAAAATGTCTCAATCCCAGTGCAGCAACCTGTATTATCCTCACTGCTTTCAAGATGCAAGCGCTGTGGAAAATTCTAGAAAGACGTTGATTTCCTACTGGAAACCAGATAAGATGGGTTTTTTTCTCTCCTTTTGAAGAAAATAAGGATTTTAAGACTCTTATAAAGTCCATTTCCCACTGGATAAAAGCCACTAACACCCACTAACAACTGGCTTTTGCCTTCACTCTGAAAAGTTACAGTCGGCCAATTCATTCCCTGGACAAATGACTGAAGTAGTCACAGGTATTTATCAGCTCCAGCACCAATTGCCTATTTTTAGCCCCCCCCCCGCGCATGCTAACACAACCTGTAAAATGCAAAACAAAAGACGAATGTTTCGTCCTCAGCAGCCGGAGTTCATTCCAGTTTCAGCCGTCGCTTTCATCAGCATCAAAACTCCATCACTCTCATCCCGTCGTCTTGCCAGTGGACGTCAACGCGCCACTTTGACTGGACGCCGGCCCAAAATGGTTTTGCAGCTGAATGCTAGAGAGAGAAAGAGAGAGAGAGTCGACACAAGAGAGACAAATGAGGGAGTTTGCTGTTGGACAGCTGTGCCTCGTCACAGCTGAAGTTTTGGCAAACATCTTTGGCAAGTATGAGCAAGGGGGCAGAAATGGAAGTGGTGGGCGTCATCGGGGTCGAGATGAAGGAAAGAGGAGAGCAGGGTCGGAGAAGGGAATGGAGAGCATGAAAGACGGCGAGGGAAGGCTTGGCTATTTAGAGAGAGATGGATGGTTTGACAGCGGTAGTGGCTGATGTGACGCAGCCCAGACAGGGAAGAGTGACTGATGAGCTATAGGTCACCACCATGACTAGCTGCTTCCTGCTCGCATACAACCGAGCCGGCCCCTCATTCCTCATTACCGACACGTCCCATAATATTTATCCCTGTGAAGTCCAGCATGAAACCTGGTAAGCCTTTAAGGAATTCACTCACTTTTTGGGCAGAATGGGCTCTTTGATCGACTTGGCGTGGAGCGATTTAAGAGACTGGCAGCTGTTTCCCCTCTCTGTATTTACTACAGCTCATGTGATGAGATGCCGCGAACACACATTCTGTGCTTCAACTTCACACACACACAGTGTTGTGCGACTAACCAATGCCAAATGCCTCGCAGCAGAACAATGTGTTGATGGACTTAATTTGCCAAAAGCTAAATCAATTGCTTTTAAAAGAAAGCTGTGCTGTTCCACTGTATAATCAATATTTGAAGTTCATTGCACTCCAGGATGAAGTGTTGTAATTTACCACCTTTCATATCATAAAATAGTGTGTGTGTGTGTGTGTGTGTGTGTGGGGGGGTAGTAATACAGCGATTGCAAGACGTCCAAGTATTTCTTGTGTAAGAGTCTTATTCAAAAGTCAGCTTTGATTCTGGTCTATTGAGGCGACAGTCAACCGGTGTCTCTGCCTCGTCTTTGATGGATTTCATCCTGCGTGATTGTTGGTGCGTCTCGGAGTCGTCGCTCTTTGATTCCGCTAAAAACGCACTCCAAATCACCTGACGTTCACCTGGGTGCTTTCCTTTTGTTGTGCTCCATTGTAGCCGAGGTGGAACAAAATGTCACAAAAGCCATGTCAGGAATAACAGGAAGCACACCGTCGAACGACGAAATGGACCTAGAAATGCGAGGCACAGAGCCGGCACAGAGCCAGTGCTTTCTGTAAGTGACGAAGTGGTTACAGGTGGCGTTGTTCTTTAAATAACTCATTTTACATTCATATTTTTGGCATGAGATTTTCAGAAACGCACAGAGCCGCAAAAAGTAAGCATACATGAATCACCCTGCCTGCAAAGGAGTCTGGTAACAAAGCAAAGCAACTATTCAGTGCTCAACTACAAAACAGTGCATAGATTTTATTTGCGTCGGGGGTGGTTAGAGGGGGTGTGGATCCTCTGGCGGTTGTACTAGATGTTTGGTCTCTTGTGTGGGAGACCTGTTTACTCCAAAGCATCTTAGCTTAGAGATAGTCTTTACCCGTTGACTTACAATGGGTCAGAGATGATCCTCGTGCTAAGAGGCTACAGTAGGGAACCTTGTCCCACGCTGCCCCTGCTGCTATAACGACTAGTCATCTTGAAACTCAGCTTACTTCTAGACAAACGCATGTATTACCCCATATGAGCCCCGGCCTGCTGCTCTACCTCAGATGTTTCGTAATATCAGCCATCTCTAACGCCCAGCACCTTGATAGTTTTCCCAGGCTTCACGCTTTCTTCTCTTTTGATGCTTGTGTGTGTGTGTGTGTATATGTGTGTGTGTGAACATATGCATAGTTCTAATTAGGAGGTAAAAGACCGTTCAGTCCATCTGGCTTTGGCATTAGCCAATCGGTGTTACAGTCTATGGGGAAACTGACCTTGGCGAGCTGCGCGGGGGAAAACATTCTGCTCCATTTTTCTGGGTTCCTCATTGAATATAATTTAAGTGGGATTGACGTTAAAAAAAAGAAGCAAGATTGAGATGGATTCTTCAGTTTTGGATGCAGAAGGTTTGGGCTTCATGTTATAGCTGCTATAGTGTGCAGGGATCACATACTGACATGGAGAGCAACACAAGCCAAGTGTTTCCGTTTAAATTGCTTTTACGATTTCAAAACTTGCACTTGGGCAAAGGAAACCTTTGTCTCCAGGTTTCTTGCTCGTTTTACTTTGAGCGCAACAATATATATTTCAGTTTCAACATTACATTCAGAATACTGTTCTCTTAAAGGAACAGTTCCACATCTCTGGGAATATGCTAATACGCAGTGTTGCTCAAGATGTCAATACCACTCTTATGTCTTTGTGTAGAGTGTGGAGCTGGAACCAGAAGGTGGTTATCTTAGCTTAACATAGAGACTGGAAGCAGAGGGAATATGTTAGCCTGATAAAAATCTATCCGACGGGACTCAGTCAGAATTAATTTTCACGGACCAGCAAATATATTAAAGTTTTATTCACGTAATCAGACTAAAAATAACTTTTTATACATGTTGAACATTGTTGTAACGTTGTACTGTTACCGTGCGTATTAGCTTGGTGGCTGGCACGAGCCACTTGTCATAGGCGGCGTATTGTAGTATGTGTGGATATTGAAATATCATATCAATAAATTAGATCTCTACTGGATTACTTTGTTGCAAAAAGGCATGCGATTGATGAAAAAAGGGGATGCTGTGTCGCAGAAAAGAGGCTCAAGAGTGAGCAATACAAACGATATTAAACACTAGAGTGGTTTGCAGACTTCCTCCCTCACTGACGTATCATGTAGTGTTTCCCGTTCCTCCCCGAATGTTAAAGCAACTAGAGAAGGTAAAGGAGACATGACTCCATCGGCTTTAGTTGGATTACATTGACCTCTGCACTAGCCAAAGTCCAAAATGCATGGTTGTCAAACTGAAAACACCAGGCTGTTTATCGGACATGTTTCCACCTGAAGCGATGATTTAAGGCCAAGCACAGAAGTAAACTAGCGGACTGCCTCCAAATGGTCTTCTTCTTTTTTGCAGTACATGGAGTGCAGCGCAGTGCTTTGTTGTGTAGGACAAGTAACTCCAACACGATCCATCTTGTATAGAAAGAACGGTGAAGTGGATTGTTGTTAGCCCCGTCCACATGGCCTCATCTGATACCCCGGCAATGGCTTTAAATCACGACAGAGCTGCTTCTTTATTGTTTTTTTACCCTCCTTTGCTCTCTTTCTCTGTCTCTCTTTCTTTCTCTGTCTCTCTTTCTTTCTCTGTCTCTCTTGCCTTTGTCCTGATGTCTTGCAGTCAGCGTTAACACACACCAGCATTCATATTCACTGGCATACACACATGCACACAGTGGAGGGCTTGTATACACACACACACATACATACATACTCATGCATGCACAGATGAAAAATGTTATTGCTCTCAGTGCTGGAAAAAGTCCAAGTGGAGGGGTTGAATTTCTTCAGAGGCACCCCCCCCCCCCCCTCCCCCCTTCCCCCCCCTTCTCTCTCTCCGTCAGTAGCGTATCCCTCACTCCTTCCTTTCCTACTCTCCCTCCTTCACTTCATCCTCCTCCCTCCGCTCCCCGTGAACAAAAGAGCCAAGAGCCCCCCCCCCCCCACAGTGCTTTCACTGAAAGCCCTCACACACACTCGGCTCTTGGGCTTCGCACTCTCCCACACGCACTCTTACCCCTCTCGTCGTCTGTAAAACCGGTCCACTTCTCCGCACTAATCCCCCCCTTCATTTCTTTTGTCTTTCCTTTCACTTTCTCCCTCGTTGCCTGCCTCACCACCAGTGTGCATTTCCTTCTCTGCATATCCAGCCGTTATATCATGTTACAACTAGTTGGCAGACAGTAAAATGTATTCCCTTCTTAAAAAAAAAAAAGAAAATAATTGCTTTCTTCTTTTTCTCTTTTCCCCCCCTCAGTTTGTCTTATTCTTGGTGGGTGGCTTTTTGATGTGTAGTCTCTGTTTCTTCTCATTTGCTCATCACTGTCCAGCCGTAAAATAGGTCCTCTGTCGTGAAGACAGGATGAATAATCGTGATTGCCTATCACTGCGGTGTCAAAGTAATTTGGGAGTGACTGTGAGCCGGAGCTCGGGCCACACACACACACACACACACACACACACACACACACACACACACACACACACACACACACATCTGAACAGATGTACCACTCCCTCAAAATCATGAAGCCATTCCCTCATTAGCTACCCGTCCTCTAACCTCTCCTCCAAAAATCGTTCTTATTCTTTATCAGTCTTGCTCTCCATCGGAGTGCAGCTGTATATTGCAGGTCCCCAGCCACAGGAGGGGGGGAGACAGATGGATTGCTGTCCTTTCTTCCTTTCTTCCATCCTTCCTTTATTTCCTCCCTCTCTCCCTACTTCCCCACAAAGCAAATCAAGCCAGAAGAATGCTGGTGACCAGGGGGGGGGGGGGGGAGATGGGACAAAAGCCTTACTTTTCGACAGTCTCTCTCTTGTGTCCTTTGGTTTTCACTTGATGGATGGCTGTAACCACCGTGGGTCACTGTGCCGAACACCTGCAGTCCCGTACCTTGTTGCGTGCATGTTCCCGTTGCGTGGCACTGATAACTCTCTGGCTGTACGGTCTTGGCGGTTGAAAAGTACGCGTGTGTGTGTTTCCTTACAAGCTAACATACGCAGCTGCTGTGGTGTTTGTATTTGGTTCCCCATTCTGTGTGTTTCAGCAAAGCCACTGGTCCCAGTTAGGCCTATAGCCCATCTGGAGACTTAGTCTTGGGTGGCCGTTGTATACGTGTGTGTGTGTGTGTGTGTACACAGCTGAGCATTGCAAAGCGTCCAATCTCAGAGCTGGAACTTGGTAAATCACACATATTATCTGACTGAATCAAAGCCTTAACATAGCTGATTCAGAGTGGCCAAACAATGGCGCTATCATGCATAAGTGCTGTAATTCAACTGTTTAAATTTTTTTTTTTATCTCCTTATAATCAAAACCTTTGCTTTTCTCCTTATGCTTCCTGTTAAAGTAATCACTGCTGTGACGGGCGCGCTAACTCTATTATGGTGGTACTTAGCTAGAACAAAAGAATTCACTGAAGGTCTTGTTTAAGTGCTTCTGCACCCTCATGATGCCCTTGCATGCTGAATAGAGTTGTGTGTTTGTGTTTGTGTGTGTTTGTGTGTGTGATTGTGTGGATGTCAGGCATGCGTCATGCGTGGGTGCGTGCACTTGTGTACATGCCCTGCGTGGGTTTGTGTACAACCCCCCCCCCCCCCCCCCCCCCCTACCATGCTGCTTACCATCCACCCCCCCACCCCTGTCCCTCCATCGCCGCATTAAGCATTATTTGCAAAACAACACAATCATGAGAGACAAAGCAAGGTTTCTGAGCGAGCATGAAAAGAGAGCGTGGAAACAACAGGAACTGGCCTGTACCACTTGACCCCATCGAGGGAGGGGCGGTGATGAGGTGGTGATGAGGTGGTGTGTGTGGGGAGGGGGGGGGGGGATTGCAAACCAGGGGAGAGATAATCCCTGCAGCCATAGCGGCCTCCGTGTGCTCGGGCTCTAACGTGCCGTGCTGGCCTGTCAATCACTCAACAAAGCTGTCTGTAAGGGGATTATGAACCCACGGACCCTCCCTCCTCTCTCTCACCCCTCTCTTTTCCTCCTCCCATTGCCTTTTCCCCTCTCTTCTTCTCTCCAGTCATTTTTCCCCCTTCTTCCTCTCTTGCATCCTGCCCCTGTTTTCCACCTTCAAACCTGCCCGTCAGTCCCCTTGTCCACTGTCCCCTTGCAAGAAAGTGCGTCTTTCTCCCAACACACATTCTGCTTTGCTGTCTGAAGCTTAGTTTATCTCCAGCTTTCCATCCGTCCTCCCTCCGTTCCTCCGTAAGCCCCGTTTCTCTCTCTCTCTAAAGCCCGTCTCGCTCTTTCTCTATCTCTTCGTCCCACCCGTGCGTTATGCCTCACCTAGACAAGGGACAGGTGTGTGTGTGTGCTTTTAGGAGGTGACAGGTGTCCCATACTCGGGCTGAGGAAATAGTCCCTGCACCCTATACACACGAAACAGTCGAGCCTTGATCGACACCTCAGATTTTCTGTCCTTTTTGTGGCCTGTGCACCCTAAAAACACACACGCGCACCGAGCGGCCGTCTGGCTAAATGTCACCTCTCCCATAAATGTGATGAATGGCTCTCTGTCCTATCTTATCTCTCCGTCCTTAACCATGCTGTTTTTAAACCCAACCACTGCTTCCACCGGCTCATGCGGGTGGTGACAGAAGCACCTCCTCCAGCAGTCACCCTCCATTAGTTCCCAGTTTTTCCCTCACCCACTATCTCTCCATCTATCTGTCTGTTAAACGTCCGTTTAGTTTAAACGTCTGTCAGTGCGCGGACGAGCTTTCACTCTTCACTTCCTTTAACCGGCTCGCCCACCTGTGGGCCTGCTTTGTCTCTCTCTGTCACCTTTTGTTTTTAACTTCCCTCTCTGTTTTGCATGAGCTACGTCTCTTTCCCGTTTGTCCGCTCACTGGTAGTTTGGCCAGTTTGGCCGGTGGATTACAGTAATTGGTTAATCTGGCACAATCCTGTGAATATTCTTGCTACTTTAATCCAACATCCAGCAGTCATCCTGCATCGGAGGAATGAAGAGTGGTCTTTCTGTTAGTAGTGAAAAAGATTAGGGTCAGGGTTTTTACAGTTTCACATTAACTTTTAATTAAAGTTCAGTTAAATAGCAGTTTGGCTCACATTTTTAGGGCAGTTGTTATTTATTTATAGGTTTATTTTTAGTCTATTTCAATGTAATATTTGAAATGTAGTTAAAGGAGACGTATCATGCTCGTTGTCAGGTTCATGCTTGTATTTTGGGTTTCTACTAGAATCTGTTTACATGCTTTAATGTTCAAAACAACGCATTATTGTTCTCATACGGTCTGACTGAAGATATCTGCATCTACCCTCTGTCTGATATGCTCCGTTTTAGCGCCTGTCTCTTTAAGCCCTCCTCCCGGAAAAGCTCAGGTTGCTCTGATTGGCTTGCGAAAAAAACATGGCGTACCTTTGTAGAGGTATAGTTCTCAAGCCGTGGGCGGTATATTTCAATGAGCCTCACATGTTTTCTGATCCAGGCAGCCCCTAAAAAACGGACTGGGCTGTCTTATTTCACAGTTCATGGCTTGATAGGGACTCCAGATAGCCAGATGTGTGTGCACAAACACTGACAACCTTTAAAAAACCTTCCCTAAAAGTCATTTTTATTTGGGATCAGTTATGTAAGAAATATCTCTGTATGTTGGCAGAGAAATATTATTTTTGTTATTTTATTTAATATCCTCACGGGCAAGATTTGATTTACTTTTTTCTACCATCATTCTAAATCTAATTAGTTGATCCAAAAGTGTTTTTTCATGGATAGATTTAGACTCCTTGTTAACAGTAATAACCCTGAAGGAAACCATGACGCAAAGAGACTTAAATTAAAAACAGGGAAAAAAAACCTGATGAAGAGACGCTGACATTTAACAGCCATTCATTTCACCATTAAGAAAGTGCGATTCGACAACGACGAAGAGTGAAAGTGAGCGAGATGGGAGACGAGGCAGATAGCGTGAGACTTAATGTGGGTGACAGGGTTGTTATCTAGCAGGCGGCTGATGGTTTTAACGGCTGTATTATCTTGTGTATCTTATATTGGATTAAGCTTCATTCTCTCACACGCGTCGCACCCTGATTGACACTCTGATTAAAGACATCCACTGGCTGAGGAAGGAAGGGACTGAGAGAATTGAGAAAGGAGTATAAAGAATGGGGAGAGGGATGGGAAAAATAGGGTGAGGAGCAGTGGTTGAACTGGGCTCGGGATCAGCCGGGACCACCACTCTCTAATGCATTATTGTAGGCATGTGGCTGACCCGAGAACAAATACTACGCTGCATTTTCCTACAGAAGACTCCCTCTGGTTTCGCCTCTATAAAACTTTTAATGTGACGCAGCGGCACACTTTGGCACAATTAAAGTGGGCTTACTGTGGGCCCGTGGAAAAAAGGAAAAAGGGCAATATAAGCAAGCATCGGCCAAAATAGTCTGGTTTACTGCTCAAACAAGCCAAGAGAGGTGAAAGGGGAGAGGTGAGAGGAGGTGTGAGACAATATGAGGTCTGGCTCAATCAGAAAGCTGCTGGAGAAGAGCTTAGATTTCTGCTCGCATCTCCAAATTCCTCTGGCTATAAATATTATGCACAGAGCCCAGCAGGTAAATTGTGCTAGTGTTTTGTATTGTGAATTAGCAATTTATACCCTCAAATTGACAATTATTTTGCGTTATTCATGCCCACGCATGTGTGCATGCAGAGCTGTTTTTTACTCCAGCTCAAGCACCGATGATGGAGGGATCAAAGGTGGAAAGCAGAATAAAAAGAAAATGTAATAAAGGAAGCAAGGTAAAAGATGAGAACGTGTCATACCTCTTATTAGAAACTGTGACTCTGATCTATTTGCTCTCATCTCACACTTCCGCCTGTGAACGTCACTTTCTCTCTCTCTCTCTCTCTCACTCCTTTTCTTACGCGCTCTCATTCTCCCCCATTTCCTCCCCATGTCTCTCTCCCTCTCTCTCACATCTTCTCAAATTCTCACCCTCCGCTTGTAACTATCTCTCGCTATTTCTCACGCGTTCTCTCGTTCATACCCTGCAGTCTCTCACCAGCAAAAAAAAAAAAAGAAGAGAAACTTCTCATGCTCAGTTTGGTGTGCAGCCTGTCAAGCTTGCTTTGAACACACACACACACACACACACACACACACACACACAGCAGCATATACTCCTATAGCTCAAGCATACAGCCAAGGGAATAATAGAATCAAGGAATACTCTGAGATAAAGTGGAGGAGGGGGGCGAATAAAGGGATAAAGCAGACTGAGAGGGATCGAGAGCTTCATATTATTAATTTAGCTGGAGAAAGAGAAAGAGAGAGGGAATTTAGTTCAATCCCCCCCCCCCTACACCGCTGCTTCCATAGAGCTCCATAGTGGCACACAATGGAGAGATTGGAGCAGGAGGGGGGAAACAGAGAGGTAGATAATCCATCCCTCTGTATAAAGCATGGAGTTAACTGTTTCATAGCACCGGCTTGGTCTGCCTTTATTCCTCCGCCATCATGCCTCTCGATCTAATTTCCGTCTATCTTTCGTTTGCTTTTACGTACTTACCTTCATTTTGTTTGTCTTCTTCGTCTCCGTCCTTCCATCCCTCCCGTGGTTCCTCCATCTACCTCTCTGTGGGCTCTCTCCCTAATCCTCCAACATCTCTTCCAGACCTATAGACTAGAATAAACCTGCCCACACGCAGCCAAGATTGGGTTTGTGTCTGTTCCTGCACACACACACGGCTCTCCGTGTCCTATATGCATGCGTCGCATGCCAGCGAATGATTTCGGAGTGCGGTTGAGAGTGTATGTTTTGCAGTTGGCAGCCCACATGCCCGTCGAAATTGGCAGAATATCTCCTCATCTGGCACGGGAAGAAGGGAGGGCGTCCCACAGCGAGGGATTACACCGAGTTACACACACACACACACACTCACATTTATTGGCACGTATTTGCACATTAAGAAATGCAAAGCCCCACGCTTTCAGCCACACACAGACTTATTTGGGGTGGCTCGCTCATTCATGCAAATGTTTCTCAAATTGTATTATCAGCAAGCATCATGAGCTGAAAAAGTTTGAAGAGAAGTTGCAAGAGAAAATATAAAGCCGCAAAAGGTATTGTGCATCACTCCTTGAGGGCTGCGGGAAGAGTAGATATATCCGCATGCAGAGGGATGTCGACGCGGCTTTATGCTGCTATGAACCGAGCTGTCTCGGCAGGATGCGTCTGGTGCTGTGAAGCAGAGTTCTGGCCTCCCTGCCCAACAAGAAGGGAAATGCCAATGAAATGCATTTCTGTAATGGGCCTGCTGACAGTGCAGCAGCTACAAGCACAGGGAGGAAATGGTCTCCAGCAGCAGCCTGTTACTGTAAAGTCTTTCTTTGTCTCTGAAAAGAGATGGGAGAGGGGGGAGAGGTGGTGGGGGGGGGGGGGGGGGGGGGGGCAGATCCAGCTCTTTGTATGAACCTGATTGATAGGTGTGTCTGACCTTTAGCACCTCTCGAGAAATCCAACAAGTCATTCTCTCACCTTATATTTAGTCCCCTCTGTATCTGCTTCACATACACACACACACACACACACACACACACACACACTTCCAGACATTCCCTGGATGGAAACCTAATTCTGTCTTTTCTTTCCATCCTTTTCAAAAACCCTCCCAATTACAGCCACTCCATTCTCCACCTCCCTCCCTTTCTCCTTCCTCCCCTCCCTCCTTTCTTAACGAGCAATCTCGTTAATGTCAGAGCGTCTCTTTCTCTCTCATTCTTTCTTTCATTCAGGCTTTTGGCCTATAGAGAGAGAGGGAGAAGGAGAGATATGAAGAAGTAGCGATAGAGAAATCAGAGCTCAGCTGAAAGAACAAGTGCCAGATGAAAGAGGTTGAGGGGGAAAGGCAGGGTGTGGGCAGAGAGAAGCCAGAGCCTCCATAATAATGGCCAGGCAAGTGTGTGAGATTACTGCCCCGGTTTCAGGGGGGGACATAATTATATGGTGCACAGGCTGTCGGAACGAATGAGAAGAGGGGGGCTGTATTTAGTGATGCACCACTGAGAGATTGGTGAGGCGAGGGCGATGACTAAATCTTCACCACAGCTTGGCCGCTTCCAGACCTGTGTGTGTGTGTGTGTGTGTGTGTGTGTGTATATATATGTTCGTTCGCGGGATGAGTAATGTTAAGCCATTGAACGCTGTAAATTATTCAGAGGCTTCATGCATGGAAACATTATAATTCCATGTCTGAGTGTGAATTACCCTCCATTTTACCCCCAGGCACATATCTCACTCTAGCCCAAGGCCTCATGGGAGATTAAATGGAGTAAATACTATGGAAGCTGGACCAGCATATCAACCACATACATCCCAGCAGGACGGGACACCTCAGCTGTACTCTGAAAGGAGTCAGTTTGAATCCATCTAACTGCTTGTTATCTCTGTCTGCTCCCAAGTGTCCCACAAGCCCTAACCAAGAAGAAATGACCAAATTAAAATCAGGCCCTTCTGGTGATTGGTGTCAGGCGGTTCAAGCCCGCACTACCCACCGAGTAAGGGCCGCAGGTGTTTCCAATTCATCCAGTTCAATTACTGCAGCGTCCTCTCACTGGGATGTTATTTACTGTCTGTCCCTCTCCTCGAATCCTCCTTATTTTGAGATCTCTGAAATAGATATAAATATCTCCGTAATATCAGTGCAGAGATATGTCGGCAACTTTTTAGTTTTACAATAAATGAACCCCAGGACACAAAGACAGCAACCAGATTCACATGGGAGGCATGTGAATTTGTGCTGAAATGCAAAAGAGATGGCCAATTGGGGGATAAAAAAAAGCACAATAAACCCCCACAACACAATAAACCACCAAATATTTAATATACATCACCGCAAATATGCTCTCTTTGCTGTTGGCAAAGTCTTTTATTGGCGGAATTGATGACTTTCTAAACACTGAAAATCCTACCCATGCATAACTGCACAAAACTATTGCTCTAAGAAATGGACGTAGCCACCATGATGTCACCCATTTTGTCCGTCACCATCTTGTTTTTTGTCCGTTGCACGTCTTACAACTGCAGTTCAATGTCTGTTCTCCTGCTATTCTTTTCCTATGGGTGTGACATTTGTCCGGGCCCCTTGACAGCATGACGCATGAGAGTTGGCAACCATGGTTAACCATGACCATGCTGGACAGCCAGGAGTATGCTAATGCTAGTCAGTAACAATAGCTCTTCAAGCTAGCTGGGACAATAACGCTACACAGTTTATTTAGGGTACTGCATTTATGGAATCATCTCCTGTCGCACTCTGTCATTCCTCTTTTGTGAAGCAGCTCACACACCAGCAGAGGGTTATTTACAAGTGGATGTTACAACAAAGCTATAGCACAGTAGATTCCTCTGTTTTGGACTCTCAGGCTCTCCATTTCCTCAAGGGTCAGCTCCAGTAAACGATTTTTCTAAAGGTCATTGGCCCAAACTTGTGTGTCACCAATGTTGGGCTCAACGTGAAAGATTGACGTGGTTATACTTCACCCTTATGTGTGAATGTGACGTTTTTTTAAATGGTAGTACCATTTGACCTTTATGCATTCAATATCATAGCAGATATACTTATAACGTGAGCCGTTCAAGGGAAAACAACAAGGTTGCTGGTGGATTTGTAGTTTTTCATTCCGCCTGTACTATGCTTTCATAAGCTCTACTGCGTTCACCTGCAGAAAGTGACAGTTTTATGGCCATTCATTAGGAGCTGTCTAAATACATTCCGGAACAAAGCACTGACTTATGTTGACACGACAAGAACAGCAAATGGGTTCACCAAAGACGTAAATTACACATCACACAAGACATTAAACATCACAAGCTGGTAATGTATAGCAGAACGTTCCTTTAATCTGCAGCCGGCGGTTCGTCTTCATGCCCTCCTCCAACTGTATTGTCACATTAAAGCCTTCTCTTACAACAAGTCTGTTTCCTTGCAGCTGACAGGAACTGAAGTTTGGGAGATGCGGGGTTGGAGTTGGTTTCTAGGGTGTGTGTGTGTGTGTGTGTGTGTGTCGGGGGGGTTGTGGAGTGTTGGGTGTGAGTAGGAGGTGAACTAGCATGCAGCATTAGTTCTGCTTGAGCTGATGTGTTAATTAGCCAGCCGGGTACATAGATAATTAATGAGAATCATGATTAATGACTATACAGTATGCACGGCTAAGGCGGAACGCAACCCACTGATAAGACGGAAGGAGGAGGAGGATCACTGGCGATTCACCCTCTGCTGCGCGCCCCTCGCGTCTTTGTGTGTCTGCGTAAGAGTTTGCACATGCGAGTTTGTGCTGTCTGACCGATGCGTGTGTGTGTGTGCGCGCGCGGGTTCGCCAGGCGTGGGCGTTGATGCCGGTATGAGTTAGCAGGCCTGGCAGTCGGAAGGCCTAATAACAGACTGCAGCAGGTCAGGGGGGCATTTAACACTTCTAAACACACTGGCAGAGCTGCCCACTGATGCCAGATCAGGAGGAAGACCTCACACACGGATCAAGAGTTGAGTGAAGGACACGAAAACTGATCTGTTGTTGTTTCATAGGCTGAAGATCAATATTTACCCTGCAAGCGATCTCCTTATCAAGTCTTTAAAGTCTTAGTTTTCTTGAACAAGTGAAAACATCTGTCGGTGCAGCAAGATTATTTCAAATGGTTTCCAAAAGAAAATCAACTTGTGTCGCTTATTTTCCAAAGTCATGTCTCATTTTTCTTGATTGTGGGGCAGCAACCTTTCTTGTCTGGAGGTACATACAATTATTTCTGGAAAATTCTTGAAAATTTCTAATTGCAAACTGGTTTAACTATTCTCAGCTCTTTCAAGAAGAGTAGCGCCCATCCTCCTGCCTTTGCCATATTGAGAGCCGTATGGAGGCAATAGATATTCTCTGGATTTGGTGTTTCGTTAAAACAATACGGTTTAAAGACCCTGTTAGACAGAAATAACTTCATAAAAATATTTTGTTTCCCAAAAATAAAGAAAAGGTGATATGATCAAAAAACGTTTTGAGTATTTGTGTAGATAATTGATTAATTATCAAACATCTGCTGTCTTCAGCTTCTACTATTTTCTCTCTTTTATGTCACTGTAAATGTTTTACCTTTTGTTGCTTCTTCACTGAGAAATTGCAATGGCATTTTTTGATGTTTTACAGACCAAATGTTAATAACCCTTCTAAAAATGATCCTTAGTTCCACAACATCATTAAAGAGTCCTTGTGGCTACAGAAACTGTCCTTGAGGTGGAGGTCCCAGGTTGGCAAGGCCATAGGACAACTTCCCACTGAGGAGATATATAATATGACATTATTTAAGCCGATAGCATGAATTGAGTTTGCATATTAATCTTATCTTGAATTCCCAGCCAGAGCAGGGTCAGACTAGAAGACTAAATGAAATTAATTTTGAAGTTAAACACTGCCCAGATAACATTCTTCTGATTCTTATTGAGTTTAGAGACTGAACTGAGTTGATGTTATAGATGAGTGAGTGGAGCATGGCACCAGAACAGGGATCAGTCTCTAGGTGTGCTACATTAAGTATGAATAATAAAATAAATGTGGGTTTGGCGGGCATAAGCGGCCACTAAACACGATAGTCTGAGATGTGGACGAACGCACAGGACAAACCAAATGGCGTCCAGTGTTTATCCTCATTTTGTCCGCTATGAATACTAACTCTACTGTGACATCAGCCCCCGTGGCAAGAGGCGGTTTGACCGCTGACCGCTCGCATAATTGAGGCCTTGACCTCTCATTGGTGCAACCAGCAACATATGATGCTATCTCACCCAATGAGGCTTGGGAACAAGCTGGGAGGGGGAGGGGTCAGAGGGGTGACATACCACTGCTTGCCCTGTATGTGTGTGTGTGTGTGTGTGTGTGTGTGTTAATCTGCTTTGTCTGGCTGGATGCACCATCAGCAGTCAAGCGTGACCCTTAACCTCACCTCTCACCTCAAATAAGGGAGGAGGGGAGGTGTGGCGGCCCCCCCCCCCCCCCATTAACAGAGAGTTAGAGCTGTTTAGATCCGTGGCGTGCCGAGGGAGAGAAACTGTGTTTAAAGGGTGTTTGTGTGTCATGGCATGGGGAGGGAGATGAGGGGGGAGAGAAGCGGGATTGAGTGGACGGGGATGAAGAACAGTGTGTTCTGTACTTTCTCCTCTCTGCGCTCTCTGATGAGGAGACAAATGGCTATTGTCATCTAAGAGATGCTGGAAAAAGCAGCTCGCGCTGACGCTCCCTTTGTCTCCCGTCCGTGTGTTTGAGAATGACAAAGGCCATTTTCATGCTCTGCGTCTATCTCCGTCACCTCCTCTTTCTCTCTCCGCTCGCTTTTAAACCCTCTGTCCTCGCCCGCCGCCCTCCTCTCCTTTCTTCCCCCTTTCTCTCACGCTGAGCCTGCCATCTCCTTCGTCATGCCTTTAGCCCTTTTTCCCTTCCCTTCTCCCTTTTCCTCCCGCTGTGTCACCGCGTCCTTGCCGTCAACACTTTCGCTTCTTCATCTCCCCGCCGTCCATCCATCTTTCCTACCTCGCTTGGCCTCCAACCGTCCTTTCACCTGCCACGCTCCTCTGCCGGGGGTCGCCCTAATTATTCCTCACTCATCCTGTTTTCCATCGCTCCCTTCATTTTCTCCCCTACGACTCCCTGACACACACACCTGTAACCCAGCATGACGTCTCGGAGGCTTTCTTCCATCCCTCCTTCTCTTCATCGCTCTCTCTCCTCCTTGCTCCGTTTCTCCTTTTTTCTGAAGCAAATTTTTCACTCTTGCACAAACTTACATAAGTACCTAACTCTCCGTGTTTTCCTCTAATTCCTCTTTTGCTCTCTTTTCTCTCTCTGTATCCGCTGTTGCACCTGTTTTTGCGCCTACTGCCTCGCCTCCTTGCCTCCTCGCCATCTCCCTCTCACTTTTAGCTGTCGTTCAACCAGTCACTGAGGTTTCTTTTTTTTTTTGCCAAACGCATAAACATGCACCCAATTTGAACCAGTTGCGCTCAATTCAATTTCTCCCTTTGAAGAAAGGAAGAGTGTTGCAATCCAGAGATTTGGGTGGCTGCAGAGGGAGATGTTCGTTGAAAAGCAGACAGGAGGAGAAACTACTTCTCCTTCTCCGTCTCCCTCTTTCCCTCGCTCATTGTCAGCCAGTGGTCTCTCCGGAGTTCCCCTGAAAACAAAGGGAGGAATAAAACAGTATTTTTAGACCCTTTCATTTTCCATTACCATAATGATTCGGGCTTTGTAGAATCTTTTCATGTGCATTCGACTATGTGCGCCCGTGTTTATGTTTGTGTGTGTTCAACAGGCTGTGCTGGGTGTCTCTTCTACTGCACTGCTGCTCTCCTCACTCGGGAGCCCAGAGGTTGAAAAGCAGAGCTTGCACGCACACACACACACACACACTGCAAATCAGTCATACTCATCCCCAGCCGTGCCTCCTGTCTATTTATTCCTCGATTCATCCGATTCTTTATTTATTTTACACGCCGCTTCCTAATGCAAATAGGTTTGTCTGCTCCCTGCCGAACTGTGGGAGCAGCATGGGACCCAGAGTGAGTGCGTGAGTGTGTGTGCGCAAGCGAATCCGTGTGCATGTGTGAGGATGGGTGAGAGTTTATGTGTGTGTGTGTGTGTGTGTGTGTGTCTATGGGACCCAGTGAGTAATAGAGCCAAAGTCCTTATCTGTCACCAGAGAGCTGCCTGGCTCTCTCTCAGCTGTCAATCATCCAGCCCTAGAGACAAACACTCTGCTTCAAACACTATGAGAGGCAAAGAGAGAGAGGATGAGGGATGGATGAGGTAAAAAGAAAAAGGGAGAGGGAGAGAGCAGGAGGGAGGTGGGGAGCGAAGGAGCAGGGAAGAGAAGGAGGGATAAGGAAGAGATGCAAAGAAAGAGGAGGAGTGCAGCGGGAGGTGGCAGGTGTGGAGGGAAGTGAAGGACAAAAGGATAGAAGTTGTGATAAAAGTGAGGGAGAAGGAGGGGAGGGGAGGGGAGGGGGTATTATTTCAACACCTCTGTTGTGTGTGCTCCAGGCCCCGCAGGTAAACTGGGAATGGAACTTTAAAACACTTCACCTGCATGAATTAGACAGGCCCCTTGAAAATACCCGGGCGACGTTTGAAAAAGCCACTCTTTAGAAAATAAAGTGGCAGAGAAGTGGCGAGGTACGCGCACAGACGTGCTCAAGCACACACACACACACACACACACACACACACACACACACACACACACACACACACACACACACACACACACACACACATTCTGGCAAAGCTATCAGCACTGAAATATTGGCATGACACACTTCAATATCCTGACGTGAGTGAATAGGATTTTTGATGACCTGGAGGCTTTCTCTTTCAACATGTTTGTGTGCAGGCGTGTGTGTGTGTGTGCGTGTGATTTCACTTATGTGTGTCTGTTTGCAATTGAGGCAGCCCCCAGCAATCCCTGGACCCTGTCTGTCCTGCTTTCATGGACGCATCCCTCCCTCCCTGACTGCTCGGACTCTCTGCTGTTGCGGCGGGCTAACTGTTGATTTTACCGCGGGGCTCCGCAACCCCTGGGTCGAGCCAGGACTGCCGCTCCAGCGCTTTCCCCTAAGCCCTTAAAGCTTCCTTCAGCCCGAGAACGGGAGGAGGAGTGACGGTTGGGGGGTTAGAGAGCCAAAGATGGGGTGCGGGGGGGGAGAAGAGGGGGAGCAGCAGAGGGTTTGAGCCCCAAATCGCTTCAAGATGCGTTCCACTGGAGTCAGAGTAGCTGGGAGTCTGGGAGTCGGGTAGCGCTGCTCTGAGCCTGTGGGGAAAACCGAATGGAAGCCAGGTTCCCATTTCGAATGGTGGATTAAGCACTGCTGCAGATACACAAGGCCCCTGTTGGGATACACACAGCAAACACACACACACACATCTTTGGACTTATATCCCTATGAAAACCTTCTCCTGAGTATAATAATTCCCTTACTATAACCTTATCCTTAACCTAAACACATAGATACTACTTATTTTATTCATAGCTTGAACTTCAAAGATGAAGAGTGAGGATAGAATAAAACAACCCCAACTTAGTGATGTTGTCACTTAAAGGAATAGTTCAACATTTTGGGAAATATGCTTAATTGCTATATCTATGTATACCAACAGATCCCCGACAGTAAACAATAAATCAATTACATTAGAAGTCTGAGTATCCGTATCCTGTGCCATAGACCCCGACTATTAGAAAGAAATGATTGAGCCACGCTGAGGTTGATGTGTTCCTGGTTTTTGGATGGGACTCTTTATGTAGGTTTCGAGGTAGAACCCTTTGAAAGGGTTCCAGTAGGAACCTTTATACAATTCTCTACTAGGAAGCAAAAATGGTTAGCCCCAGTATTTTGTGTAGGAACTTGGAGCTGAGTTAACAGGGTACGGGAGTTGGAACATTTAGTTGGAGAAACAGACCAACCTATTGTTGGTTTTGGTTTTTTTCATGTGATTTGTTGACATTAAGAAAAATATAGAAAAACACCAGCCTTATCTTCTGAGGTAAGGTTCACAGACACAAATAAACATGGATATACTACTCACACGCTCAGCAGCTTGTTAAAAAAAAAAAAAAAAAAAAGCTATGTCCCAGGAGCCCTTGCATACTTGGTGGCCCCTAGGGGCCCCCTATGGATTACACTGCTCTCCTGACACTGTGGCTTGACTGAGCTTAAGTTGAGTCGCCTTTAGCTAAAGTTTCAGACTCCCTGCACCCTGTGGCCTCTCCGGAGCAAAGTTGAGCCTACACACACACCATCACACACACACACATCCTCCGGGGTCACAGATGGGGAGAGGGGACCCTCGCCTACATGCATGACCGCATGTGGAAACACACACACACGTACACACACACACACACACACACACATAGCTTTGGACATGTAGGTGACCCCCACTGTGGCAGGTCGGCGTCTCACCTCACTCCTTCACTCCCAGAGGGACGGCTCTTGGATGGTTCTCTTTCTCTGTGTGTGTGTGTGTGTGTGTGTGTGTGTGTGTGTGTGTGTGTGTGTGTGTGTGTGTGTGTGTGTGTGTGTGTGTGTGTGTGTGTGTGTGTGTGTGTGTGTGTGTGTGTGTGTGTGTGTGTGAAGCATAGAGAATGACAGCCACTGCATGCATTATAACCTTCAGTCCTCCTGAGCCCTGTGTGACCTAATTAAAGACTTTTCCCACACCAGGCATCAACACCAGCTGCCACCGTCCATGTGTGTGTGTGTGTGCATACATGTCATCGTGAGCTCTACTCTTAAACACGCTACAGACCCCACCGGGAGTTACAGGGGGTCTGGAGCACAAGTTTGTGCGTGTTCGTCTCGAGGGTCTCCTTCAGCCTCTGTCGAGGGGGTTCACATGCGTAGGTGTATCCATTTGTGAACTGGGGGGCCCTCTCAATCTCCTCCTCTCTCTCTCACACACACACAGATTTGTCAGGACTCTTGGTGCTCTATCACCACACACCTCCACTAGACGACCTTAATGGGCCCAATTCAGACTGCTGCAAGTCATCTTGAGTACATGCTGAAAATGGGGAAGCGGAGGGGGGGGGGGGGGGGGTGTGGGAGGACACGGGAGCAGGAGGAAATGGTGGTTTGAGACGGTTCAGGAGAACATAAAGAGATGTGGGATGCTGTTTTAGGTTTGTGTGATTTCCCCCCAGAGGATTGGTTGGGTTTCATGGACACTTAATGTCTCCACTGGGGCTTCATGGCTGCTGGTTAGTGCATGTCATCATGTTGATTTCAGACAGAAGCATGAAATACTGTCAACTACTGTCGTCAGTGTTGAAAAACTGCAAAAATATTCAACAGTTTCAGACGGGAGGAACATAGCAGACAACAATGTTGATGATCGGTGAATGAACGCAAGAGAGATCTGCTTGTTGCAGCTTATACAATGTTAGAGTTCCCTGCTTAATATATAATTCAATGTCTTAAATATATAATATGAAATAATGGAGGTTGGACTGTTAGTCAGACAGAATTAGCCGTTTGAAGACATTACACTGGGCTCTGGGGAATTTGGATTGGATTTTATTGACAAAAAGATTAGATTAATCAATCAATTCATCAATAATGAAAGCAACCATTGATGGTCGCAGGCATGGCGAAACAATATTTTACTATTGATTTAGAGATTAATATATCATTGCTGTGCAATGCAAATCTCTGTTGATTTTTCAGATTAATTTTATTTATTATGCTAAATAAACCATTTAATGACAAACATATTTCACACAGCTGAGTTGTTTTTATTAACAAATTTAAAGTAGATCTTTTTGGAGCTATGTGGCACAGTGACAGCCTCGAGATCGCACACAAACGTGGATGTAAAGAGACACTGCAATATGCATTAAAAGAGGTTTGATACAGATTATATTACAAAGCAGAACATTCACAATTTAAAGATTAATATTACAAATATGTAAAAATAGACGCCACTCAGCTCAAGCAAGGACATGTAAAACACTTTTTATTCAAAAGCATGTTCTCAAGATATTAAAGTGTGCTGTAAATGAACATCAACGTCTTCCTGGCTAATAGTTTATTAAATTTTTTTTGCAGGATTCCATTTCTGTAAGTGTTTTTGAACAAACTAAAATGAAAGCAAAACTGCGAAACAACTGAAGTGACATGGTTTGGTTGGAGGGAAAAGAAAGACGGGAACGAAGAAAGGTAAAGAGAGGTGGAGGAGTGAGAAGTGGAGCGGGGGGGGGGGGGGGGTGAGCTCGGTGAGACACCAGATTGAACACAGAGCAGCGTCTAGAACTCCCTTCTAGTGAATGTTTGGAGGAGTCAAAAGAAACCACGAACAAAAGTTCTGAGCTGGAGATGCAGGAGCAGAAAAAAAAAACCAGGAACAAGGATGCAAATGAGAGAGAGAGAGATGAGGAGGGAAGAAAAAGAGAGAGGGAGATGTTTGCTTGAGAAAAGTTTCGGTTGACCTGAATATGGATGCATTGTTCAGCTCTGTTCAAAGAGGAGCAGAAGTCTTCTTCCATAGTCGGTTAGTTAGTTAGTTCTTCTCTTCATGGTGCAGCCACAAGTTTCAACTTAATGTGATACGCTCATCTGCTGCATTGTATCATATGGATTGTGCTGAACGCAGCAGGAGTGCCGCAACAAGGGAGACGGAGGTTGTGTGTGTGTGTCTGTCTAGGAGGGACAAACCCAGTGTGTAAGTGTGTGTGTGTGTGTGTGTGCGTGTACGTGCTCCTTTTTAAATGCCAAGGCATCCAGCTTGCCTCCATCCTGTGTCTCCGTGGCTACGCTGGGTGTGATATGTACTGGATGTGACACAGACGCTGCAGCATCCTGGACCGCCTCTAGACAGGAGGAGTGTGTGTGTGTGTGTGTGTGTGTGTGTGTGTGTGTGTGTGTGTGTGTGTGTGTGTGTGTGTGTGTGTGTGTGTGTGTGTGTGTGTGTGTGTGTGTGTGTGTGTGTGTGTGTGTGTGTGAGAGGTGGGCGGTGGGCGGAGGGGGGGGGATGACAAGGACGCAGTTACCTTCAAAGTCCCATGATGCCAACTAACTATTCAAACATCCTCTGCATCCCTACCTGCTGACTGCCACCTCCCGTCTCTCCCTCTCTTAGCATCATCAGTGGTGTCTCTCTACCTTTCCCTCCACCACCTTTTCTCCTCTGGTCCCTCCCTCTCTCTCTCTCTCCCTCTCTCTCTCTCTCGCTCACCATATGGAAACTATTACCGCAGTTGTCGTTTCTCACCACCAACATTCCTGAGGGCTTTCCAGCGCTCACTGACTTTACATCAACCTTGTCCTTCTCTCACCATGTTTACGCTGCTCTTCATAGTTTATCTCTCACTTTCATTTTTCTGTTCAGCCCTTCAACATCTTCTGTTTCGTTACATGTATATTTAAAGCTGCATTAATTGCGGGTTTTTTTGGCTACTTGGAGCAACAAAGTGAAAACACAACATTGAAATATTATTGCCTTGTTATGGTGTTGGCAAACTGTTGTAAATTTAGCCATGGTGTTGGTCTCCACCAACGATATGGACGATGCATCCCAGGCCAAAGTATCCTAAATTCGGGCTTCATGACCTCTACTGCAGCCAGACACCAGGGGGGAAGGAAGGAACATGTGTTTATTTAGCTCTTTAGCTGCTAGATGCTCTACTATGTTCACTAATTGCAAATTGTTCTGTCTGCAGCTGTACCATTCCATCAACATCTCATATTCCCCAAGGTTTATGCGTCGTTTTATACACAATTCCCCCCAAATTCAGCCTTACATGTTTCCTATCTTTTGCAAACTTTGAGATCTCGACTAGAAGTTTAAATAAGGTTCTGTGGGTTTGTTTTTTGTGCTACTTTTTACACCCTTTTCTCACTAAACGGATGATAATTTACAAAACAAAAGTTCTTGGGTGGAAACCTAGCTTGTAACTTTCTCCCTGTCCCCGTTGAACTAGCATCCCTTCCATCATTTCATCCATAATAGAAATGTTCGGAGGTATCTGGGCCATGCCTTCTAGAGAGACTCAAACTCTCATCAATTTACATTATAGCTCTCTCTTCCCCCCTCTCTGTCTCTTCCTAACCCCTCTCTGTCTCCCTCGATTTCGTACAAATGTATCGCTCTCCCTCTCCAGCTCTGTACACGCAGTCAAAGACCACTTTCTGCAGCTCTTCTCCAGGGTATATGGTTCTTTAATGAAGACAGTCATAATGATTATGGATATTTTAAAACCCTCTGACTGCCCTGTGCACCGACGGAAGCAGAGGCTGCAGTGCGTGATGCTGAATTTTAAATGACTAAATCATGAGCATTGATTATTAATTCGGAGAACAGCTTAAGATGATAAATATTGTGTCAAAGATGACACAGGAACTGGAAAATGTCCTTTTAGTGTGCGTTTCCTGAGATCTAAGGCGCTTTATGCATTTTCAATGAACAATTTAATCCTCCCACATTGATGTACGACTGAAATATTACTGAATTAATGCTTTGTTTGTGTTGTTACAGAATTCTTTCAGAGGATAACCTCACACACTGACACAGCAACAGACGATCATAGCAGGGGGGGGGGGGGGGTTCCGCAAGGCCTCAAGTTCAACCTGGAAAATGGGCTTCAAACTGGCTTGTACCAGCATTGATTACAGAACGGATCAAAGATGAGGTCAAGATTAAAAAAAGGATGCAGCATGAGTCAAATTTAAAAGCTCCTGAATCTTTTATTGTAAACCCATCAGATGGAAGATGTAGGTGAGACGTGCTGAGCACAACCGGTCAATTTGATGGAGCTGCCGTTCCTCCAAACACTGTGTCGAAGACGGAACGTTTTATATACTCCCGACCATGTGTTTGACATTATATATGGCTGGTGTTTCTGGACTCCACAGCACATATAGGGGTACTGATTGCTCCAGCAGAACAGTGGAAAATGATAGTCGCCTCTCTGTGTGGCTGCTCCGCAAAAAAAATCCATCGCCGCAAGTGATTTAATCCAGCGCTGAGGCTTGGAATAATATTTTCCTTAAAGTAGATAAAACAGTCAGTCAGTGGAGTGAGATAATTTTACCTCTCCAAATCTCTTGAATCGTTTTCTTCATATTACAGAAGGCGTGTTTTTTTTATTCTTTTGAGACTTTAAAATTAGTTTGAAAGGAAATTCATCAAAGCAAATGAAGGTGCGTTGGAGTAAAGTGAATTATGGCGCAGTGTTTTCCCTCCAAAAGTGCGGTTTAAAAGATTCCATGTGGGCTTAAATGACATGTTCAAAATGGACGTTTTCCGAGTGCGTTTGCTCGTTGTGGCATTCTTTGTAAAAGCACCTCTCCTGCAAATGAGACCCAGCGGATTTACTTGAGACAGCTACTAGATGGCCTGCAGGTGTTGCAGCTCGGCGGGGTGTGCGTGCGTGCGTGCGTGCACGCTTGCGTGTGTGCTCCTCCCGTGGCCGATTGGTTCGCCACTCTTTAGTGTGCGTGCTCCCCTGCCGTGCGTCTGACAGCGTGTGTACATTAAAAGAGGGGGGGCGGAGGGGGTGCACTCAGGAACCCCTGTGTGTGTGATTACGCTGTGTATACCATGAGATTAGTGCAGACAGCTTTATGCGCCGGGCCCGCCATAAATCTCCCCGCCACAGAACCGAATACCGCCGTCGTTTATTATTCCCTAATAGATCGGTCCTTTGCTGTCTCTCCTCGGCTTCCTGCTCACACCAGGTTGTGGTTAGCTGAAGGACAAAACCCCCGCAGAGGATGGAGGAGGGTCAGAGTTGATGTGGAGCTTGGAGTAAATCCGCCACGCTGATTTCATTTGAGTTTATTTCGTGCCAACACAAGTGTCCTCCCCTCTCCCTTTTTTATTGTTTTTCCCATCCTCCTTCTGTCTGATTTTTGCACTTTTCCCACGTTGTGTTCTGTTGCAATCTGTCCGACTTCTTGCTCTCTCTTTGTCCTTATGCGTTTGTTTTCTATCACTTTGAATCCCACCTCTCTCTTTGGTCTCCTCATTCTCTCCATCTCTTCCTTTGTTTTTGGGGATGTTTCTCTCACAGACTCGGTGCTCACACTCGTCTTCCCTCCCTCACCCCCGCCTCCCCCTTCATATTCTCATGTTCGCACAGACGCACACTGGCACACACACCCACCCACACACACACACACACACACACTCCCTTGTCTCCTCTCGCCGGCTGCACCTGTGTGCCCGGCTTTGGTCCGGACACGGCTCGGGTTGCCGCTGTGGAATCTGGGAAATGTTCGAGCTGTCCGATACGCCGCCCAGAGCAGGTACAACTGCAGACGACATGCAGATGGACGAGGAAAAAAAGACAGCAACAAACACGGAGCTCACAGTTAAAGCCTCCGGGAGGCCATTGCTGGCTTTTAAAAGCTTTTAGGGCTTTTAAATCTCTTGCATTTTTGTCTGTTTTTGTTTTGGGATTTTATTGGAAATTCGTTACATAAGATTTTTAAAGTTTATACGTGGAGAGCTGCATTGAAAGGGTGGGAGAGAGTGGAGGGTGAGAAGCAGGAGGTGTAAGGGGTCGGGGGGGTCAGGCAGACTGACACTTGAGTCTTCTCGGCTCAGCTCGGGGGTCGCGGCGGGGCGACGCTTGGGTTGAGAAAATGATGTTTCTTCCCTCATAAAAGAACTGAGCAGAAGAAAAGAAAGCCCCCCCCTCCTTCCCCAACTCCTCCTCTTTCTCCTCTTCCTCCCTCCTCAGTGTCACCTCTGGCCCCCTCCAACCCCCCACGCCATGTTTCAAAGTGTGGCCACATGAATGGCTCTATTGTTAACGGCTGAGGGGAAGGGAGAGAGAGGGAGAGAGAGAGTGGACAGCCAAAAAGAGATGAGGGAGAGCAGCAGAGAAAAAAAGCAGACCCTCAGAGATAGAGAGAGTGTCTCTCTCACAGCAAAATGTGGCATAAAAAAATGAAGAGTAAAAGGGAAAAACGTATATATGTCTGCTCAGGGTTGTTGATTTATTTAGACGTTATTAGACGTCACAGACGAACTCCATAAAGCTGTTTATTACTTCACCTCACTTCACTTTTCCTTCCTCTCTTCTGCACTGGAAGCATCTCAGCGTGTCCGACTGCGAGATTCACAACCCTCACAAACTGTCCTGCCCTTTCAGACTGGACTTTAAAGGGTGATTAAATACACCCCAAACTGCATGTGAGTGATTGTACTGTATATCAACATACTTGCTGTTTGAATGCAGTGCGGGTTTGTTGACACTGAGGACAGGGAAAGTGTGAATTCTGAGATAAATACACGCCTTTTTTTTTTCTTGCTCTACCCCATGATTACATTGGGACAAGGTGTCCCTACCCCATCCTGTTTACAGTGCACACACACACACAAACACACACACACGCACACTATCATTCACTCTCACACACACAAGGTTAACTTGGGTTAACTCAGCAAATCTGACACTCTGAACATGGAGCCTATCAGAAAATTGAGTTCTGTCGCAGGAATGTGCTGGAATTCAGTTTCCTTCTTCCCCTTCTTTCTTTCTCGAGTCTTCTCATTCGTTCTCCGTTTCCTTTCTGCTTGTTCAGCACATTTCTCTGTTGTGCCGATATCGATGCCAGTATCAGAAGTGCCTTGGCGAGTGAGCGAGTCTATGCACCGGACGGAAGTTGCAATGAGTTACGTGATGATATGTTCAAGCTCTATTCAGTAAAAATGAGTACTGGGCGAAGGTAGATTATACCATGATGTGTTCAAATGTTATCGTGTCAAAAATACATTTGGTGAGAAACTTGAATAAATACAGTTGTTTGAAGGAGATGTTTTCACAGCAATATAAAGTAGATCTTAAAGAGGGAATTATGACCTGTATATGAAAGCACTGGCATCGGATTGGTAATCGGTATCGGCCGATATGCAAATTCGGGAATCTAAATTGGAACCTCTCTATTTCTTTGTGGCTGCTACATACCTTGCCCGACATGTTCAATATTTTTTTCCACTCCCCTCTCTCTCTCTTCACTGATTCCTCCCTCTTTCTTTCTTTCCTTCTTTGTCAAGCACTGCACTTGCCCGGTGGCATTTTAGCTCAACACTCACACCATCCTCTACTGTGTGTGTGTGTGTGTGTGTGTGTGTGTGTGTGTGTGTGTGTGTGTGTGTGTGTGTGTGTGTGTGTGTGTGTGTGTGTGTGTGTGTGTGTGTGTGTGTGTGTGTGTGTGTGTGTGTGTGTGTGTGTGTGTGTGTGTGTGTGTGTGTGTGTGTGTGTGTGTGTGTGTGTGTGTGTGTGTGTGTGCTGCCATTCTGCAATGCAGCTCGACTGTGACTCAGGGTACCTTCAGATACACTCATAGAATGCGTCATGCAGGAAGCAAAAGGTGCCTGTTTTTATAAGAGTGTGTGTGTGTCAGTGGGTTTCAGCGTTCATGTTTAGGGAAAACTAAACCTGTGTGTTTAGACGTGGGTGGATGTGTTTGGGCAAACCTTTTGTGTTTAGCAGGAGGGCATTTGTATGGGCCGGTGTGTGTGTGTGTGTGTGTGCGTGTGTTGAATAGATTTTTCTGTTTAGGCTGTGCTGCAGACGCCTCAGGAACCTCCGACATGTTTACAGTTCATACTCTATAAATGGCGCGAGAGCACGGGCTCGCCTGTCTGAAGCCAACAGGAGGGTGAAATATGTGTGCATGTGTTGAGTGAAGCTGAGTGCCTACCTCTCCACTCGAAGTATTGCCTGATAACCCCGAGTGACCTGGGTAATGAGAAGTGGAACAGTGGCTTCCCAGCAGGCCTCTGGGCTAAAGCTCCTCCGCCGTTCAGTCTGCTTTCTCAAGTTCCCCTCCGGTGTGCACCGCCAGCCGAACACACCAACAGATAAAGCTTTACATCGCAATTTACTGCAGGTTGAAGGCTATTAGCTGCCAGTGCTAAGAGGTAGACCTAGCCTGCATGGAAAAGGGAGGATATGGTCGGAAAGATGCAGGTACAACAAATGAGACTCATAAAATCCCTCTGTCTCTTCCTACTGGAGCTCTAATAATGTGTCCTGTATAACCCGATATTCCCCTTTAGCACATAATGTTGCTTTTACAAAGCTAGTGTGTCATACAGCAGTGCAAACCAAACACCTGCATGACCACGAGGGAAACTGTGGAGCCAAAAGTTGACTGTGGGAACAAAAACAAAAGATGATCTGATACGAGCAAGTCAGGTCAGCAAGAGTTATTCGGATGGCAAAATTGATCTCATCTTGCTCTCATGTTCACTGTCAATATTGCGGGAGAGCGTTGTGTCTTTCATGGTAGTTTGGGCAAAGTGCACTTTTAAAGGGGCATTCCACCGATTCGACACATTGCGGCACAGCCCGTGAAAACGGTTTCATGTTTTTTGCGGCTCTGAAGGGAGGCTTCTGAAGTCTGAGGAAATAACACTGCTGATGTCAGAGTGATGTCGTCAGCTAACAGGGTTTGGGCTCGGAGACCTCACCATTTTAATGGAAAGCCTGTTAAAAAACTGGGGGATTTTTTACAGATTTAGCAGGCAGTGAGGGTCTGACAAAAATGCTGTAAAAGTTGCACTATGGGAAACGTAGGATCCGGTGTTTTTGGAGCACATCCCACATCAGGGAAGTCGGAAAAATCTGTCTGTTGCAAGTCCCTCAACTTTATAAAAAGGGCAATATTACATTTCTGGAGTGCTTCTTTAATTTGCACAAGTTGGTTTAGCTAATGAGAAACGTGCAAAGGAAGTTGATGTTTTTCCAGCTGAAATTATAACAATAAAAATCCACTTAGCCTCTTTGTTTCCTGCCCATTTTTTCCATTAGTTAATTGGCATGACCTTTTGCTTTCAAGTGGAAGCCAGAAAGAAAAACAATCCCCGATTTAGCCCATTTGGACAAATGAAAGTCTTAATTTGTCGCTAATGTGACATTAGTAGGATTTATTTAGTCTTTTTAACCGTTAAGTTGGGCGACATCATTCTCGGTGCGTTCGTGCCTTCTGATCCTGCGTTGTTTATTTTTTAATGGTCACACAGTTGTCTGACAGCAGAACAGAGAGAATAACTAAGCCGGTTTGAGTGCTGTGACTCCCAAGTGTTCATGTGGATTTGTTGGAAACAGAAGCGGTGCGTGAGTCCGCGGGAAGAGAAAATGGGCTTCTTAACATTACAGGCATTTGCTTCCTCCCACTTAAACATCAAAGTGTCACTTAGCATTCTGTGTGGGGGAATAAAAAAAACTCCAGCAAATCTCCTCCTCCTTTTCATCTTTTACTTCTGTAAACACTTTCCTTCTTTCTGCCGGTGGTGACATTTATCTTAACCTGAGATAAAGTCATGATGGGTGTGCATAGACGAGGACTACTTTCTGAATCCCCACTCTTAGCCATGCGTGCGTGCAGCGTGAAGCGTTAAAGTCACCGCAGGCCTCAGGGGCTCAGTTGATAACTCATAGTATTTGGCCTTATCAGCAAGAGATGGCCCTGTGCTGTGAGGGGAATGACAGACTCTGAGTCATTTGTTGAGTTTATGCCCCTCTGACTGCTGCGTTTCGTGTTCTCTGCTCGACCTCTGAAAGCTGCGCGGCCACAGCGAGCACGCCAGCCGCCATACTGCAAAAAAAAACAACAAAAAACTGGGTTTTGACCAATTTGCAGAATTCATTTCAATATATTCCTCAAAACCTGCTGCAGCTTTCACCCCAAGAAAGTCCTTTTAAGATCATTAAGACCATCAAAGCTGTCGACTAAACTGAAAGCCACGGTGAAATTCTAATGATGATGATGATGATGATGATAAACCATTTTCAAAGCGTATTTCTTGTTGCATTAGAATGGGTTCAGGCTGCAGGTTTCCCCACAGACAGCAGGTGTCAAATCATCAGTTCGGCCATAAACAAACAGGCTGCACATCATTCATATCAAGACACGGATGACAGACATCAAAACAGCTAATTAGCAAACTAATTAACTGTACATACCTGAGATTTGGCAGCTCGGTTCAGTTGTCTGCCCGTGTCTTCCTCTATGGACACGCTTCAGTTCTCATTTCCAAATACAAGGGCTGAAAAACACGGAAATGAGTTCTGCCAGAAAGAAAAAAAAGTTTTCGTTGTTTACGATGTTCCCCTGTCATTTCCCATGAACACACTCAACACGAGTTGTGTTCATTGCGAGACTTTTTGTTGACTTTCCCTCGCATTTGTTTGCAGTCTGTTTTTGTTTTGAATTCTATCTCGTCTCAAGTAGACGCGAGGCTCTTGTGTGGATGGAAATATTGCTCCCGTTCCTCCACTTGTTAGCGCCTGTAGTTTGCTTTTGCATACATTTGACTACTTCAGAGATATTTATGTATTATCTGAGACTTAACCTATACCTAACTGAAGGTCATTTCTGCTGGACAGAAATGTTGTGGAGTTCTCTTCGGCTTCGGATAGGGGTTTATTTTCCCCATGTGGATCGTCAGCTGGTGGTTATATTTCCTCAGTTTTTTCTCCACCACTTCGCGGGGCCAACCGGGGATTGCGTGCGATTGTGTGGTCCAAATTTATTTGTGCAGTTGATTGCGCTGCTGTTCCTCTGTAAAGCCACCTGTTCCCAGTGAAGGAGTAAGAAAGAAGTAGGATAAATAAGAGCGTTGAAGGAGCCATCTGTTGCTCATTCAGCAGCAAGGACAGGTGTCTCTGAGCTGGTTTCTACTGCAGGAAGCAAAAGGCTGTAATTAATCTTTCTCTTCCTCTTTCTGTCTTCCAGGTTCAGGGACGATAAGGGCTACGTTCTGTACCCTCAGATCGGGGAACGGCTGGACCTCATCTGCCCCCCGCTGGACACGGCCAGGTCCACGCCCGAGTACGAGTTCTACAAGCTCTACCTGGTGTCGTTGCGGGAGCAGGCGGACCGCTGCGAGGTGACCGGCCCGCCCAACATCGTGCTGACCTGCGACGAGCCCACCCGCGAGCGCCGCTTCACCATCAAGTTCCAGGAGTTCTCGCCCAACCTCTGGGGCCACGAGTTCAAGAGCATGCACGACTACTTCATCATCGGTGAGTCGAGGAAGCAGAACCGGAGATTAGGGGGCGGAGTGAGTGTGTGTGTGTGTGTGTGTGTGTGTGTGGGGGGGTTTGTTATGATTGCATGGCTGATTTCTGATTGTGTCTCAATGTGTTTGTTTATTCCACTGATGATGATGGTGAGGATTGGGTGGGTGTGTTTAGAGTAATTTGGTTTGAGAATTATGTGTGATCCGGCCCAGGGGCGGAGCCGGTACAGGACTTACACTGCAAACAATGACCAGATGAGTTTTCAGGAGACTTTAGGGTCTTATTTTTTATTTTAAAAAGCTTTCATTAATTTCGCTTGTTTGACCTTAAACAAACTTCAGCTCTCTCTTTTCAAGCAGAAAGAAAAAAAATTGTTCTATTGTTCATTTTTTGCTGCGTATCCCTGGATGTGTCCTTCAATGCAACTTGTGTGGGATTTTGTGTTTAGTGAAGTATGGTTACATTTGTTCTTCAGCATCGTTTCTAAGTGTGTGTGTGTGTGTGTGTGTGTGTGTGTCTGTCATTGCTTTGTCCTGCTCTGATGCTGCGCCGGCCTCGGGCCTGTTTATTGTTACTGCCAGCCTTGCAGTGACTGCAAATGGGAGGAGCGCAGTTTGTTTTGGTTTCCTCCGGGGGTTTGTTTGGACTTATGGCCGCGTGAAGACCCGATGAGGTCATCGTGGCGAGCCAGAGCCAAAGCGCCTTGTATCGGACGGAGCAATCTGCGAGTAAAAGGTCGCGTCAACCGAAACCTGTGGGTTTGTTTTTAAATACAGCACCAGAGCCAAGAGCGTTCAGCCCTCACAATGGGAGCAATGCACACAAAAACACACACTCATGTGCACGCATACACACACACACAACACACACACACACTCTCGCACGCCCACAAGTTTCCAATACAAACACAAGCACTGTAAAAAATAAAAAAAACACCCCAGGAGTGAGAGAGAGTGAGCATCATAGACAAAGAGAGAGAGACCCTGTATGATTCCCATAGCTCTCCTCCCACGCACCTGCGAGCTCTATTCACTCAGGTGTGCAAATGCTCTTTTCTCTACTTTTCATCTGCGGGTAGAAACCCCCCCCCCCCCCCCCCCCCCCCCCTCCCACCCAAAACAACAACAACAACCCTAAAATCGTTGGAAGGAGAGTAGAGCCAGGAGGAGCAGGAAGCTGGGACAGAGATGGAGAGACAGACCGAGACGGAAAGAGACAAAGGGAATATAAGATCTCTCGAAGTCTGTGAAGTCCCTCGTGCCTCTTTGTGTTCTATATTTGTTCGCCGGCTTCAGGTGCGCTCGTTTTTCCCCGCTATCGGTCCTCATACCCGGCTGTGTTTGTGGAGAGAGGTGAGGCACTGTGCATATCTCTCCTGCATCATTGTCAACATATAAGTATTTCTCTTTGATTAGATTAGAGCAGGTGAGATATGCATGCAGTGGTGCAGTAAGCGGTGTGTGTGTGCGCGTGTATCGGTGCCCTGCATGTGCGCCCAGGGACCCAATGATACAGGAATTTTGGCTCCATAAGTAGGGAGGGAAATTAATGCAACCTGATACCTGCTGATACCCGATTCAATGACTGACAGATGTTGAACAGCCACATCAAATATGGCTGCTCTTACAGGATTCATAAAACTGACACACTAATGGCTAAATTAAGCTATCCAGTCGGTTAAAATCTTTTTATGTCCAAGAACACATGTTAAAAGATCGTGCTTTAGTGTGTCTTTATGTCAGTGTTGGGACATTATCCCAGTGTGCGAGTACTTACCTCAAGTTGCTTTATGGTGGGCTAATGTGGATATTCATCATATAGGCATCGGATATCAGTACATTTTATGGCATTGGTGTTCTATTATACCGTCTCTTTTAAAGTTCATTATGCTCTCATGTGTATAATATTTCACAAAACGTCTCACTTTTCTTGAGTTGCAGCCGTGTTGCATTACGTCTCAGAGTTAAATTCATGACGTATGGACTTAAAGCTACAGCTGGTTACTTTAGTAAAAAAAACTTTTTATCATATTTACTCCAACTGTCACTATATCCTGACAGTAGTACACGAGACAGATAATATGTGTGAAAACCAAGTTCCTCTGCCTCATTTTAGTGCTCCTAAAGGAGTTTGCAAGATTCCAAGGCGTCCCAAGAAAAACAACCAATCCGAGCCGAGAAGTCTGTGAAGCAGCTGATAATCGCTGCTCGTGAAGCTCGTGAACTCCGGTCAAACTGTCAAACTAGGCAGGCATCAATATGAATCAAGATTCCGTCACCGCATTACGTTTATCTCGCCTCAAATGTTTTCAGAAACATGTTTTTAGTGTTTAGCTGTAAAACCGGTGGCGCGGTGCTTGGTTTTTCAACATGGCAGCCGGGTCACAAACTTTTCATTTTCTTTTTACAGCTTAACAGCACACTAAGATATGTTTCTGGAAACATCTGAGGCGCGAAATAGGCAACACAATAACAGAATCTTGAGTCATATTCATCAGTTTGATCGGAGTTCACAAGCAGTGATTGAGAGCTACGTTAAAGACTTCTCAACTCTGATTGGTTGATTTTTTGGGGGGGCGTGGTGAAGTCTTGCGAAGGTCAATAGGAGCACTAAAAGGATGAAATTATTTTCAATAAAGAAAAATAAATGAATAAATCAGCAACATACTTCTCATGCACTATCAACAACGCTCTGTTGCTTTAAGGGAGCGCCCCTGTGTGTTTCCAACTTTTGCATTCAGTAAGAAATCAAAAGTCACCAGGATTCAAATGTGTCATACACCACTGCTCATCGTGCCCAAAGCCAGTGCAAGCTGGAGAACTTCCATCAGGTTTTTGTTTTTTTAACATCTGTCTTAAACTTGAATTTAATGACACTGCAGTAAAGTAAAAACAGTCATAAAGCCCTTCTCAGACACACGGAAATGTGCCAAATGTGGCCCACAGTCTCTACTTTGCACACCTCCCTTCTGTGCTGCCACCCGGCAACTGGAGTGTCCAGAGATAGAAACACCTTTATCTTCACACACAGACCAGACTGATCGATTGACAGCTCCAGCCCGATCAATGGTGGCTGCGACGCAAGGTCACACACACACACACACACACACACACACACACACACACACACACACACACACACACACACACACACACACACACACACACACACACACACACACACACACGCACACACACACACAAGTGTACTCACACATTGTGAAGAGAGGGAGAGTGGGACAGGTGAGGAGACGCTGGAGTAGCTGATCACAGGGAGCATTTGGTGCTGATAACTTATTGATAACGTCAGCAGATAGCTCGTGTGCTGGTAATGAAGAATTGCATGCAGTCTCTCACCAGAGCTTCTGCGTACTTAATGAGGCTGCGAGATAATTGATAATCTGCTGCTCATTTGGAGCCACATGGCCGCAGTGGCTTAATAGGGGGAGATCTCGTGCATGCTGAACTCACGGTGGACCGGCTTGTCCCTGAATTCAGTTACAGTTAATGTATGTTTGTGCATGTGTGCGAGGGCACCGATGTGTGCGCAGGCCTCAGGGAAATCGTGTTTTAATTAACCTATAGCATAACGTGATTTAATTTGCATGCTGCAGCAGACCATGGCGGTACACGCGGAAAGAGTGCTTGTGGTGATGCTGTGGTGGTTGGATGGCGGAACAGCAGGAGGGAGAAAAAAAAGGGCAGTGGAGGTTAATTTCAAAGTTAAACCCATTACAGATCACCGGTAACTTGCTTAAAGTCCACTGGGTAATCCGTTTCCTCCGCAGTTGGCTACCGGGATGCGCGGTGAACGATACTTGAAAAACCCCCTCTAGGGTTTCATTCCCAATTTGTGTCGACACCATCAACACGTGGCTCCGTTTGATCACTTCGAGAGAAAATCGTGCAAGCGGTCCGGGGGAAAAGAAATCCAAAGTTTCCTTTTGTTTTTGCAGTCACTAATGCAGCACAGATGCCACTGTTTTGTAATCAGATTACTCGAATCCCATTAAATGTAATTCTTTACTTCTGCATCCCGCGGAGAGGAGAGAAAGAGTGGGGAAATTGATTAGTTCTACTCGTTGATTGATGTTTTCATTCATAACGCGAGGTCAGAGTTTATGTAAACCCATTTCTCTGTCACACTCTCCCATCCCGCCCCCCCCCAACTCTCTCTCTCTCACTCTTGCTCTCCGACTGGTTATTCTGTGTCTCCCTCAGTCTCTTCCACCCTTTTAGTTTCTCCTCTCTCCTCCTTTCTTTCACCATTCAAATCCCACCGCACACACACACACACACACACACACACACACACACACACAGACATGCTTAGTACATCAGCCCAAAACCTCAGATCAAGCCTTTCACTGCTTTTAATGAATCCTTTGAAAGCAGGCGCCAGGGCCTTGTGAAACACACACTGCTTGCATGCATGCACAAGCACAAGCACACACACACACACACATTCACAATCAGAGTGTGGTCTTGATGACGTGTTTTCTTAATTAGAACTGCGTCTCCATGCAGCTGATCTGCAACTTAAAGGACAGCTACACATGGGGAGAATAGAGGAGTTGTTGAAACTGGTCCAGGATCAGCAGATTTGTAAAGGGTCAGTTCCCCCATCACTCACACCTTGAGATAGATAGATGGATAGATATAAACTTTATTCATCCCTAGGGGGAAATTAGTTTGTAGCAGCAGCAATTTACAGAGTAAAATAAAATATAAAATATTACGTATGGAAATGCACAATATATACAGTACAATAAAATAGCAGAGCAGATATTGAATTTGAAGAAATAGAATAATAAAAAATAAGATAAAGTCATGCAGATATTTTTAGTTTAATTTGCTCGAGCTTAGAGAGATTTCCCTGTGAGATTTATTTGCGATATTAACGAAATCTACACAAACAATGTCCTTGTTACTCCGGATAATCCAGAGGCCTCACTGTGACCTGTTTTATGGAACAAAATGCAATCCCTATAAAACCCGATGATGCTCGTACTGGTGATTATAGTGTTATTAAATTGCGCTATGGTCCAAAGTGGCAAACATTGTGCACTAGAATTAGGCTAAAACATTAACATTACAAGTAATGGACCTGGCTAGCCGTCAAAGCAATGCCTTTTCATTTGGAAACCGAGTGATGGAAGTGAAGGCTGGAAAGATGTAGAGAGGCCGAGTCAGAACAAGGAGGAGAGACTGGGAGGACGCTAGAACATGTATGTGCAGGGAGAAAAAAAGGGGGTGGGTGGGGGAGAGAAAGACAGATTAAAGAAGACAGGGACAGGTCTCTCGTTGTGTGTGTGTGTGTGTGTGTGTGTGTGTGTGTGCTCGGCTGATGGGAATGGGAAGCGAGTGTCAGTTGACACGCACAGACCCGGCTTCTCATCTGCAGGGTGACACTGAAACAACACGGCCACTTTCAATCACGGCGGCTGTCAAGGGGACACACGCGCTCATATATGTTTGAACACACCAACGGGCACACCAGCAGTGAATGATTGCAGGCTCACAGTCAACATGCATATGACCTCATATGGGAGTGACCTTTCTCTCTCTTTCACACGCACACACACGCGCGCACACACACACACACGGCACTAATCTTCCTTGGTGCTCACACTAACATATGCATGCTCACATCGCCTTACACAGAGGCTTTCTCATAAATATATGCAGTCACACACACATTGGCGTACAAGCAGGCTTGTGGTTGTAAACACAAAAATAGTCTGAAAATAGCACACACACACACACTAACACACAAAGATTGGTTGCAGTGAACGGGTCAGTCGCTGTGGGACTGCAGTGTTGTTGTCAGGCAGATGGCAGCGTGTGTGTGTGTGTGTGCGTGAGTGCGCGTGTGTGTGCATGGATAGCGGTTTGAAATGGTGCATTTGTTTGTTGTGCGACCACGCGGCCAGCGGGTGCACGTATGTAGGGTGGACACGAAGGTATTTTCTCTGTGTTTGTGTGCACACATGAATGACTCCCTGCGGTGTGTTTAGGGAGCAGGGCCCCTGGGGCTTTGCGGAGAGCCCGGTGCTTGCCGTCACACAATAGCAGAAGATAAACAAGCCCTCCCACTAATATGAATAATAGAAGAGCTGACTGGGGCCTGCGCACCTAGAAAAATAAGTTTGTGTGTTTGTGCAAGTTTGCATGTGTAGGTCTTTGGGTAAATGTAAGAGTTTTTTGGGGGAAAGTTATTGGTGCATTTGTGCATGTGTGTGTGTGTGTGTGTGTGTATACAATGGGGTCGTTTCTGCTAAGTCATTTTCTCTCTCTTTGACTTGGTATTGTTTTCCTCTTCTTTGACTCTCTGTCTCTCTGTTTGTCTTTCTTGTCCATCCATCCGTCTCTTTGCCCCTTCTGTCTCATTCTGTGTGTGTATATTCATATCCATTTTGAGTCTATTATGAGTCTTTAACAGCAACTTTTGATCAGGGTCTCTGTGTGCAACTTTGGACAGGGTGGGGCTACGTGTGTGTGTGTGGTCTAATTGTTGGACAGCGCGGGGCCGGCGCAGCGCGTGCATACAGCAATGTCGAAGTGTTCAATAATGCAGAGGTACTCACTGGTTTATTTATCAGGGTTAAGCTGAAATAAATGACACAGAATCCAGATGGGGGAGAGGGAGGGAGGGCAGAGAGACGGGAGCGAGAGAGAGAGTGAGAGGCAGATGAAGGGAGAGAAAGATGGGGAACATTAGTGAAACGGAGAGTGAAATAGAGGAGAGAGAAGAGACAATGGAGGAGAGGAAGTGGAGAGAAACGCTGCACTGCAGCCTAAATGAGCTGCACCTCGCCGCCGCTCCGCGTTAGCTTATGATTCCCCATGTGCATACGTGCGTGGCTGTCTGCGTGCGAGTGTGTGTGTATGTGTTTGCAACTGAGTGGGCACACAACTTTGCAGTGAGCAGTCAAAGTGAGAGATTCAAGGAGCGGTGGAAAGCAGCTGGGGGGGGGGGGGGGGGGGAATCCAGGGACTGTGAGGAATCTATATCTGCTGAATATTTGATCAAGTTTAAGCCATCAGATTTGAGCCCCCTGCCAGGCTCTAAAGCAACCAGAGACACGGGGGAGAGGAGAGGAAGCTGCAGGGAGGAGGGCGAAGGAGGTAGAAACGAGATGACCACGGTGAGGGGCTTAGAGCGAGGGTAGGGGATGTTTAATACAGAATAATCCCACTGAATACTAAACGCTTGTGTAGCACCATATATATCCCATCTCTACTTCTGTCAAAGATAAAGAGAAACACTTGAATGCGCGTTGGGAAAGTGGTCATACATCTCATTAAACATAAAGTAATACTAACTTCTCTCTCATTAATTTTAATGGTGTTAAATGGTTTGGTACCCATTAAGAAGCATACATCAGCACTAGCCGAAAATACCCCGCAACAAAATTCACTAAACTTATTTTGCATTCATAATGCTGGTCACAGCTGAAAGGTGTCTCTTTGGCGTCGACTGTCAGAAAGTCTAAATGAATCCAAGTAATACTGAAACATGTACAGCATTTCTTTTCTTTCTTTGGTGCTGTTCCAGAATAACAGCAGTAATTTGGGGTAATAAAATGGTTTGCACATAAAGAATATTGAGACTCGGTCAAGTAAGGTGACAAACCCTCCCAGCCCATATTAGGGCGGCTGCTCGTTAATGGTGCACGTTTGTTTTTTTAATAAGCTCATCATTGAGAAGAAACCTGAAATCCCACACATAGAAAATTCAATTTGATGCTTAGGGGGGACCATTTTTTTTTACATTATAGCTCCAATGCTGTAGAACAAACTCCCCCTCAGTGTCAGATCAGCTGAGTCAGTGCCTCAGTTTGAAAAGCTTTTTAAAAACCCACCTGTACGGACGCACAATATCTTTTCAAAAATGTTTGTATGCTTTGTTTTATCCCTCTATGTCTGACCACTTCTTAAAACCCCTGTTTTTGTTGCATGTTCTGTGAATGATGTTCTTTTAAATCTTTAGTGAAGCGCTAAGTAACTGCGGTTTTGAAAGGCACTATAGAAATTAAGTTTTATTATTATTATTATATGCGGCAGAGCCCACCCACGAATGTGGTCTGGGTGATCTGATCTCAGAGTGTCCCGGTGCATTCACACCTGTACTTTCAGCTGTCCACTTGTAATCGGATCACCTGACAAACGTGTTTCTCTCACCTCAGGTGTGAACAAGGCCCGAATTCAACTGCAAAGTCTCTGCCAAACATTTTTTTTTTACCTTTTCCTTCTCTTCTGACCACCACGAGTCTAACTTCACGTGTGGTGACACACACGTAAAATTGTGTTCCACATTTTTTTCAACTTCAAGCGCGTTAAGGCTTTCACATGTGTTGTGGCCCTCGAGGGACACGCCTCGAGTTCGCTCCAAGCCGCCCCCTGACAACTATTTTTCGAGGTGGACATGAGACTGCCTCTCCAGCCGGCAACACATTTTTCACACCCCACTAAACACATCGAATTCTCGGGGCGAACCGCCTCAGTTAAACTCTCATGTGTGAAAAATTGCCTTAAAATAAAGTGCAAAAGTGGAAAATGGAGTAGAATAGGCCGGCATGGGGTGTGGTGCAACGGACCCGACTAATTCCCCCTCTAGAGATGAAGTTTATCTGCGTCTCTCAATGGATGAGAGCAAGTGGATAGTAGAAAAGATGACTCTATTTCAAAGCACGATAGTCAACTCAAGTGGTTTCGATGATTAGATTGCCCCGAGCTGCACTGTGCTGTTTCGTATGTAACTTCATTATATGCGTGACAGTATGTACACGTGCTTAAATACAGCACACACACACACCGCTGCAAGAGCACTGTCAACCTGCAACGTGCCGTGTGTTGACACCGATGTCGTGGGACACAAATGACAAAAACAAGGTTTTTGTGGCAAAGATAAATGGGGGAGAGGAGGGGGGACGGGAGGGAGCTGATGTAAACTGACATTGGGAGAGAGCGAGGGATATTTGGGCAAGGGGGTAGAACAAAAACTCTGAGAGAGGGAGAAAAGAAAGGGGAGGGAAAAGATGAAGAAAAGAAGATGCGTGTTGAGTGTGAGTAAGAGAAAGTGACAGATCGCCCGGCCGATTTAGGTCAGCAATCAGAGCGGCGCTACTGTCTGTGAGATTGGCTGTGCGTGTGATGTCGGTTCGGAGGCTCTCTGTGCGTTTGTGCGGGCAGGCGGGAGAGGGTGGGTGCTGGTGTGCGCTTGCGCATCTGTCTGTTTTTTTGTGGAAGGCTGACTGTGGAGTTTGTGCGAGTTTGTGTGTGTGTGTAGTTTGGTTTGGTGGGGGTTGATTGCGTGAGTGAGGGTGACTACGTCTCTTCTGTTAAAGGTCAGACAAGAAGAATCCCTCCCTAATTGGATTGGGCCTGGTTTACATTGTATGATCCATTTAACCTCCCTACACTATCTGTCTGTCTCTCACACGCACACACAGACGGATACACAAACTTTTCTCGTTCCCCGTCGCAGCTTGACAGACAAAGGCGTCATTGTGCTGCTGCCTTCTGTTGAGCAACCTTTTGCAGAAGGATGTGTTACCGGGCAATCAGACATGGGGGAGCTCAAAAAACAAGCGCACCTCTCTGCTGACCTCTGCCATCAGGAGAACACATTAGCCCGCTAATATAGCTTTGATTTAGTGTCCAGGTTCACGCAAACATGACCTCTGACCAACGCAATGAAAACATTCACACTGACAGATGCGTAGCCGATACACACAGACAAACTTTGTGTTTGAATGTGTTGAATAATATATTTTCTTTTAGTCTGAGAGTGGAAGTAAAAAATGGCAGGAGTAAGGCCATAGTTAGCCTATCTTAGCATAAAGAGTGGAAACGGTGCGAAATACAGCAACATTTGCTGTCTTATTTACGCGATGCATCTGTACTTTTCCTGAAAGTGAGATGAGAAGATAGCTGGAGTTAGGCTGTGTTTGGCCTAGCTTAGCATAGTGACAGGGGCAAACAGTTAGCATCCTGACAGACAATACATTTATGTCTATCTGCTCCTCTAACTTTTAGAAAGAAACAAACAATGTTGAGCTATTCCTTCAAGAGGCACACTGCTGGTGCTTTACATGGGTTTGTCTATAAGTTAAAGGCGTGATCTTTGCCATGTGTGAGGGAGATTATGGTGCTCTTAGATTTCGAATTGAACCTGGCAGCTGTTCAGTAGAAGAAGACGGAGAGGGGAGAGGAGGAAAAGTAAATTACAGGGAAACGGACGAGCTGGAATAATTTGAGCATGCAGAGGAAGAGGTCGTCTTTGGACGGGCTGATGAAAGAGGATTTCTGTGTGCTGCTGTGAGGAGACAGATGAAGAAGACAGTGTTGACACTCAGTGGAGCAAGAGGGCCCATGGCTCAAAGACACAAGGACAAACAATCGGCTGCAAATCCTTTTTAACCACCATTTAAGCGGGCCCTAATTACCCCAAAAACTACACAAAGAACATCATTATCACTCTGCGCTCATGCACGTGCGTGCTGTGTGTGTGATGTGTGCTGTGTGCTCCACTTGTTTATTGAAGAGAGGATCATTAGTGGACTGGCTGTTTACTTGTTCTCGACTAATCGTCATTGTTGTGAGATATTTTGGGTGCATTTCACAAATACAACAAGGCATTTTCTGTAATTTTCCTTCCCCCCCCGCCCGGCCTCTCACCGTCAGAGCCCAAATTCTTCCCCTCCCCACACACACCCTCCACCTTTTATTGGCTGGAGGATCTCTTTCTCTCGTCCTCGGCCTGGCTTATTTATACTCTAGGGTCAACTCAAGCCAAAAAAGCTTAATTTGATGCATGTTGCTCCGGAGAGCCAATGGTTTTGATAATCGCTTAGAATGCGCAAAAAACGCTTGAGCCAAATAACAAAAAAAAAAAAAAGAAACGGGCTGGGAAGTGGAACGAGTGGCGGAACTAATGGTTCTGATGTTGTCACGGTCCCTGTAAGTCTGTGTGACGTGCTGCGGGGCCAGACGGGGCGAGGCTCCACGCTCGCAAATCAGCAGCAGGGTTTGGCATCTTGAATGTCACAGCGGAGTGGAGCGCTGAGTAAGTAATACAGTGAAGAGTTTCAGATGAAGACCGCTTCAAGTAGTCCCTGTAGGTCTAATATTAATCCTTACTGTTCCCTCTGGGGGATGGGGACAGAGGGGGAGGGGCATATCGTCCATATTAGTACCACAAATCTGCCTCTGCTACATACGCTTATTATATATTGATGATGAAGGAGGGGGGGTTGGATAATTGAATACCCTCATCATGGACAGGAGCGCTTGGTCTCGTTTCTCCACTTGAGACTACCTCAAGTGGGTGGGGGAAGGTGGAGTTGGTGTGTGTGTGTGTGTGTCTATGCATGTGTGTGTGTGTGTACCCTTTTGTCCTCCTGTGCCCACCCCCGTCTCCAGCTGTAGACCCAGGCCCCAACCACAGCTCCAGCCCTGCTAACCACTGGTTTAATATATGCAATTAAGAAGCTAATTAGAGCAATTAATTCAGCCAGGGCCAAGGCCCAGCCTGGCTCCTATTCACAGCTTTGGAGCTGCCATAATCCCCCCCCCCCTCCACACAAACACACACACACACACACACTAAGTACACAAAGAACAACACACACTCAGACACCGCCATGCCCTCATTATGAGCGGGGGCTTTGTTGGCTGTGTGTGTGGTGCCAGAGAAGTCGGAGATGAAGAAAAGGGTGTAAATAAAGACAGAGAAAAAGTGAGGCAGTCAGTTGGGTATAATGAGTGAAAACAGTGAACTAATTCATTGGCACCTCCAGCCTCGCTCGGTTGCTCTCTTCGGCGGCGCTGAGAGAGAAGAGGGCCCCGTTGTGGCAAATAGCGTCTTACCTCATCCGCAGCAACAGCTCGGATGTCATTTGCCTCTGGAAGGCAGCCGGCTGGGGGGGGAAAGACGAGGTTTAATGGAGAATGCTCGCTCTGTTTTATTGGTTTAACCTTTATTTGTCCAGGTTTGTCCCGGCGAAGATTTAAGAACTGTTTTCACAAGCCTGACTTTGCCCAGAAAGCGCCATTACATTACCGCGGGTCCATTTCAAATAATTTGAAGCTTTCATTTTAGAATAAAGTCCTATTTTTTTAACTTTTATTTCACAATACAACAAGGTGAACAGGGTTGTTTGTTCGTCTTTAGTGATTTATACGCGCGTCATAAACCTTTTGATGGCTTGCATTTCGGCTCGGCTCTCGCTGCACAGAAAGAAGAGAGTAAGTAATTCCAGGTTTGTTATTTTTAGTGTGATTAGTAAATGTGTGATGAATTGAAGATTAGAGGAGCGGGGCAGATTTACAGCGTTTGGAGCACGCTGCTTTAAACGGATTACTGATAAAGTAATCGAAGAAGTTTTGCCGGCGTCGCTCGGGAAGAAAAACAGTCGCTCAACCCACAAATATGGCACCGGGTGACAAATTAGTCATAGCTTATTTAGGGCTGCCCCGTTACATGAGATGCTAACACGATTCTGCCTCTTTGCTGGGATCTGTGCTACCTTTTTATTTTTTATCACCGAGTGCCTGTGGAAGTGATATTTTTAGCTAAGTACCCCTCATTGAAGACATTGACGTTGAAGTGCACTCTTTTTTTGCTCCCCGAGTTTCGAGAGTACATCACACTTATATCAATCCTTACGCCACCAAATCAGTTCTTGTTATGTGAGATTTTGTCAGTTTGCGAGAGGAAAATGTCTCCCATCTGCCATGTTTTGGCATGCTGCGCCACCTTTTTTTTTTTTTTTTACCAGGCCTTTAAAGAGCTGCTAGCAGTCCTCAGAGGTAAGAGTTGTGGGCTTGTGATCTTACAAGAGCTGTGTGTGTGTGTGTGTGTGTGTGTGCGTGCTGTTAGTGCCACGTTTAAAATATGAATAAGTCTGATCTGTTTTTACAATAGAACCTCATACTTGACCCTGTTAAAAGTTTCACTCAGGTGGTCTTTCTCTTTTTTTGTTCTCTGCTTTTGTCATTCTGCATGTCTGTCACTCTCTCTCTGTCTCTGCACGGCACACTCATTACTCTTTCAGTTGCTCTCTATCCTCTTCCAGTTCCCTGCCGTAACTCGAAGACAGCACACAAAAAGTGAGCGGTGAAGAGATGCAGTTCATGCGTCCCATCTTGCTATCAGGTCGAGCAGAACAATGACTCTTCCACTCAAATATCACATGCATGAAGAAGAAATAAAGAAAATAAAAATAAGTATTGTCTATATACCTTGGAAAGCCATACATCCTCTGAATGCCATAGGTCTCTAGTTGTGGGTTGTAAAGTTTCATGAGGCTGTCACAACACGTCATTTTATACAGTGACCTCAAGTTTCTCTCCTCATTCCTATTCGGAGCATCATCACACATGAATACAATTGGGCTCATTGGATCCACAAGAGTATCAGCATTCCAGTCAAACCCAATTCATGCAATTCCAAGCCTGATCTGGGACCCTAGTATGCAGAAATATTAAAATACACCATTTTTAGAATAGGTGAAAATAGCACATTTCTGCTGAATGCAAAACTGTCTAAAAGAGCATTGGATTAGTGTAAAGTGGGCATATCTCTAAAGGGGAGACTCGTGGGTGCCCATAGAAAACATTTCTATTCAGGTATCTTGAGGTGAGAGGTCAAGGGAATATATTTATTTTTCCCTCGCCACGTTGGAGCGTTATTTAGATTTCTTCCCGACATCTACAGCCTCTGAAAGACAGTAAAGTCGGCCAAGGACGCTGGTGTCCACAAGGAGTGGAAGAGGTTAAACAAGCACGTATCCGTAGAAGTATTTGTGACATATACTTCAGTATAATTTACAGTCATAGTTGCAACAGAGGTTGGTTTCCACACCTGTTTTTATCAACCTTGACAGACTCGGCGTTGTGTAGTTTACTTTGGCGCTGTGAGGATGATCTTATCGGGCTAATAAAGCTCGTTGAACTTGAAAACTGAGGTGACGGAGAGAGACAGACGGATGTCTTTCAGCTGTCGAATGAAATAAACTCCACATCAGGCAAAACGGGAACACTAAACAAACCTCGCAACAGCACTGTGAGAAACCTTAATGAGCACACACAGGTTTTTCCAGTCCCGCGTGCAACCAGATAGCCGCGGATGATTTCACTTAAGCAAGCGAGAGCGGGAGATTAGACGCTAAAAAAGCCCACATTTGGGGAGGAGATGCAGACAGACCGCTACGCTCACATGCATCAAACCCCCCCGAGACTCGTGACGTGCAAATAAGATTGAAGACGTTCACATAAACACACTCCAAAACTGAAGACAGACTGACACATGCGGAGAGCAAATACACCCACATTTCTGAAAAGCAGACAAGCACGAACATACACACACTAACACACGATAAGAAAAACAGACAGACTGCCATACAGCTAAGCACACAGCTTCTAGCAGGCTGCTTTAATCACAGAGGAGCTAAACAAACACAACTGTCATCGCTCTCGTTCCCTCGCTGTTGCACACATATAGAAATATATACACTGGCACACAAGCACAAGCACACACAAACAGTATATAATTGCCCTATGCTTTCTGCTGTCCATCATCTTCCCCTTCATATCTAACCCTTCTTTCCACTTTCTCTCTCTCCAATCTCTCCCCCGAGCAGTGTGTGCAGGCACAGATGTCAAAATGTATTATTTCGGCTGGCTTGCTCCCATGTTTTGTGTTTGTGTATGTATATATGTGTGTGTGTGTGTGTGTGTGTGTCCTCCTTTGGAAGAATAATGGTGGTGATGGGGGGGTTGGTGGTGAGGAAGAGGAAAGGGGGCCGTACTGGTAAAGATTAGTCAAACATTTCTCTGCTACAACGTACATGCCTGTGTAGACTAAAGCATACATCACAAGGAGAAGAGCACACACTCTGTATTCAAGTATTGCAGTCATGGTTCAAGGACATTTAAGGCAACTATACACACACTGGAGCATTGAATTGGATCTGTGCTGATCCATTAGAAGGACCTCCATGCTCGTCAGGATTGTGTTATAGCTCAGTCTTGGCTGGTGCATTTAAACACTCGAAGTGAGCCAGGTTTAAAGTGCTTCTGTGTGTGTGTGTGTGTGTGTGTGTGTGTGGGCGTGTGTGTGTGTGTGTGTGTGTGTGTGTGTGTGTTTATGTATAAGCAGTGTCAACAGTCTGTGACATAGCTGCTGGTTGCAAGAATGGCATGCAATGAAAGAAGGAAACTCGAGGGACAAAGAAAAAAGAGACTGTTTTCACAATGGATGTTGGCCCCTTGTGGCCCCTAACATGGAAATAAATAAAAAGAGTAAGAGTAATAGATTAACAATAGTAGTGATAGTTAAAATGAGTCTGTGGGTTTGTGTCCTCCGCATACCTCGAGAACCGTTCATGCGTACTTGGTGTATACTGTGCTGCAGGAATGAGTCCGAAAACCCAGAAATGGTTCCTTGTCTCGAAGTCGAAGGGCTTTTTGATTGTTTTTTTTTGGTCAGATGCCTGAAATAGGATGTCAACGTTTTGTAATCGACATAAAATGCGTCGTGAATGTTGAAGATTTCCATGTCTTGAAAAAGGTGGTTGCTAACAACTGTCTAAATGAGACAACTTAATGTCATCAGGTCGAACACTATTCCACCTTTAGCTTAGTGGCGGTGACGTGAATCCATGTGACCGTGCTATAGTTGGCGCTATGACAATGAACTTTACATTTTGGCCTGTAACTTTTGAACCCTGAGTCACAAAATTCTTTTTTTTCGTGGATTTTGTCAGTGTAGACCAATCCATCCAGATAGGCCACGCCCATGTCCGTCTATAGCGATTTTCCGACATTTTGAACTGTGTCCAAATTAGATTTTTATCTGCTCCTCCCGCAATTTGGCACAGAAGATCTCTGAACCAGGCTTGGAAAAAAAAGTCACTTTTCCGTTTTTTTAATGTTCCATACAGTTTGGCTATAGCTGGCCCTTAGAATCTTGTGGCCAGGGTTTACATTACAAATAAAACAGAACAGGCACTGCACTACTAAAATATGTATATTTTCCTATAATTTGGGTAAGCAGACCCGTTAACACAACAGAAAGCGTACCCTGTGCCATGCTTATCCACGATTTAGCTCGCACACCCAAAATCAAACGAGATTTGATTGTGGTTATTGCTCTCTATCTGCCACTAGATCAAGACCGAACATTTTTCCAGGCTTCCAGTGCAATCTATTTCCCTATAGCTGGCCAGCCAACAACAGAGTGCCGCCAAGAGCTTAATGATGTATAATGCAGATTAGCACTCTGTTGGGAAGTACTTCAGCTACAATCCTAAATAAAGTTTTTCCTAATGGCAAATCCAATTGTTTCAAAGGTCTTTCCTATAGGTCCGGTCTCGCTTCTGCAGCGGGCAGGGCTTTAACACTTTGTCACCAGAGAGAGTGTGTGACAGGAATAATTAGTCCTGTGTGTGTGTGTGTGTGTGTGTGTGTGTGTGTGTGTGCGTTGCAGTAGGAGATGAGAGACCCAGGTATGCATGTTTATTAGACGGTGGACCTGAAAGCTGCACTCAGTCTCATTAAAATGTTTGATTGTGTTGCCGTTAATGCGCACATTCTTCCTTGAGCGCATCATTTATCACACACGCACACAAACAAGTGCGCACATGTTCCAACGACTTTTTGTCCTTTCTGAGCTCTCGTGGAGTTCATTAAAAGCCTTAATTAGACTGACAGTTATGTGTGATTACAGTCTTTAAGATGTACAGCTCCTCGGCAGGCCCACTCCCTCACTGCCTCCTTTCAAAAGGCTTTGTCTGAGGGGGAGAAAGTCCGCGTGAGAGCGCTCATGCATGTGTTTGTGTGTATTAAGGAGGCCTAACCTCCTGTAAGTTCTGGGTCTTTGACATTTGCCATTAAAATCACCCAGAAAGGAGTGACATTTACGAGGCCGTTTTTCTCCAACGGCTCCAGCCGCCCATGGACTCCTATCTTTTTCTCACATTTCCACCTCTCACACGTCGTCCTCCTCCTCCTTCACACCCTTCTGCTTCCCTTCTTCTTAATTTAGAAACACCTCCCCTCTCCCCGGCGCCATCTTCCCCACTTACTTTGGCTTTCTTTCTCTCGTGCTACATGCCACAGATCGCTGTCACGTTCCTCCCTTCAGACCGTCGTTGACCCACTTCCCTCTTCCCTGCATCGTTCCCAGCTTCCTGTTTTACCAGACGTTTGTCCTTCAGCCGAGCAACTTCTCTCCCCTCCTTTTTTCTGTTTTGCCAAACGAAGCATAACCCAGATATCAAACCCAAAAAGCAAGAAATAGGCCCGGTGTCATTTGACCGCCTTGTCCTTCAGGGAGGTTTTGTACAATCTCAAAATGACTTGGCCTGTGATGTTTCAACATGATGGGGCTCTTTCTTTATTTCTTTTATAAAAATGGAGCCAGTGTTGGATGGACATGATGCAGTTTAAAGTGTTGTTTTTCCTTCTTTGTCAGGCTTAACATTCCAACACTGGATCCTGAGATTTCTTTTGATTGTAAAAGGAATGGAAGGATCCAAAATATCAGCCAATAAATGAATCTAAAAATAACCACTAGGCCCACGCAGTATTCTCATCGCTCCCTAAACAGTATCATGCCAATTCCTCAGCAACACCTGTAATGTCTAAAAGTCACCATCAGCCACAAAGTTGACTCAAAATCACTTATGTTATCGTATCTGACAGCTCAGTGTCCCAGAGGGACGTTTTGGCTTCAGATACATACAGTGTTTTGTGAGCTGTTTGTTCTCGTCTAAGGGTTTGAACCCGGTGGAAGAGCAGAACGCTCGCTTGGCGAAGGGTCGCCTCCACGGCGTCTTCGGCATGTGTTGTGGCGAGTTGCCAATGCTGTAATCCGGCAATGACAGACAATGTCACAGCTAGGCTCTGCCTGAGAGGAAGGCCCAACAAAGAGAGGGACGGCAGGAAGGCTGGAACCTTAAAGGCAATAATTGAAAGGAGAGGCAGAGAGGACATGTTGGAGAGGAGGGGAACAGCTACTGGAGGAGAGTAATCGCTGCAACAGACGGCTTTTTATTTATTTTTTCCCTACCCTCCTGCCCTGTGATGAAAGTATGACAAAGTGACAGGAGGACGTGGAACTGCGAGTTAGGCGTTAGTTGTCTCCCGTTTTCCTCTTCGCTGCACCGAATGCATGCTTAAAGTGAGACAGTAAATCAGGCTAATGTGAGACTGAGGGCTTTTATTTAGTGATTGTGTGCTCACACAGGTGTTTGTGTGTGTGTGTGTGTGTGTGTGTGTACATTTGGTGGAGGGGAATGTTTTGAGGGCATCCTACTGGACAGGATAAATGATGGGAACATTAATGTAAGAGAGGGAGAAATCTTTCCTGTACTATTAGTCATGATATATCCTGTTAGCTGTGTCGTGTCTCACCGCCTCTTATACAACAGGTGTGTGTGTGTGTGTGTGTGTGTGTGTGTGTGTGTGTGTGTGTGTGTGTGTGTGTGTGTGTGTGTGTGTGTGTGTGTGTGTGTGTGTGTGTGTGTGTGTGTGTGTGTGTGTGTGTGTGTGTGTGTGTGTGTGTGTGTGTGTGTGTGTGTGTGTGTGTGTGTGTGTGTGTGTGTGTGTGTGTCCACCCTGAAAGCTATAGGGAGAAGGAAGACACAAAGCACGGTGGAAATTCACTGTGACATGTTTTCAGTTGAGACACAGAAGTCGGCTCAGCGACATGACAAATCTCCCATTCATCAAAATCACCACAGGACTGTTCAAGAAGTGCTCGTGACTCAATCGTAATGGCAGGAGACGGCAAGTGTTTCGCTGTTTGGAAGGAAGGAAGGAAGGAGGGGAAAGAGGGGAAGTGAGTGATGGACTTCGCTGGTTTAACCCAGATCCAGGCAACCGCAAGGAGGAGTGGACAACCGGAGGTGTTTCGATTTTATTCTGGGAGCGACTTGGGAATAAAAGAGGCTGGGTAAAAAAAAAAACATGAGCAAAGAGCAGGAGAGACGGCGAGAAGGGAACGACGAGGCTGGCGCTGACCCATTTCTCCAGGCCTCCAATCGAGTGGCTGATATTATGCAGAACGGCTTCACGCAAACCTTAAGACGGACACATGCCACCAGACGCCAGCAGAGGAGGACACACAGCAGGGTCTGAAGGACCGCCAGAGTCCGTTTGCTTCTTATTCTGTGTGACTGCTGCAAAGTCTCGGCCTCGGCGCTGGAATATAATATCACATTCAGACATTGTGAACTCATCGGGCCGCTCAGCCGGTGTCGGGCTGTGTTACCCACCGAGACACGGATAAAAAGGCTTTGCGGGCCTTTTTTTTTTTTTTTTTAAGTCTTTCAAAAAACAAAAAATCCGTGCTATCGAAGTCACTCAGGGATTCACTGATAAGCATTCATTAAGTATTGATAAGTAGTCATTGAAGTATTCATTCAATATGCATGGAGGTCCACTTAGAGGTGCACTTGACAGGGCTTGCAGGGATAGCAGTTTCCAGCAGATTTGTGGAAGTTAGCAGATAGATACTCACTACACACACACACAGAATGCCCTCGCTGCCCCGGGACGGGGACGTTGACCCAGTTGTAAGGAACATTGGTCGTGACTGTCCTAGATGGCTAGCACTTTACTGACGTTACACAAGGCTCATCCAGCCAGTCACTGGGCCTCTCTTTAATGGCTCCCTCTTTTCTTTCTTTCTTTCTTTCTTTATGTTGGTCCATTATGCGTGTCTATGCTTCGGCGCTGACATTCACTCGGCGCAGATTATTTTCTCGTCCGGGATTTGTTTCTGTTCTGGTCGTTTAATTAACGTGAGAATGAATAGGAAGAAATCTACGTCTGTGTTTATGCCTACTGATGACTACACCCATCCCCCCCCCCCCCCCCCCCCCTTCTCTCTCTCTCTCTCGCTCTCGCTCTCGCTCGCTCTCTCTCTCTCTGACCCCTCTCAGCCCCTTATATATATATCTCTTATAGGGACTATATGAGCATATAAGCAGCTTTAAGGGGTTTTGCTCAGATTGTTTATTGACGCGCAGAGACACAGTCACCACACTGTGTTAATGTTGCAGTCGGCAGCCATCATTGACCCGCTGATGTCTCCTATATAAACACACACAATGACCTCCGCACACATGCATGAAACATATAGATGTACGAGAATGTGAGGTCACACACAAACACACACACACACACACACACACACACACACACACACATACACATACGACATGACGATACCCAACTGGATTTTCAGTATATTGTCGTCTCAAATAGTGATGAGATGGATTCAGTCAAAGCCAAAACAACAATGTGACAAAATACCGCAGCATTGTTCAGACCTCCAACAATATTTTTTTTACTCACTGCCTCCGTACTAAAGCATGAAATGGCAGCGGATCTGTCACAAGCAATCAGACTCCCTCTCAGCGGTGTGCGTGCATGTGTGTGTTTGTCAGATGTAGAGATCAGGTGCGCTCCACACTCCCAGTCCTCCTCTTTTTTTCGGAACTCTGAAGGGGTGGTGTGAGGAAGAGGAGGAGGAGGAGGAGGAGGAGGAGGAAGAAGGGAAGGGGGAGTTGGAGGCTGCTGTGCCGTGGCCCAGTTTGTTGTGTGTGTTTTGGTGCTGGAGGTTAATACGATGTGATTCCGAGTCGCCCACCCTCCAAGCGCACGGGACATCGAAAGACGGAGAGACAGAGGGAGGAAGGGGAAGAGGAGAGAAGGGGAGAGAGAGAGAGAGAGAGAGAGAGAGAGAGAGAGAAGGGGAATATGAGGTGGGGTGTTTTGATCGTAATAGAACAGGATGGATGGAAAGAGAATAACTGCTGAGAATTAAAATGTCATCGGGCACAGAGGCGAGATCAACCGCACGCAAGCAAAGACACTGAGATCATTTTCCCTTGGTGGATTGTGTGTGTGTGTGCGTGTTTGCGTATGTGTGTGTGTGCTGGTTGCGTGTATGACATGTCGAGGTTTTGAGGTAATGGTGTCCTCTGTGGAGGCATGTGTGAAATTGGGGGCTTGCGTGAGATTCTCTTTGAATGTGTGTGTGTGTGTGTGTGTGTGTGTGTGTGTGTGTGTGTGTGTGTGTGTGTGTGTGTGTGTGTGTGTGTTCTTTTTGGTCAGCATGTGACACGTCATGTGAGTTCAGCCTGTGACCATGACTTGGCTCCCGATGTTGGCCTGTCCAGTGTCCCCTTCGTCTCTCACACAAACCTGTAAGAAGCCGTTTCAAAAGGCACGAATCGCATTAGTACGTTTACTTTTACACAAGTTCACCCTGGAGCGAATGTCATACCTGTGTGCGTTTTTAAATCACATTATTGCAGAATGCAAATGAAAATGGAAATGAAGAGTTCCCATCAGGAATCAGCCAAATTGGTTGCCAGCCAGGAATTTGGCTTTAATTTGTTCATGCACTTTAGGTAGTAAAGTAATTAGATTTATCTAACCCTTTCAGTATTGCATGGGTCAGATAAAAATGTTCTCTTCTGTTGAAAAAAATATCGAAATTAAAAAGTCGATTTTTAAATGGCATATTTCCGTGCTCTTTCCACTCGAAGCACAACACATGTATTGTTATATAAGTCACAATGATAAATAGGGGAAAAAGAAGTAGATACTATCTATATTTAACAAGCCAACAAATCTTTATCCGCACAAATCTCGACCCATTCTCGCATTACCTCATGCGACAAACGCATCATCAACTTTCTCCAAACCACACGCATACCGCCATGTCACCGCGTGCAACAGAGGCGCCAAACACGCAGACAAGACGCCTTTGCGTAGTCCTGGTGTTGTGGATCAAGTGCTACAACACCAGTCAACAGTGGGCCTTTTGTCTGCAACAATAGAAATGAGAAAGCTGCACTCTTTGCAGAAACAAAAAGTTTGGAAAACCTCATGCTATGTTGGACGTAATGTAGTGTGTTGTGTATTTGGAGATGGAATGTGAAAATAATACTCGCCTGGTGTGGGGTGTTTCTTTTCTTTTTCCGAGGGGCAGCTAAAGTAATGCCCGTTCTGTTTCAGTACACGACTTAATGCCTTTTCCCCTTCTTGCCGCCGCAGCGAGGTAATGGCTTGTGATAGCTTCGTTAATGCGTCATAGCCAGGTTATAAAAGCGCCATAGGAGATTTATGAAGACGCTTTTAGTTACAGGAGATTTCGATGGCGAGATCCAGTTTTTTTTTTTTGTTTGTTTTTTGAGTGTGTGGGGGGGGGGTTATAGGATGTGGGGAGAAGGAGAAATGGGGGGAATGAATCCATCAGGTTCAACCTCCAGGGAGGGGGGGGGATCAGGTTATATGCTCTTCATCATCTAGATGACACACATGGAGCTCATAGAGCCTCTGGAGAGTGACGACTACAAATTTAAATAGGAAGGCAACGGTAAATCCCACCCCCAAGTACCCCCCCACCACACGCACACACACACACACACACACACACACACACACACACTTCCCAGTCCGCCCGAGTAATAGACTTAGTTTTTGCAGAGCGGGGTCCAAAAGCCAAACAAGTGGAACTAAAAGGAGGATTTTAAAGGCAAAGCTGCTGTGAAGCAACACATTGGTTTTAGGTTGATTTGCACAGATGGGCACACTTTGCACGAACACTGACACAAACGTGCACACACACTCCAACCACTCCAGCCGTAGCATGCCGTGCCAGTGTGCCCGAGGATAAATCCGAAAAAACCACCCACTTTGTGTCTTTCACGTCGCATTTGCATTCATCATCATCACGTTGGTGACCCTAACACACTCATGACGTGGCTACCACGCCGTCACACGCCAGAGGCGAGAGGGGGGGGGGGGGGTGCCGCCATTTGCTCGTGTAACGTTGGAGAGCTTTGTTCCTCCCTGGCCCTCGTGTGCTTGTTTATTCATTCCATTTGTTGTTTAATCTGCTCTTTTTGCTGTGCGCCACATTCCCAGTTTTGCTCCCTTTTAATCTCTCTGTCGCCGGGAAAGACGTTCCCACATCAAGCTCGAGGCATGTGCGTGTAATTTAGGTGTGTATGCTACAGTAGCGAGCTTGGACTGCTGTAATAGCTCGGCCACACAGCCAGTACTTCAATCTCTCCGATCATAAAAAAAACCTGAAGCCCCATAACTTTTCAAGTGACATTAATCTGCCTGGGAGCCCTGGTGACCCCCCTTCCTTCCTCTCAGTGTATTATATATCCTGTCATCTTCAAGTAAAACATATTAAACCAGCCTGTCTCGTTCCTTTGTTGACTTGTTTTGGAGTCACGTTAGAGATGTTTGTGATGTGTTTTTCCGTACTTATGTTGTGTTACTTATCTTATGAGATGTTGTGTTTTTTTTACATTTGACTTAGTTTACACAGTTAGCCATGTGTTTGTGCTGCAACAGTAGTGCAGTGTCTTGGTTGGCGCGTTAAAAAAATAACCAAGCGTCAGAATGTGTCGAAAATTTCTTGATTAAACACAAATTTTTATTTTTATTATAATTTATTTTGCCCTAAGTTGTGCCTTTCAGGATGAATACATGTCACTGCTTAACTCGTTTTAATGTAAAACAAATACAAAAACAAATGTTTTTTCTTCTGGTAAAAATAAATAAATAGTTCATTCAATTATATTTCCTGTCAGTATTCTCAATAGATGCTAGAATCAAACATGAACTGAACACAAGGACGCAGCTGTTTGAAATAGATATGCAAATATTTTTGATACGTATTCATTATAAAGTATGAGGTCTCTGACAATGAAAACAAAATGTTTTATTGGTGTTAGTGTAATAATACTATACAGCAATGTGCATGGCATTTGATTTTTTGTTTTGTTAGACTTCCATTAATTTAAAAATCCCAAATCGGCCTCAAGCGGGACCCTCAATGAGACAGGACCTCCGGATTAAGTGACAATGACAACAATGAAGTTATAGCCACTTGTCTTTCGATGCTGTCATTTATTGTGGATATTCTTAAGCAATGTTTTCATTTCTGAGGGCCCTGTAGTTGCGGGGCCCTGGGCAAGCTGTCCACTTTGCCCGGTTGATAATGCAGCCCTGGTGCAGCGCATTTTATGGTTAAATCGCCCCCCCCCCCCCAAAAAGAAAACCATTTCCATTTCCTGAAACAGCACATTGCATCAAAACATGGAATGCATGCATGTGTGATGTCAAAATCCTATTTCGACCAGAGATTCTTGAAATCAGGCAGTACAACAGCACTTCTTGTGACTTTTGAGCAAAGCGAAATGTGTAGTCGTGTCCCAAAGTAGACAGAAGGACGTGATGGAAATAACAACATCGGCGCGCACACAAACTCACATCACTCACACAGGAGCAAGTGTTTTGCTGCGGGAGGCCGGCTGTCACTCAGCATGTGTGGAATATATAACCAGGGCTGCGAAGCACACCACAGGAGGGGGGAAGGAATAGAGTGGGATGGCAAACATTGAGGTCCGGGCTGCGTCTTAATGCAAATGAAGTCGCTTTGCATATAGTCCACTGCAGCGGGTGACAGTCGACACGGAGCATGTCAGGCGTTGGGGGGGTTTAAGGCCCTGAATGAATGAACGATGCGAGTTATGATTCCACTTTAACGTTCGTCAGCGAGGATAGAGGCCTGGCCCATGCACTGACCTTGGTAATGACAAGAAAGAGAGATTCTCATCCGCTCTGAGGTCTTTTCTATTGACTAGATACACGCACACACTCCTCCCCCTGGCCTGCCCGGCTGCCTCCCCCCTTTGTGTGCAGAGCCCCAGCGCTGTGCAGTCTGATCGAGGTTGACTGCGGTATTATTTCATTAATTAAGTTTTTCCACTTCCTCCGCCTCTCCCTCCTGTTCTTCCTGTCGAAACGAGGGTGGCGGAGCGACGCCCTTCCTCTCCTCTGGCGCTTCACATCCCCCCCATCACTGCTGATCATTGTCTCAATTACTCATCCCGCCCTTGTCTCCCTCTTTCTCCCTCTCGCTGCTCTTCCTCCTTTCTCCTCTTATCTCATCCCAAATTGCTCTATACACTCCTCCCATCTCTCTTTATTTTCTCTCTCTCTCTCTCTCTCTCTCTCTCTCTCTCTCTGTCCTCCCAAAGTGAGGTGGGAAAGATTTGAGGCAGGCCTTTCCTACATCTCCCCATCTCTCGTCTCTCATCAGGATTTCACAGGTGTTCTGTGATAATTCAAGCCTTGATTCGGTGATACCTACTTTCAGCGTTTCCCGCGTTAAGCACTTTGGTGGCGGGGGGATATTTCCGATCTCGTTGTCCGCTTTGTTCCTGTGTAATAGAGATTCACAGAAATAGGGGCACCGGTATCATGTTTAATGGATTTAAGAGGATTCTTTTGTGATACGGTTCAGTGCTTTAACAGAAATTGCCCCGGTGATATTTGTGACCTGTTGATTGTGATGTAAAAAAAAAAATAACTTGCATTTGCAAAATCCCATATGTGGAGGCTCTCCTGGTTCAATTTGGCTCTCAGTCTCTCCGTCTCCCTCTTCTTTGTATCCATTACTGCTGCACTTTTCCATAATGGAGACATTAGAGTCTTTTACCTCTCTGCTATCTATCATGTCATTTAAACTCCTTCCTTAGTTTCTGTTTTTAACTGCTCTACTTTTTCTCTGTTCTACCACTTTCCCCTCTTTCTATGAATCTTGTCTTCGTCCCTCCTCCTCCTCCTCCTCCTCCTCCTCCTCCCGGTGTCCACTGGGCTCTGCATGGGTCATCCCCAGCGTCTCACAAAGTCTCCTGTCCCCATCATATCACCAACAGCTTGTCACAGGCAATCAGTCTCGCCGCCTTGCTTCCCTGCTTGGCCTCATCCTCCTCTCCTTGCCCTCGTCTTCCTCACCTCCCTCGTCTGCTGTCACCTTCTCGTCCTCCCGTGTGTGTCAGGAGTTATTACTTTCAGCAATCATAGTCCTCCACCCTTCTCTCTCAGACCACTCGACTCCGCCCTCCATCCATTCCTTCAATCAGAGCTGCGACATCTTCACCGCGAAGATGCATTTATACTTCAATATAATTAAGATAGATGATCCTTTTCAAATCATTTATTAAATCATGTATTAATTTGGTTTGTATACACTATTCCTCTGGGTGAGAGTATGTCGTTAATTAAGTTTAAAAGATAAATGTGATTAATTTCCAATCACTTGAACTTCATTGAAATAGATTAAATCTTCCTCCTACAGAAGTGTAACAGGATATATGACACAGGTCTCACACATGCAACAAATACTATGATTTAAAATGCATTGGTAACACAACAAATAGTAGAAGAAGTTGAAGGAGAACTTTTTTGCAGCACTTCTTTCTACATCCATCCCTGCCTCCTGGCGTCCCCACCATACTGCTGTTCGCCTTGACCCCCGCCTGCGTCTCTCCTCCTCCTGCTTTCACACTCTGCATCCTGCAGAGATGGAGGGAGAGAGAGTGACGGAGGTGTTAGAAGTAAAGCTGCCTCTTTTTCACACCTCCCTCCCTCTCTCTCTCTCTCTCTCTCTGCCTCTCTGCCTCGCCTCAGACCGGCTAATCTGTAGCCTGAAGCTGAGTGGAGGGGCTGAAATGATTTTATATATTTCTTTAAGGAGACAAGGTGAGGGTTCGCCCCGGGGGCTATAGAGGGAAAACTAAGGAGAGACAGTCGGTGTGTGCTGGGGTCTTGGGTTGCTGGAAGGAAGAAAAATATGTTTACTGTCTTTTTTTACTAGCCACTGTGGCATGAGAACTCTTTCTCATGTGATCGAAAAGGCCGGAGCGATGGCTGAAAATTTGTGTACAAATAGCTTCGATTCTCATCTCTCCAGCCCTCCCCCCCTCCTCTCTATTCTCTCCTCTTCTTACACTCTGCGTCTTCATGTCTCGATCCTTCCACTCTTACTCTTTGATCCCACCACTCGGATTCTCCCTGTGTGTTCCCTCCTTCTCTTCCTCCTCCTCCCGTTCCTGCTCCTCCAGCCTCTTGTGACCTGCAGACCAGTGATCTTTAATGCATTCGCTTTATGTAAGAATAAGTGTTTGAGTGCTACAGGGATTCATGCCCACACAACCCTCTTGCTTGTGCACTTAGCCAGCACTGCTTGGCCTCTTTTGGCCTCCCTCCTATAGCTTCGCTAGAGCGCGTTGGACTCCGGAGCAGGTTAGGAGGCTGATTTGACATGTGATGCTGTATCTCTCGCTGTTCTGATTGAATTGTTGCATTTTTCTTTTCCAGTGTGAGAAAAGCATTTAGAAAGATACATGGTAAATCCCTCATCGCCTGAATTAACACATCAGTCCCGCAATTTGAAATTGAAGAATTCTTGTAATTCGCTTAATTAAAACATGAGCACTAGTGACAGTAATGAGGTATTAAACATTGGAGCTTTAACTCATTCAACATACTCTGTATTCATCCAGTTTCTCGCTACACACAGTGTTTTTTGTCTCAGGGGCCTCATTTTATTTTATATGCGGGCTTGATTGGATTACCATCCCCTTTTTTTTTTTTTCATCAGTCCAGTCTATGGCTCTCTAGATTACCCCCCCCCTTTCCTGCTATTTCCCCAGCCCCAGCAGCAATTGCACTGGCCTGAAAGCGGTTGAGACCATGCAGCGCGGCGGGGGTGTTAATGAATTCCAGTGGAATGCTAAATGAGGACTTATTAAAGTGCCGCCGCCGCCACGTAGTTTGACATTTCAGAGCTTCTGGTGGTGTTTTAAATCGCTGCCTCTGCAAATATCACTCACTGACTCCGGAATGGCTGACCATATGAATAGAGGCTATTGTTGGTGTCGGCTATAGATTGGGCGAAGGTGAATTTGTGTGACTTTAACGGATGGTTTTTGTGTGTGTGTGTGTGTGTCTGGTACTTGGCTAATTGTGTCATTTTGTGTTTCCCTCCCTCCAGCTACGTCAGATGGGACGCGTCAAGGCCTGGATAGCATGAGAGGCGGAGTGTGTGCCACGCAAGGCATGAAGGTGGTCCTGAAAGTGGGGCAGAGTAAGTCCTGTCAACTCTCTTGTCCTACATTCATTTCTCTCTCTCTCTCACACACACACACACACACACACACACACACACACACACACACACACATGCGTTAGCTCTCCCATATGCACAACTCTTGGAGTCCACCACTCTTCTTCACGCGCTCCCTCATAACACACACGTTATTATTCATTCATCACACACAATCGCTTGTTTTGAAGTGGGGGTTGTATGAGGCACTTATCCATAGTCTGTGTAGTATACCTACAGTAGATGGAGTTTGGAGAAAGAGACAGGAGTACCGGCACGGGAGCAAAGCAACCTGCCGCTGTGGACGGGGGGTAGCAGCAAAACATGTTTTAGACATCTAAGGAAATCAATATCAGTTTAAATGTTCACTATATGTACAGCTGACATCGGACAGCTGTACAGTCGAGGAACTGAAGCCGTTAGCGATGCTCTCTTCAAAGCAACCAGACTTCATTTAAAAAAAAAAAAACACAGGGAGTAGCTGGTCTAACACTGCCTCGGTAGGTTAGTTTGTTTGTGTTATTGTGTGACTTTGATGTTTTCAACGGTTAGTTCAGATTCACTAAAGTCACACAATAACACTAACTAACTAACCAATCGAGGCAGCGGTGTATCAGATACCCCCCCCCCATGCTCTGCAAGGTAAAATTGCTGTTTTTTGATTGGAGTCTGGTGGCTGTGAAGAAAGCATTTATGGATGGCTTCAGTCACCCGTAGAAAGGGCTGTCTGACGGCAAGGTAAAGTAGTGAAATATTCTATATATAGAATACACTTGATGTGATTTTTTTGGGGGGCAGAAAATATGTTTTCCTGCCGTCCCCGTCCCAAGCAGTACATCGCTTTGCTCCCATGCCGGTACTCCTGTCTGTTTCTCCAAACTGGGGGTACCTCATACAACCCCACTTCAAAACACAACTATACCTTTAACACACGGTACGACTGCAGCTGTCGGCTCCAGCCCACTGCATCTCACACCATCTCCCATCTGCACAGCACAGAGCGGTACACATTCCTCATCTGACATGCAGCCTCTTCCACTTTTACACCATCCCTCTTATCTTCCCTCTTTTCTTACACACACACCAACGAAAACGCGTACGCACTCACTTCTCTGTGCGCGTGTGTTCTCTCTGAGCATATTAGGGCTCGTTAAGTGGTGAGAACAGCAGAGAAGTGTGGGATCAGTCAGCTCTAATGAGCCCTGTTGACTCCCTTCTCCCTCTCCCTTTTAACTACTACTGACTCATGCTGGACACACACACACACACACACACACACACACACACTCACACACACACACATTGCAACTCGCCTATCCGTGTGCGGGATCTACATTACAGGTATAAACCTAAGCTCACGCATGCGAGGACATGAGCACATGTCACGCAGGATGCGCGGACACACACGTACACAGCGGACGCACACATTTCCCCACACGGCTGACCTGCCAGCGGGAGCACGATAACAAAATGACTCCATTCGGCGCTGGAGCACACAGTCAGTGATTTTTAATGACTCGTAGCTGCACACGCTTCTAATTTGTTTGGGGAAAAAAAAGTTTCGCAGGTAATGACCCTCGCATGCAGGCTTTTCAGAAAAGCGGCAACAACAAAAAAGGCCCATTTAAGCATTTTCACTGACATGCGCATTCCTACACATAATAGGCACCTGTCCTTCACACGACCCCCCCCCCCCCCCCACACACACACACACACACACAGCTCGCACACACTATCCCGTGTTATCAGGCCTTGTGTGCTGTAGGTGCACATTGCAATGTGGCTCTATCGGCCAATAAGATCAGCACAGTCAGCTCAGTTCAATAGAAACACCACACACATTCACCACATGGGCAACGCTACGATTCCCACACACTGATGTTCAAACCCCTCTGCCACTTTCACACAACTCTCTGAAGTTGTGAATGAGGCACACATCTTTTTGTTTGTCGTCATTCTCTCTTCTCTATTCCCTCTGCATTTGCCTTTTTTTTTAACCCCTATTCACTAAAGCAACATTGCTCGCTTCCTTTTCAAATTCCGTTTTTTCCCATTTCTCATTACTTCCCTTTCACTTTGCATGCTTGCCACCTCTCCTTCCGACTCTCCCCTCTCAGTCCCCCTCTCTGTTATTTTCTCTCTTCCTCTGTCTTCCTGTCTTATCTGCTATGTGGCTGAAAGGTCACGTCTGTGTTGTTTGTCATCTAAATAAGCGGCGTGCCGCCTCATGGTGATCCCTGATGAGATATGCTGCTCTGCTTCACTCCGAGGAACATGCACACACACACACACACACACACACACACACACACACACACACACACACACACTTGTACCCTTGCCCAACACACATACATTGACCTGCCTTCTCTTATTTTATTCTTTATCTATCTTGCTTGCTCTCTGTCACACACACACACACACTCTCACTCACACACACACACACACACACACACACACACACACACACACACACACACACACACACACACACACACAGCCTGAACCTCCCTCCGCTGCCGACCACACAGCAGTTTCTATTGATCCAGACAGCACCGCCCCTAACTTCTGTTTGGTTGATTGCCATGAGGGAGCTGCCGGCCAATAGCTTTACACTTCTCTAAATGTCAGCATGTATAGGTTGACGGCTGTACACGCACACCCACAATCAGCAGTTGTGCGCATAGAGGGTGATGCAGTGTGTGGATTTACTGAACAGTTTCATCCATAAGCACCCCCGTGGTCATATCCATTTTTGCTCTCCCCCTGCTGCCGCAACGACCAATAACGGACTTTCTTTTTAAAATGTTGCATAAACTGCAGAGCTGAGTAGTCATGTATCCCGATATAAAACCCTATTCTTGCAGCCTACTGTTGGCCAGATGGCTCAGAAGCGAACAAAATGATTATTTTCTGAACCATCTCTTTCAGCGGTGAGGAGTGGCACTTGTACATTAGCTGCATCTGTGTGTGTGTGTGTGTGTGTGTGTGTGTGTGTTTGCACTTTAATACCATCACCATTACTGAGGGCTTGCTAGACAGATGGCCTGATTTAGCGACTACAGATTACAAGCCGTTATGGCCTTGTGTAAATTAATTCTGGCCAAAACAACAAGCGGCCTCTCCTTAGTTTCCCATTCAATCAAATGGAAAAGTGCTCATACACGGCACATAGAAGCCCAATCAATATGTGCTCTCTCATAATGGGTAAGGAAGGGAGGAAAGACGTTATTACAGCTCTTCCGTCTCTATTTCTCTCTCTGGCTTGCTCTCTCTTTGCTGATGTTATTGGTTCCAATTCTGAGAGCCTCGGCTGTTGTGTTAGTATTTCTTCCACCCTGCTGATATACCACCCTTTTTTTCCCCCCTCCACAGGCCAATATGGGCTGCCCCCGAAGAAGGAGCCGCCAGCAGGACGCACCACCAGCAGAAACCCAGGTAAGCAGGAGACCAAATGACGATAATTCACAGCGGATTCATCCACAAAATGGATGGAGGGAAAAGACTGGTGGATAAAAGGAGAGGCTGCGGGGAGAGGGAGGGAGGGAGGCGACAGATGGAGAATGTGCAGCGGTGACATGTGTGGATCTCTCTATTTAATTCCACATCGTTCTCTCTCTCCCCCCCGCTCTATATCGCTCTCCTCCCGGTCTCTGCGCCCGGCCCTCCGAGCTAAGTGCTGTAGGCGGGCAATGGATGGCTAATAGCTACCTTGGGAGAAGGAAGCAAAAAGAGAGGGAGGAGAAGGGGAGAAGGGGAGAGGGCAGCAGGGGAGAGGGCAGAAGGAGAGAGGGCTGGACCGGCGGCGACATTTCAGAGAGTTATATTGTCATTAGTTTGGGTGGCCTGGATTCTCTAGTTCCGTCAAGAGGGAGACAGAAAGAAATGAGAATTACGGAAAGATGAGGGAAGGGAGAAGAGGAGACAGGGGAGTGATGGAGCGGGGTGGGTAGAAGTGGGGAGGCACACAAGGAGGAAAAAGAAAAGAATAATTGAAAAGCAAAGAGGAGAAGGGAATAGAACAAGGAGATGGAAATGGAGAGAGGCTAGATTCATGCTCTACCTCAAAGTCAGTCAGCGGAATCGAAATGATCTGCTCTCAGTTGTGTTCATGCCTCCCTCTCTTTATTTTTGCTTTCGGTGGTGAATATGTGTGCAATACCAAACGTGTCAATCGGGGCATTCACACATTGTGCAATCACTCGTGCATACCTCACATAGGTGAGAACTGCATGTGTGAAGTAAGCAACAATACTATGCATTGTTTGTACTATGAGACAGATGACTCTGGACAAGAGTGATTTACATCAAGCACATAATGAGGGATTTTACACATTTTTGACGCTTACACAAGGACATGTTAGCATGCACTTAACTGAAATGATTGTTTTTACTCCCGACACAACAGTTATGCCAGCATTTCTAATTTTCCGTGTGAATCATCTCAGCTAATAACTAACTGGGATATTGCTGGTTGTTCACGATCGTTTTGTTTGTCTCATCTGATCCTCTCTGGGGATGTAAGCTAATACGTTATCGGGTCATATTGACCTCCCGCTCAGAGTCTTGACACAGTCAAGTCAAACCACACAGGCATCATACACACACTGCTAAATCCCCTCGTTAAAGTGGTGGCAGGATCTAAGATGTCCATGTTGCTAGTTCACCTAATCTAGACCCCGCCCACTCAGTTTAGGTTTGAATACGAATATTTGTGTGAAATAAACAGACATAGACACAGAGTTGGTAGTAGCTTTGCGTTACATCCTTAATCCACTCACTGGTCACTGCAATGATCAGCCTGAGTGAAACTGCCTGAATGTTTTATCAAAACTAAAAACTAAAACTACAAATAAAAAGAGCACAAGTGACAGGAGTGGATGCAATACACATGGAGAGGGAAAAATTAATTTATAAAAAAAAAAAATGTCTTATGTGGGAAGCAGCAATAAAGTGCCACGATGCGTCAGTTACTGGTGCTCCATTAACGATCTAATCTTCTCAGATCTCCTTTAATGTATTCCTTTAGGTAGTTGATGGAAACACGCACTGATTCACACTTTATTCTGACATTTTCTGAAATTTGCATAAAACCTGTGCAACAGTTTAGTGGGAAATCATCGTGTCTAGACTCTGAAGCATTATAAAACCGTTCCAAAAAATGTGTTAAAAAAGCATATATAAGACCAACTATGTTATCACCTCGACCTGTTCTTTCATTTCTGACCTGTTGAACGTCTCTCTCCGAGGTGGAATTCACTAATGAAATAAAAAAGATGGACCAAGGGAGGGAAAAAAAAGGTGTTTAAAGTCTGAACTTGTGTGATAAAAAAAAAAAAAAGGAAATACAGGAGGGAGTGAGAAGTGGAAAATAGGGGGATCGAGAAGAGAAGGCAGAGGAGGAGAGGTGAAGGGAGAGGATATAATAAAGAGAGCCGGTGAAAGGCGGCGATCATAATGGAGATGGAGAATGAGGGATGTTGGGTTAATGGAGGGAAGAAGAAAGCGGGAGAAGGAGAGGGGAGCGTAATCGACGTCCGGCATTAGCTCTTTGCTCCCAGACGGTCCGACGCGACGGGGGTCGCCGAGCAAGCGGGGGGGGGGGGGGGGGGTGGATGAGGTGCGTTTGCACGTATTTCCTCGCATTGCTTGTGTATGTCCGTGTGTTTGTGTTGCTAGGCGCTGAGCTCAGAGCAAGGTGGGTCATTACGGCTGCAATAACTCGAAGACGGAGAGAACCACGGAGCGAGGGAGGGCGAGGAGGCGGAGGAGGCGCAGGGGAGAGACAGACAGGGAGAAAAGAAAGGGATGTGTGCCAAGAATAATGATAGACCAATCCAAAGGCTCTATATAGCAGCGACTCGCATTACCGGCCTTAACCAGTTCGCCACACACATACACACGGCCCAGGTGCCAGAGCCTTAGCCGCCCCCCCCCCCCCCCCCCCCCACACACACACACACACACACGTCCAGACCATCATTCACCTGCTGAGTTCTGACCCAACCTCCCGCTGAGAAAACTGTGAGCTCCGAGGCTGTGAAGATCTTAGGTTTCAGGCAGACACACAACAGGCAGAGGCTGACAAACAGACAGACAGTGTGACAGACAGCTTGATAATCAGACAGACAGATAAAGAGAGAGACGGGCAGGACGGCCAGCAGGCAGACGGAGTGTGTGGTCTGGTGGTAGAAGCAGGACGGGGAGGCTCTCTCTTCATGTGGCTGGCTGTAATGCTAAGTAAATACAGTTGTTAAGGCTAGGGAAATAGAGTATGTTACCTTGACACACACTGCGGCTTAGCCAGGCTGTCCACAAGCGTATATGCGGCGCAGTACTCTCACACTCGCACATGGAGTCTATACGGACAGTTCTCTCCATTCTATAAGCACTGCTGTCCACTTCATTACATCAATAAAGAGACCACATGTGAGCGTCTGTGAGAATTGCTGCATTCCTCTGGGTTAAGTCTTCACAGCCTTCACTAGCGGCGCTAAACCACCACCATTACTCATGTCACTGTGGGACAGAATCATAAGCATCGGTATGTTTATTTAAAAGCTCATGAAAAACGTAAATTGTGAAAGCACGCCGTGTTACTGTTCTGGTATATTCGCGGGGATTAACGTGCATGTATAAATCATGGGAAACACTGGAAGCAGACTGTAATACTGGAGTAAGATTGTTCTGTGATTTTGTTTCAGGCGGAGCGGGGAACTCCACCCAGTCCCGAGGGACGAACAGCTTCGGGGGTGAGGGCGGTGGTGAGAACGGGCCCCTTCAGCCCTCCAACATCGCTCTGATCGCAGGGGCCGCGGGGGGCTCGGCCTTCCTCCTGCTGGTGACGGCCGTGATCTGCGTGGTGTGCTACAGGCGGCGGCACGCCAAGCACTCGGACACCCACCACCCGCCGCTGTCGCTGTCCTCGCTCACCAGCCCCAAGCGGGGAGGGGGCGGGGGCCTCGGCAGCTCCAACAACAACGGCTCCGAGCCCAGCGACATCATCATCCCCCTGCGGACGTCAGACTCGGCCTACTGCCCGCACTACGAGAAGGTGAGCGGAGACTACGGACACCCCGTCTACATCGTCCAGGAGATGCCGCCGCAGAGCCCCGCCAACATCTACTACAAAGTATGAGACGGCCGCTGCTCCGGCCGACTGGACACACCCACCTCCTTCTGACCATTACCAACCAATCCCCCCGCTCCAAATGAAGCCGCAGCAAAGCTAGCCATCACAGCTCCGACCCTGAACCCCTCAATACTACCAGTATTGTCCCATTACCCCCCCGCCCCCTACCCACCCACCCACACACACACACACACTCACTGCCTTGTGAGCCCCGCCACAGTTGTGTTCCAAGCTGAATAACCCCCCCACCCCCACCCCATTCTCACACACTGGGCCACAAAGTGTGTGTTAAGGGCAGAGTCGTATTGGTACGTAGCCCTTTTTAACAAGGCCCTCACGGATGGGCAAGAGCCTCTGAGAGCCCCCTTTCTTGTTAACTCAGAGCAAAACGAGACCCACCCGTGCAGAATTGAAGAGTCGTCCCCGTAACGCCAGCGTGTGTTCGTGTGTGTGTGGCGACACACTTTGTCTCTAGGAGGATGGACCCGGCGTTGGGACTTGCGATGTTTTACAAAAGAAAAAAAAAATAGAGAATTAAAAGGACTTCAACAAAAGAAAAACGACACCCTTGATCCCACTTAGCGCGGGAGAACTCTGATTCCCAGAGGCCATACCTGCCTAGCCCACCGACCCCACCCCTCAGAGCTCCATCAGCCAACCAGAGACCGGCCCCTTCCACTAACGCACCAATAGGATTCTAGTTTGTTTGTGATTGTTTCTCCTGAGAAAAATAAGGGGCCTCGGACTCACCCAATCAGCAAGCCCGGACGGCGGTCACATGACCCCCGGCCCAGGCCTGAGCCTGAGGAGGTCTGACCAATCGGTAACACTTAGAATCTTGTATATTTTAATAATGTATGTGTGTGTGACATGTGCGAGTATGCATACACATTGGATAATAATTATGGCGCTGCTGCTCCACATTAGACGTGTGTGTGCGGTTAGTGTGCTTCAGTACAGCGACTTTTGCATATGAGTTTGCATATGCGCGCGTGGGGTTCAGTTTGTGTGTGCGTGTACGCTTTGTGTGTGAGTGAGTGTGCGTACGCGTGCGTTCTTTAGACTTGTCTTAAATACCAAAACACAAAATAGTGAGCGAATATCAAAAAAGTGAGATTTTTTATCGCTATCAACACTTATAGATTATATATATGAATATCCAGTAAATCATTTCTAGATGTTTTTTTTTCTCCTGTTTTCTATTGTTTTATTATTTTTACCCGCTCTGTTAAACTACACTTCTGTTGCTAGACATTTTTTATCTGCTGTTTTTGTTTTTCACAATTTAGAACGACCTTGTTTCCTTCCTTTTCCCTTTGCATTGTATATTAATTTAATCCCTTTTTTTTTATTCTCCCGGTGAACAGAGGTTGTGTCTCTCTTCCCTCTCCCATTCACTCCCTCCCCCCTTTTTCTCCCCCCCCCCCCCCCCCCCCTCTCTCTAGGGTCTCTGAACTCTGTGTATATTTTTATAGCTCCTTGTACTATGCTGTAGTTTTGAAGTTTAGACCTCGTTTGTGGAAGTGTTGAGGTAGAACCATCTATGAAAGTTTTTTTTTTTTGTGAAAAGAAGTGAGGGGCGGGGGGGGGGGGGGTTGATGGTGTGGAAGTGCGGGGGAGGGGGGGTGAGAGGATGAAATGAAAAAGAAGAATAAAGGGAAAAGAACAGGGTGAGAGAGAGAGAGAGAGAGAGAGAGTGCTGTCTGGGGAGGAGGAATAAAGCGGCGTCTGAATGCAGAACTTAAAAAAAAAAAAAAGAAAGGGAGGGAGGGAGACAAGGGAAGAAAAGACTGTGAAGGAATTGCACACTAAAGAAAAAAGAAGCTGAGCGGAGCGGCAGGAGTGAGAGATGAAGGATCCCAAGGAAAGAAGGACGGAGGGAGCAAATGACAAGAGTGAGAGCAGAGGAGAGAAACATTTTCTTTGAACGGAGTGGTTTTCGAGCCGACGGACCGACAGCTGAAACAGATTTTGGAGGAGTTTGAACTTTAACCATGGAAAGGACAGATCTCATCACACACACTCTCTCTCTCACACACACACACACACACACACACACACATCTCACACTTAACGTCAACGTGAGGTGGCACATTTCGGATTTGCCCCTCATTTCCGCCAACGTTTGTGTTGAAATGCATCACCCACCCTCTGTTTATTACAAAGGCACACACAGTGCACTGCTAGCCGCGGACACACAGAAGAGAAATCCTCCCTCCAGCAGTCACCACACTCTTTTTGGCACACACACACACGCACGCACACACACACCATCCCACACAGATTTCACACCTTTTAATGACTGTCACAGATGCCTACTGATTGCATTGAACGACATACATTCTCTCTCTCGCCACCGCTTGCTTTCTCACACACGCGATCACCCACACTCGACAGAAACGCTGATTGCTTTCATATGACTCTGTTCCTGTGATCGAGACTGACCTGATGGACACGGGAGGGATGAAAAGAGCGTTTGTGTGCGGCGTGTTTTCTCCCCTCTTTCACACGCCCTCATGCACACACACACACACACACACACACACACACACACAAACACGCCAGTGCCCAGTACCTCAACCTTGAGGGCGATAACACAAAGCTGTGTTCAGAGGTGCAATGTGTTCACATGTGCATACTATATAAAAAAAAAAAAAAGGTTTAAAAAAAAAAAAGCAGTTTTGTGTTGCTCAAACATGTTTATGGCTTTTGTGTAAAATGGGTGGCAGTGGAAAGGCTCAAGCTTTTTATTTCTTCAGACACACACACACATAAGGCCTCCAGTGACGTAGCCATGTTTTCTGTGTGAAGCCAGTGTTAAAATCTGGACCTGATGACATTTCTCAACTGTGTTTTGTATCAGTATCTAACATTGTATAAGGATCTTTCATACTTAAGTGTCACATTTGTCTGAAATGGATTTGGTTAACACACGATGATGATGTTCAGATATGTTTCTATACCATGAATGAGTTTGGATTGTATTTGACTGTATCTAAATTGATTTCAAAGATGAAATGAAGGGGGGAAAACTATACTTCTTTTTGTACAACTGCCAACTTGTGTTTTTTTTTTTTCTTTCTTTTATGTATGCTGTTAAGTCTATGTCTATTTAAACATGCTCAGAGTACCTAAAATATCCTCCAAGCCAAATGAAGTGTCTGTTCCTCTCTCTCTTCAACAACTTCTGCAACTCTTTGGGAGCACTCCGATCCAAAATGACAGTATTTTGTTCAAAAATGGCTGCTGCCTTGCGAGGGGGAAAACAAAACGTCTCGGACTTTACGGCGTCAATTCCGACGAAGAAGCCACTGCCCCGTTTTCAGCCCATTACGCTCCCCCCACCCCCCCCATCCCTCTCAGCAGAATGTCAAGTATCTCTTGGACTCAAAGTTTTCGGGTTTTTTCTTCTGCTATTGTTTGATTTCCACGTCGATGTTATTTCAAAGTCGTGTCTCTGGCTCTCACTGTTTGTGTTTGACTGGTCGACTCAACGCGTTGGCTTTTCTAAAAACCGCGGCCACGGCCACTGCTTGTCATGTTGAAAAGAGAAAGAAGAAAGCGCTGTTTCTATGGGGAGAGAGAAAAAAATAACGAAGCAGCCACCGCCTAGCTCCCTCACCTCTCCGTCGGTGAAAGTGTGTGTGTGTGTGTTCATGTGTGTGAGTGTGTTTCTTTGTGCCAATAGACAGCAAGCGGAGGCAGCGGAGAGAGGTGGCTCTCGTATGTAACGTGTTGAGACTTTGTATTTGGGACACCTCTGTCTGAGAAGGTTTTTTTTGTGTCCTCTCCTCTTCTTCTCTCCTCCTTACCCCCTTGTCTACTCATCATGGCGACCCCTCTCTCCCTCCCAAACACACCTCGAAAGAGAGGAAAAAACTAGTACATTCCTGGTTTGGAAAAAAAAGTTGAATAAAAAAAAAAAAAAAAATGTTTAAGCACCACTCTTTTGGTCCTGTTGAGTCATTCATTATTGTGTGAGAGACTGCTGAGGTCTTTTGTTCTGCTACTGTGTGCGTGTGTGTGTTCCTGAGGCCCACTAGTAACCCTGCTTTAATAGAAGGTCTCTCTCCTTATCTCTGCTTTGGGCTTGTCTCAGCAGGGGCTCATTCACTGCCTCTGCTAATAACACTGCCATTTCACACACACACACACACACACACACACTAGGTCTCCCACTGGCGTTATCAACAAGTTATCAAACCCGGCTTCGTTAGTGCTGAGTGTTGCTTGGCAACGTATTGACAGAGCTGATTTCATTCTAACTCCCCTCTTCCTCCTCCGTTTCCCCCTCTAGCTTTGTGGCACGTTTCTATGGTAACTATTGGTGTCTTTTGCCCCCTTTCCAACATTCGTTTCATCCGGTTGTGTGTGTGTGTGTGTTTTTTAAGGCCCTTCCAGAGCATGGTGTGCCATCAGGGTGGCCTATAGGGTGAGATGACCAGGCAGCTGCCTTTACCCTTTGATCTGTGATGTGTGAGAGTAGATCACATGCCACACACGCACATCCACTGACCCCGAACTACACTAACACCAACACATGTCTGTATGTAATCTCATGCAGTGCCACACTATTGATCCTGGTCGACACTTGTCACCGCCTCTGCCATGGCAACCTGTCATTGTAACTGAGGCCAAGTACAATAAACATCCGTTTTACCAGCAACCTGCTGCTAATCTTCCAAACACCTTTAGTCAGTGTCACTACTGACCTCTGCAGCCGTTCTCCTCTTCCCTTTTTAAATACACAGCAGGTTTTTTTTTAACCACTATCTCGTAAACCATAATCATAACCTGCTTGTGAATGAAACCGGTTATTTACAATGACTAGGGTTTGGATTTCAGCAGTGGTTTCTAATTAGAGCTAGAGCTAATTTAAACCATTTCCTGTCATTCCCCACAGTGTGTGTGGGCTTTTTTTCCCCCAGCAGACATTTTGACTTGTCAGAGCAGGAAAAAAAGCACAGGTGTTACTAATGACATTAACGATGGCTCTGTTTGAGTAAAGTGTCCCAGTAAGCCATGACAGTGAGCCAACATGAACAGCAACAGGACCCTGGAACTGAAGCAGGTAAATGCAATTCCAAATTTACTCATACCTGTGTTTTTTTTCCACTGTTGCCAATGTCAAAAGGCCTATTTATATAACACTATGACATCATTGCACACTGAAAACATTAAAGCTCCGACACACTGAATGCACACTCACACAGGTGCCTTCAATTTGCCTGATTAGAGCTCTGTGGTCATGAACAAACTTAACCCTCCTGTTAGTCCTATTGTTAATAAAGAGAACGAACGCTATTTACCGTGTATATTCAAACATGCGGTTTGTTGACCTCACATAAAAGCCTGCATAGCTCCACCCATCTGCAGCCTGACCATAGGTCTAATCAACAACAGCCACTGGAAACAACTGTGTGACTGTGCCTAACGCATTAGGATGCTGTTTCCCACTGTTTTTAGACATGATCAGATTGAAATAACTGACATTGAAACTGAAATTACTGAGACTTCGTTCCGGTTTATATCTTTTAGATGAGCATACCGTAGCTGCCGCTTTCGGTGACCAGAAAGTGGTCTGTCTCCCAAAGTGATGCAAAAGGGTACTAGTGAAACCCACCAGGAGCGTATCTATGTCCCCAGGGTCCTATGTTCCCTTTTTTAATCTCCTTTTAGGATGACACATTAACGAGACCTTTCAAAGGTTTTTATGTTCTCAGCAGTGTATGTTTCTCTAGGTCAAATGCTGACATCACCCACTTACAGCTTATAGCCTGTTATAATACTACTTGAAACCTTGAAACAAGAAGTTTTTCTTACTTAAGACATTGATATCTCCATAGTTGCCAAACTGATTTTAACCATTTAAACAGCATTCGAAACCACCATCTCTCTTAATTTGTTTGCAATTTGAAACGTAAATACAGCCCTTACCATTCTCTTACAATGTTCATATCAACAACAAAGGACCCTGGGAACATAGGGATGACGCCAAACCAGCAAAACAAAGTAATCTACGTTTCTGCTCCTAAATAGCAAGTGTATAATTTATTATTTAAAGGGACAGTTCACCCCAAAATCAAAAATTCATATATTTTTTCTCTTACTTAGTGCTATTTATCAATCTAAATTGTTTTAGTGTGAGTTGCCCAGTGTTGGAGATATCAGCCGTAGAGATGGCATTCGGCTTGTCGTGCTACAAGCTTTTGGGTGAACTGTCCCTTTAAGGCGTATAGAGTTCGTAGTAATCATTTCTGACTTATTTTTATTCCATGATATTGTCATAGCCTGCCTATAAACAGAAAGAAATGCCAGTGGGTTAGTAGTTGATTAGTTTTACCTGTAGAGTACCTGGATGATATTACTAATCTGCAAAAACCCACCATCCCTGGATAGCGATAGCAAATAGGTTACAGTAAAGAAGCTAGTAGCTGCCAATCACTAACTCTAACACCAAACTGGTATAGTAATAATGTTCCATGAATGGTTCACCACTGTTGCTAATCCACGGAAACCAGCAGCAATATTCCCTTCAAAGAGGAACTAATGCTAATCTAATGGCTGTTAAGCCGTAATGAGTTTGCTTGCTTCTTTGCAGTCGGGTTTAAAGGAGGCCTGTTTAGACTATCGGGACTGCTGCGGTCCCCTTATCATTACATGCTCATCATTACTCCTGCTAATCTGTTCTGCTCAATGCACACACAGATGAATATTAATGCCACGGAGGATGATAGCCGCGTGCGTGCACGCCGCATGAACACACGCAGACAGATGCAGATAGGCGCCAAAAAGTTGGGAGCGACACACAAAGACGAACACGCGCAACCTAGCGTGCTCGCCGCGCTTTGCCGAGTGAGACGGCTGAGCCTCCTCTTCGACTCCGTGCGGAGGAAGGAAACGCTCACGCGCGCCGCTTCCTTCTCTGGTACTTTATCACAGCAGCGGAGGGATGGAAAGAGAAAAGAATCGGTTTTAAGTGAAATCAATAGAGAGATAATCCCCTAAATTAGATTTTGAAAAGCTTCGCCGCTGATGCGCAACTTAAAACCTAAGGATTGGCCCACTTGACTTACCAAATAACAATCCTCGAGTAAGATGCAGTTACCATGGGAATGAGCGAAGGTCAAGGATAAGAGGGGAGTGAGGGAGAAGTGTGGAGCTCTAAATCAAAGGAAATATACCCAGGAATCTGCACAGTGAATCGGGGGTAAAGCTGCTGTGATTACAATGTCACTGTGATTAATGTAGTGTAGCGCCTTTGCACCCTGAGGAGGAGAGCCGCACAGAGTGCAGAGATGGCTCGCACCTGACGGACCTCAAATGTCATGTCACGATTGGAGATGGGATGAAGGGTTAAAAAGGTCAAGCAGTTTGATTGGATGCGAAGGCCTTTCTGTGTGTGGCCAGACCTGGGGGCGGACAGATAGCTCTGGCAGAGGGTAATTAAAGCTCAGCAGCAGAGGAGGAATTATCAGTAGGAAATCCATGATTTTACAGCACTGATGCTGGCAGCTATTTCTCTGTGCCTCAAGATTACCACCCTCCCTTCCCCCCCCCCCCCCCCCTCCATCCCCCGCCACGATTCTCTGCTCTCAGTCTAACTCAATCTTTCTTCTCTTTCACCACCTGTCTCTCACTAGTCTTTTGTCTTTTTTTTTTCTCCTGCTCGCTCTCTCTCTCTCTCTCCCTCCCCACCTCACTGAATCTTTCCCTTTCGGTACCTTTCCCTCCATCTCAGAGTGAGAAAATGTTGCAGTTAATAACGGGCCTGATGACAAGTGCAGCTGCGAACTGTGAATGCAGAGCTGATGGAGAGAGTGAGAGAAAGAGGGAGGGACGGAAAAACGGTTAGAAAATAGTTTGGTTGCACATTGGGGTGGGGTGGGGTGGGGGGGGGGGGGGGCATGTTGTACATTCTGTGTTTGGCTTGAGGATATAACAACATTAATTTCAGATGATTAACTTGTTAATATTCCGCAGTGGATAGCGTCACTGCAGCCCTCGTTGTTGGAGACAAGCACAAGTTCTGTAATGCCTCTGCTTGTCACGCGACCCCCCCCCCCCCCCCCCTTCCCCCAATCTCCCCAATCTCCCCACTCCTTCTGCCACACACACAGGCACGCACACACCATTATGCGTACACACAACTGGCTGCAGGAAATAAACAAAGTAGGTTGTAGTCAATTAAAAAGCGTTGCCTCTAAATTTGATCCTCAACTGCGTTAGACAGATCTCAACATTTTTCCTGAAATGCCTTTTTGTTGTTTTCCCCTCTCTATGCAAATAGTTTTAAAGAACAAGACGCCTCAAGCATAATATTCTGCTCCAAAGAGTTATGACATCACATTGACCTTTGGCTTAACCCCTCCCTCGGACAGTGGTTGTCCAATCATATCAACCAGGCCGCTCATGCTTTGGACTTCTTCACATGTGCAAAAGGCTGTTGTAAGAGCCGTACTCTGTATATACAGTGTGCTGTCCTTTTAAATTGCCTTTCCAAAATTACAATCACAACCGCAAAGGCATAAGCAATGGTTCAAACAGTGAGTTAGTCTGCTCCAATTTAAGCTGCAAACTTTAGCATGTCTGGCTAGCTCACTACCTGTTTTTTGCAGTGGGATGAGTTAATGTGTAGATTTTAAACGGTATAACATTGAATGTAATCTGGTTATAATAAACAGGAATCTCACTTATCACACTTTTATCCAGTTAATCTAACTGATTACACTGTGAAAGTATTTTTGCAGCCGTCACTTTCTCCAACAGGAACAATACACGACTCCAGCACAACAAAGATCTTGTACACAAGTACATTCCACACACACACACACACACACACACACACACACACACACACACACAGGCACCCAGAGCAGATAAACAAACCCAAGCAGACTTTACATAAACCGCATTCTCAGAGACATTCCAATCGAACCCAGCGAAACAAACCCTACATACTGGTGAGCGGGTGTGTCACGACCGAAGTTTATTTCCAAAACAGCCTTCTTATTGTTTCATCTGCCAGTTTACCAGGAACCTCATTTATTTAAAAACTCCTCTTGGATTTCAAGCTCATTGTGAAACTGAGGGAAGAGGCTTTCTGACAAAAGAATCTGTGTATGTGGCGTCAGGGTGGTCTGGTGGTTGAAGAATCCCACAGCTGAAGGAGTGCGGGTTCTTTGTTCACAAACATGTACCCTGCTGAACAGGCCCGGTTGTAGACTACTTTGAATGGGGGTGGGGGTGGGGGACAGTAAGGTCACCAATGACTGTTACTGTTAATATGAGTGTTCTTTTGGACTGTTGGCCTTCAGTGTGCATAAATCAGGGCCTTCCACAAAGATGTGGAGCAGCCAGCCAGTGGGGAAGAAGTAGCCAGCTATAGGGGTGTAAGGGGGCATCCTAATACTAATGTGTGTAAACATGCCACCACAGCAGTGGTTGTTACATAACCTTCGAAATGACCACCAAACAGACCAATGAGATATTAGTAAAACGCGTTGCTTACATGTGGCACTTTCATGATTAATTGGATCGACAAGGACACACAAATTTGCGGTGAGGGATAACAGTGAAGACTTTCCTTTCCCAGTGTTACATGACTATTGCACAGACCTGTGAGAGAAGTATTCACACCTGTAGTTGGTCTAATCGCTCCATACACCGCTGCTGTACTCTTTCAAAGCAGGAAATTGATATGAAGGGACGCAAAGCCCAAAGGCACTGTCAGTCAAGTAATGATGAAACAATCGCTGCATATTGAGCACAGTTTAAGTATCTGATGTACAAAAATAAACATTTGTATTACTAACTGGCATTACCATAAAGGAGCTATTAGAAAATATTTTTGTTAAAATGAAAATTCCTTTGAAGCCAACACAAGTCTGACTGTCATACTGCCGGCACTCTAACAGTTGTAAAAAAAAAAAAAAAATCTGTCAGGCAAACACGCTGATTAAAAAAAAAAGTTCAATGTTTCCCTCTGCGATGTGGTGGATTAAAACATTAAGTCTCCCATTATTGAATATTGGAGTAGAATATTTTTAAGAGTCATTTTACACGTCTTAGTATTTGTAGGTGAGATAATGAAGAATCAACGCTTAAATACTTACCCATATTACATTATTTCTTCCCCAGATCTCCACAAAAATGGCATTGTTGTCGTAAAACCTACATCAGAAATAGCTGTCGAGGCATCGGAGAGAGTTTTCCATCTTACAATCTCAAATCAGAACAGAAAAAGCTCCAGTTGCGCCGAGGCTTTAGGGTGTACGGGTGCCAGACTTGCTGGATTAGTCTTAACAGCTGAAGCACGCAATTTGCTTTTGCGGTTGGTGATGAAGGTAGGCTTTTTGGATGAGCCGTGCTCGTCTTCGAGGGCTTGTTTGTGCCACAACTTGATTTGCATACATTTCTAAGACCCGAGATGGGAAAAAATCTTCACTTATAGTTCGAGCAACTGAAGCACAAAAAATATGCAGATAGCCCTCGCAGAGTGTTCTGGATGTGAATATCTGCCAGCTGGGTACAGTGTTCTGTAGCAGAACCCTGACTCTTGACCTCCCTGCAGAGGACGGAGAAAAGACAGAACCTCCTTATCAGAATCGGCCACCGTATCTGGACTGTATTTCATTTCAAGTATCTCAGGAATTTGATAGGAATGTGCTGGAACGTCATGTACTGTAGAGCCAAACTAATTAGCAATGAAAGGCTCTCTGTTTTACAAAGACGTGTGCGACATGCAAGATACGGAACCGTTTTCATCATACCAATTGGTGCATGTCACACCTATTTCAAGTCTTTAATGCATCATCATCGCCGCGAGGAAGTGTGTGCATAACAAGATGAGAGGTTGCATGGGGAGCCCGGGAAGTTTTTCATGTTCAGTTCAAAGTTTAGGACTAACCACGGGAGGCAGATTTCTACCTGCACACATTTCCACCATCAAATTGTGTCATGAGACCTTTCTCTAAATGATGCCTGGGCAGAGTTCAAAGCAAATCCTGTTCAAAGGAAATCTGATTTAATTTTCACTCAGTCAAGTCTAAGTGTGATCATGCCAAAGTCATCCTGGTTAGCACCACACCCTTTGAGATGCTCAAGAAGGCGAGCTTTCGGATCCCTAAAGACACTTTTCAATCCATCAAGAAGGATTTCACACCACTTGTGCTGTGGCAGCCTCCCATTAGCTTTTTCCAGCTAGTAGCAGTCCGTGAGAGTACAATTTTATTCATAAAGTCTCTCTCGCTCTACTCACAGTGCTCTGGCTCATTCCCTGATTTTGGAACTCCCTGGACAACTACTGTGATCCACAGCCGTGTGTTTTAAAAGGTATTAAATGGGATATATTTTACCTTCAGTAGCACCCCACTGTGTTTAAAGATATCAATCATTGTGTGAGAGTGGCAGTTAGGCAAAAGGTTAATGTGTCATTTTCAAACGACCACGGACACACTATCTGTCCCTGTCGGAATATCAAAGAGACTTTTAAAAAGGCTTCCGCAAGATTTTAAGACAAATACTGTAGAACGGGTCCTAAATGGCCTCCACCTTGGCATCACTGAGAGATTGCTTTCCTTTTCCTTTTGGACTGTATACCTGAATGTGATCATAAGTCTTGTACCTTGGTGGAGCAGCGCAGGTGTATGAAGAGATTGGAGGGTCAGAATTGATGTCACACAACTGGGGGGGTGGTCTGACATGTAATTAGCCACTGATACGACACAGCTGGGACACGCCAGGAGAGCGCTGATGAAGATGTTGAGTAGTAGTACCACATCGAGAGGATCCCACCAGGGCAATTAGTTTGATTAGTTGTTCTGGACGCTGTTCCAATTGAAGGACTTTGCCATCCACTTGTACGCAGTAAACAAAATCTGAACTGCTTTGTGCATTTGGTCGGAACAACACTTGTTATGTATCATTACATAGGAAAGTTCAGCTAAGGGCGGTTGTTGCCTACGGTTGTTTGGTTGCGGTGTTGCGTTATCATTTTAACACAATCCATGATCTTTAACCAAGTAGTTTTGTTGCCTCAACCTAACCAATCGTTTCACAACGTTAACCACGTGGCATTGTGCATTTCTGTGTGGTAAGAGGCTGATACGAAACGTATTTATGAAACTTATCGTTGGTTCAAAAATGTGGATCTTGGTATCCCGTGGTTTGCAGAAGCGTACAATGTTTTTTCTGGCGACTGGGTTAACCCGCCAGTAACACCACTGGTTTTGTAGAAAGAAATTAGGTCTTATGAGGGATACGGAGTCCAGTCCTGCTCAGCGAAAAACGACAAACTCATGAAGGACATACAGGAAGATCATGTTGTACAACTGCATAGCCAGACTTTTAAGGTTAACACACTAGATTGCGGTTGTGGTTGCTGGAGGGCAGTGAGAATATCGGTGTTAAAATGAATATTCTCAGTATCATATAGCATCAAATATCACAGTGTAAAACTACTATAAAGAGTTATATTACATTACAAATGACACCATGTGTGTGTGTACACAGCAAGGAGGGGATTGGAAAGGGGAGCATACTAAATAAGAATGGGTCAGTAGTGCAGTAGGCCTTTTCCATTGACTTCATTTTTCAGCACTTCAACCATTGTTTTATTGCTAACACTGAAACGGCAACAAATGAAATTCCATTAGCGTTAGCTGCTCCTCAAAAAGAAGAGTCCCACCTCATTTATTCAATAATCGGTAAATATTAATCCTGTAGGATCACGTCACAGACAACATAGAAATTGAGGTTTCATACATGGTTCTCAAGCAGTTGCAGTCGGATATAAATCTTTATCAGATCGGAGGCGGATAGCATGGCTGGCTGCTATCTGATATTACACAAAAAGGCCAATATCAGCCCCACAAATCAGTCCAAGTTTCAACCCCCCCAGCAGTGAAGGCTTTTGTCCATTGGCCAACAGCAGATCCAGCATGTTAGTCTCCATAAATACAAAGCAGACAGGGCCAAGGATCCTCTTCGGTAAATAGCTGCAACCGACCGTTTGTGTTTACATCTGCTGCAGCCAAAGAGAGTAAACAGAGTGTGAGAAAGAGGTACAACAACCGCTATTAAAACCGCTGCTAAAACCAGCCAAAAAAACGACCCCCCCCCCCTCCCCCCCTCCCCCCCCACCACATGCTCTAACTCTCTTTCTGCCCATTGCAGAAAGGGAGGAAAGTGAATGAGTCACCCTCCCCCATCTCTTTATTGAGGCAGCTGCACCCTTTGACCTTTATGCCTGTGGAATGTGTGTGTGTGGACCAGTGGTGGTGCGGGCCTATGATAAAGGGGAGTATAGGGGTGAAGGCAGGCAGGAGAGGAGAGGAGAGGAGGAGGGGGGGGGGGGGGGGGGAGTTGGTGAATTTGGGAGACGGAGGGAGAAAAGAGAAGGGGAGAGTTCGCTTTTTCTCCCTACTACAAAAGCTGTCAGTGTGAACAATAAGCGCGGAGAATGGTGTGTGTCCAGGGAGGCACTGAGCCGTGTTAGTGTGCGAACCGGGCCGCGAGAGGCCATAAGAAAGAGGGAGAAAGACGGTAAGGGGGAGAAAAACAGAGAAAGACAAATGATGAAGATTGAAACTCGATGAGAGGACTATGGAGGAGAGAGGAAGATGATGGGATAGAGAAAGAAAAAAGGAAGACGGAGTGAGAGGGGGAGTGAGAGACAGAGGAGTGCAGGAGGGTATTTGTTTTGTCTAGCAGCACTCTTAAATACTGAACTTCCGTTGCCAAAGGAAACAGAACACAAGGCCCAGTATCGGGACATGTGAGTGTGTGTGTGTGTGTGTGTGGCCAGCATACCAAAGGGGCCCTGCTCCTCACTGTACCAATGACATCAGTATAGTTAGTGCTTTACATTCACCAAGTCCTCATTAAGTTTATCTGTGCAAGTGTGTGTGTCTGCATGTGTGTGTCTGCGTGTGTGTGCATGCCCTGTGTTCAAACTACGCACATTTTAGACTACACACTGTGCAGCTGGCTGCAGACAAAGGTGTTCATCGCACTTTGTTTTTGGATGCGGGTGCGTGAGTGTGTGTGTGAGTGTTTGAACAGTTGCAGGGGCGGAAGAGAGCGGGGGTGTTGGTAGTTGAGTGGAGACTTTGAATGCAGTGTGTGTGTGTGTGTGTGTGTGTGTGTGTGTGTGTGTGTGTGGAATGGGGGTTCAATGATAGGGTGTTTTGCTTTGCAAGCAAACTGGGAGGACGACAAACCCCCACCACCTCCACAAACACACACACACACTCAGCAAAAGTATTGATTTTCGAGCTGGTGTGTGAGCTGTGGTAAGTGGTCGGTAATAGCGGGAGAAGAGTTTTGTGAAGTGGTGCAGGTTAAGAAGTTTGGCTGCTGGGTAGAGATTTAATCCCTGCGATGGGGGCAGCGATGATGGGATGAGATGGACAGGGGTCAAAAAACACTCCAGTATCTCTAAATGGGGAAGAGAGATGTGTAAAACCACTAAAACCGCTGAAGTGAAGCATCTCCAAAGGCACAGATTATAACACGCACACACAGCGCGCTCACGTGTACGGCTTTGTTGCTGGATAAACACACGTGTTCTGTGAACCCACTCATGCAGTAAGGTACATATTTCACATACTTGCATTCACTCAGCAAATTTTGCACCAACGCGCACACAACACGCGTACTTAAACACTAAACCCACGCGCAAATACACTCGTATGTTGGTGAACACACCGTGCGAACGCACACAAACATGTCAGAATGCACACACAGACTACACGGGTGCAGCAAGGGTGTAGTGCTGTTGTGCTTTCAAATGCATTATGCAAAAACATGAACACATTACACAGACACTTAAGTACAAAGTACTTACATAATTACACAGACACACCTACAGATTCTGTATATAGACACACACGTACTAAACACGTGGCGCTAAAGTGGACACATGCTCCAACATGCTACCTTATTACCAGGCACATTATGCACACACAGTTCCTTGAGATAATTATATTCACGGCACACACAAGAATACATTTTACACATACAGAATGTATTGTCATGTATACTTTCACAGACATATATGGCCAGGTCTATAATATATATATATAATATGTGAAATAGAGTTGCATGCCCTGTTGCAATGTGGAGCCCTATTCATGTCAGTAAAAGTTGCTCACTTGGTTTAAAACTACTTGGTTGGGTTTATAAAAGATCATCGTTTGGGTTAAAACCAATGTTTGTTGCATAACTTCAGTTACGTCGCTTCAGTTACGTATGTGACGTTAGTTACTTTACGTCACAAATTTACCCTGACTCCTTGCTACTCAGACTCTGCTCTTAATACTACGCCACCTGACATCCGGAGGATGTTCTCTGAGCGTCTAATATTGCTGCATGGGTTTATCTTGGGAGATAATTGGAGTTAAGTGTGTCTCGTACAGTTGCTAAAGGGGGCCTTGTGGGTTGGTATTTGACGCATTGTGAATGAGACCGGTGCTGAAACACACAATAGATGTTTTTTCACTGTCAGACCTTTTTGATTTTGGCATTAGAGAAGTACAAAATCATTTGATCCTAAATACAACATGATAAGCGAGGCAAAGTGAGCCATCAGACCGAAATAATACATGTTTTAACAGAATGGAATTCTTGCTGCATTGAGACCTTGTGATTGGCTTTGTTGACTTCCAAAATGAGTGAAAATGGAGACAGTTGGAAGACAGAAACCTGACTTAATGAGGTGGCTACCATGTGCCAACCTGTAGTTCTGAAAAGTGAAGCCAATGAGGTAGTGTCTTAAACTTCCATTCTTTCTATTGGCCAGCAGGGGACGACTCCTCTGGTTGCAAACAGAAGTCTGATTGTATAGAAGTCTATGAGAAAATGACTCTAATTCTCACTTCGTTCATTACCTCAGTAAACATTGTAAACATGAGTTTGTCGTCTGGATAACTAGTTTAAAGTCTTGGTCCCATTTAGAGTCAAATAGACCATAAAGAAGGGTATGTGTCAGCGCATGGCTACCTTTTGATTGACAGGTTGCTACCACAGCGTTGTATGTTACCCTTTCACAGTGTGTGTTCAGTTCATGAAAGTTAATCGTAACATTTTGGTTGCCTAAAAGTGTTTTGTCCAACATTTGGTCGTTCTTAGCTCCACCCTCACTTCTGATTCCAAGAAGCCAAGATGGCGACGGCCCAAAAAACAAAATGGCGACTGCCAAAATGCCGAACTCAAGCCTTCAGAACTCTAGTCCACAAAGCAATGGGTAATGTCACGGTGACTACATCCACTTCTTATATACAGCCTGTGGTTGCTGCGCAGCAGTGCCTGATCGTGTCTGTGAATGTTTACAGCGACACATGAGTGTTTTAATGGGTTTCCCTCATCCTCACTACAATGCGGATATATATCCACCGTGGAGAACACGTTTTTTTTTTACGGGGTTGGAAACTGCCAGCTGAGGATGTATGGAAGGCCTCATTGAACAATCCTGCTGCCAGCAGTAGTTAAATGCAGTCTTATAAGCACGGAGGGGAATAACATCCTTAAGACCTGTGAAATCCTCTGCTGCTTCTGTCCTTGTTTGCCGACATGCTCAATCTATGTTTTTGTTTTTTCCTCTGATGAAACAGGTGGTCTCTGTATAGATCCGCCAGCCCACACCCCCTCCCCTACACACACACACACACACACACACACACACACGCTCTTACTCCCTTTAGGTTCGCTCCATAATAGCTAAAGGATGCTTTTCCTCCTCAATGCTTTCACGGCATCCCCGTCTCCCCTATTCTCTCTTCTCTGCTTTTTCGCCTGTCCCTCCCTTCCTCCTCACCCCTCACCATTACACGCAACAGCTGCCAGTGTCCTTCGGAGGAAAAATGACTTGTGTCCAAAACAACTGATTCCTCTCTCTCTCCTTTTCCTCCTTCTTCTGTGCCCTAACCTCCCCTCCTCTATTGACCAGTTACTCCCCACCTCGACCACCACTTCCCCCCGTTGCTCTTTCTTCCTCTGCAGTTGAAGCATGTACCACATTACATTCAGACAGGCAGGCAGGCAGAGAACAGTGGTGATGGGAGATTTCCTGTCGGCCAGGCGTGCACATGTGAAGGTCCCCGGTTGCCTTTATCATCTCGCCTGACAGATACACTGATAGCACCGTGGCGCACGAAAGCACAGACTCTCTCTCTTTCAACCACACACACACACACACACACAGACATGAGGGCGTTCACATGGTGCTCATTCGAGAGCAGATTCTTCCACTGAATGACTGGGTCATAGTGTGGAGATTTTTTTCTTTTTTTCAGACAAATCTAGCCACGAAAGGTTGAAATGCGCTCCTGATTTCTGTTGTGAAAGAATTAAACATCACAAAGGCAATTCACATGCAGTTTTAGAGAGGAGAACAAGTGCGACGCAGAACAGCATTCTTGTTATTGTTACGGAAGAGAATGGACACACTCAAACACACACAGGACAAGAGCAATGGTACCTATGCAACCTTTCAAAGCCTCTTGCAAGGCTTTGGGTACAATCAAAGGTCCAAAGGACAAGTGTGTGTGTGTGTGTGCATGTGTGTGTACTATTGTTGCATTCACCTAGGTGTTTAAAGGGTCTGTTAAGGGTCTTGTTTTATTTTGTCCTCTGCGGCGGTGCAATAGAGGGAATTTCATTATGCAAATCTGTCTCTCTGCTGATGAGCATGCCCTCAGGCTTCTGTCTCATACACAATGGCGCTCACACACACACACACGCACACACACAAACACACACACGCACACACACACACGCACACACACAAACACACACACACAAACACTCTGCGTCCGTCAACCACACTCACGCATATAAATACTTTCATTCCATGCAGTCTGTGTCTCTTTTACCAACTCTCAGTAACACGCATGCTCAGACACTCATCAAAACATGCGTGACTGTGCCACACTGACACAGTCACGCATATCATGTCTGAGACTGGAGGCACAGCAGGGGTTTGTGTGTGTACGTGTGCATGTGTGTGTGTGTGTGTGTGTGTGTGTGTGTGTGTGTGTGTGTGGTGAGGCTAAAAGGGGCTGCTTGAGGTTACGAACCATTTCAGGGTTCCAAACTAAATTTGCCCCAATTCTCTTGTACATGGCTGCACTTAATACCCCTTTACACAGTCAGACACACACACACACACACACACACACACAGTTGGACCAATGCACACTCACATTAGCTGCAACAGATATACACACAAATGTATACAACAACATGCACATAAAAGCAAGCACACTTTAAAAAGTAGCCCCAATATCTGCACAGAAACATGTACCTTAGCACACACACACACACACACACACACATACACATGAAAAATGACACACAATTACATATGTGCATGCAAAAGGTCAAATTACACACACGCACACAAACACACATACAAAGGAGAGCCCTGCCCCATGTGGATGTGACCCAATGACCCTGCTGTCACACACAGTGCCCATCTGCCACAGAGAGGCACAGAGGGAGGGGACAGAGGGTGGGGCTGTCTTGAGGGAGGGGGGGTAAGTAAGTGCTTTGGGCAGGAGGTGTATGTGTGTGTGTGGGGGGGGGGGTCCTTAGGAAGGAACAGAGCAAAGAAAGAATGTGTCTTCACGGTAAATTTTTACTTTTGCACAGATGTGCTGTTTGGTGCCTGGAGAAGTTTTAGTGGTATAAGACCCCCTCTAGTCTCTCCATGCCCTCCCCCTCCTAACACACTCACACAAACACATACAGAACAAAGTGTACTGCTGTTAGCCCGGGGCTGATCTATCCAGAACCTCCTGTCCGCTGCCGTCTCAAGCTTCCTATGGTAAATAAAGAAAATACTCAGAGAAGCAGGCTGACTACTGTCCTGAATGTAGAACAGATGAGGACCAGAGAGGGAACAAAGACGTCTGAGGCAAGCGAGGGATGATGGGGGAAGGAAGGAGACTTGCTGTTGCCCTGTGAAAACTGTACACCTCCACTTTTAAAAGTTCCACTGAAGGTATTATAATAGCTTAGTACAGCAGGTTTTAAAAAAAGAAGCAGTTTATTAAATAAAGACAAAGAAAAACAACATCAACATGGTTTAAATCTGAAAACTCTGCTTGATTTCTTAATTCTGGCGATATGAGGTTTTCCTTGATGTGGAAACGTGTAATATTGATAGAAAATCTGTTCCAGACGAAAGGAAATTTGGCTTTAAGGATGCTTCATGGAAACTTTTTGGTGCACAACTATGGCTCCCAAACAGGAAGGGATGGGTCTGTTGTGAAAATCTGGTTATAGTTATATGGTGATTTATGATCCGCAGTTGCATCGGGCAGTTATTGCTTTTTTACATCGTATATCGGCATCCACTAGCAATATGATGGCAGTTACTCTCTGACCAATGCCTGAAAACAGCCATGAAGTTTTATTTTTGGTGCCGACTGTGTTTCATTATTTTATTGTTCAATACGATTTTATTTGCAAAGTATTTTTCATGTAAATGCCAGCTATAACGACACAAAATATTGGACACCGACATCTTTGGTCTCAAAACAAACACACACATGCAGAATAGGGAGGAAAAGATGGAGGAGGAGGAAGATGGGGGGGGGGGGGGGGGGGAAGAAGTGCGAAGAGAGGAGGAGGAGGAGGAGGAGGAGGAGGAGGAGAGCAGGGGGTGTGATGGATATCCAGAGGGGACCAACTGTACTGGTGTCAGACGGGGCTGCTGCCAGCGCACATCCTGCCAACACACACACCAGGAGCCAGAAACACACACATGCACACACACACACATGCACATGCACTCTCAGGCCTTGCCCTAAGTGTGTGAACAACCCTGCCAACTGTAGCCAACACCCAACCACCACCACCACCACCACCCAACAACCCTCACCCCCCCACAACCCCTGAAGACCCAATCTGGGATCGGTGTACAGCGACAACTCTGGTGCCAAGCTTTGCCCCGCTGCCGGCCCTGCTCGTGTGCATTTCACTGAGTTAGAAACGCAGGTTGACTGAGCTTTCGACACAAAGACTGATTACACGTCACATCGCTAAGAGGTGGAAATGCATCTTGGTGCTGTGAATCGTTTGAGAATGTTTGTATTCTTCTGAGAGCAAAAATCAACCTGGATGTTGTATAATGCTGGAAGATTGTTGTCCATAGGCACCCATTAGCCTCCGTGAGCCTTTGTGTGCATACCCGTGATTTATTTACTGCCAAGCGTGAAGTGGCGGTTCAGTCGACTCATGTAGTACCATTTAAGGCTTTTTGTCTTGGATTTAAATTCTGCTCACGACCTTTGTCGCATGACATCCTCTCTCTGAGTTTCCCCCCTTCTCTATCAAACGCATGCTATCTCAGAAGAAATGCCTCAAACATCTTTGTTAGAAATCCCCTAATACATCTTTAAACCTCTCAGCCCCCCGCCGCCAAGCGACTAACCCCCTTAATTCCCTAATCATGTTTATGCAAATTCCATTTGTATGTAATATGTGTACATAATGGATGCTGCTATCACCTATGGGACAGACCTGCCTCATATATGTCTATATATGTGCAGATTTCGCCTTCACAGGGAGGCTGATAAAGATTAAATGTGGACTCTGCAGATGGGAGAAATTGTTTTTTTGGTCAACCTAGGCTTCTAGATCTGATTATGTAAAGACTGTACTGCAACCTGGGGTGCTGTGTAGATGCGCATTCAAAGATAACTTGTCAGAAATAATCATACTCAACAAATATGGTCACATTTGCTTGCTTTACTAACTTTGTTTCCCCTAAAATGGTCGTCTGAAATATAGCTGAGGTGTGTTGCGTCTTTGCATAAATGAAGACTCTGCAACAATTAATGAGACGAAGAGTCTACAGTCATGTTAGCAGCTCTGTGAGGCTGCACTTAGGCCCACTGGTGCTTTGAGCGAAATGCTAACATCAGCATGCTACACAATGCTCACTCCAACCCTAACCCCATGCTCACAATGACAATGACTCATGCTGATGTTTAACATGTTCACTATGTTAGTTTGGCATGTTGGCCCGGTAACATTTTATGTTTGGATATGCAAATGAGGCATTATCTAATGCTAACTTTTGGTTAATATAGGAGATACAATATCTGCAGACACAGATAGACAAAGTAGTGAAATAAACACCTAAATGCATATTTTGGATGATTTATCCAATGTTCAGATTTCTGTTGTGCAAATTGGCACATATATAAGATAATGCCTCATTTGTAGATTCAAGCATACATTTTCAAAAAACTTTCCATACAAAAAGTAATTGTAAAAGTTTCCTAGCGATATCTGTTATCATTTTTTTTTACCCTATTCCCCTTAAAAGTTGTGTGGTATATTTTCAGGCCACGACAGTTGCCTTTAGACCAACTGAATGCCTGATAGCAGCCTGTATCTACTCATGGGGGTAAGCTACAGGGTACCGTCTATTGGATAAGGCTAGTACAGGAGTCCATGATAATGTTGAATACATTGCTCTCCGACAAGCTGGAGATGTGTGCATCGCTTTGACTCTGGAGCTAACATCAGAGCAGGCATCCTGAAATTTGCTAAACAAACTCCATCCCTTTTAGCCTGTAAACGATTTCATATTGTAAACACATGTTGGAGATGAATCACTCTTTGGTTCAACTCTCAGAGAGGACATTTCAGACAAGTTCCCCCTCCTGTTTTCCATTTGGCTGTTTAATTGTCTCAGCGCTGTCAACAGACTATCAAGGTAATTAGCCATGACTGCACAACAACACAATCAGACAGACAGGAATGAACTGCAGCCTCTGAACATGATACTTAGAGAGGGAATGGGTGGGAACGACTTAATGTGGGCGCACGTATGCACACACACACATGGGCGTGCGCGCATCTGGGGCGCGCACATATACACCGACACACACCACCTCTCATGCACAGTCATTACCGTACCCTGAGTACATAGTTCCATGCCACACATTATATTTCCTTCGCCAACCATAACCCTCCACCCACCTCCTCCTTAATCCCTCTACCTCTTTACAACTCTTTCCCCCTCTGTCACACACACACACACACACACACACAGTTACAAAACCCAAACCTCATTTCCTCTGTGCCTCGAGCTATAGGAGCAGTGTTAATTGCGAGAAGGTGGGGAGCAAGCAAGGGTGTGCTTTTGTGTGTGTCGGTATAGGAACATGAGCTTTATGGGTGTGCGTAAGCCGCTGCAACTGTGCACCGTTTCTATATGTGTGAGCTCGTTTCTTCGAAGTGTGTAGGCCGTCTCTGGGCATAGCTCCAGGGTTTCCTGCGCCACCTGGGCATCTGCGAGTCCTAGTGGCTGTCATTGGGTATACCGTCCCAGCTGGAGTGTGTGTTCCTCCCGTGCGTATGTGTTTGTGTTTGTGTGCGTCCGCTGAGGAGGGAGGGGAGAGGGGGGGCCGCCCATGATGAGCCTTTAGTGCCAGCAGCAAACACCATTGTCTCAGCCATGTCTTATCCTCTGAGTCACGCGCGGGGGGGGGGGGCTCGTACACAGACACTCACACTCTCAAAGTGTACATCTGGTTTCGCACCTCCACCTTCTCCTCCGCACACTGAGTGGATTCTTCCCTTTGAAAAACATTTCCAATAAAAAAAAAAAGAACACGAGGAATTAAGAGGGAGGGGGAAAGGAATTCGATTAAGCAGCCACCATTAAGTAGCCAATGAAGCTCTCTGCGCCCGCTTGCTTAGACTACACATACACCATTAGTTGTTCAGGCCATGGCAGACTTAAAAGTACCCTGACTCAAAGGTCATCTACCTCCATTGAGCAGAGCTCATATTAGATTAGCTCTACAGCACTATGTGAGTAAAAAAAAGAAAAAGCAGCCTGGGCAGATTGGAAAAGAAGAGATCATATTGACTCTTGGGTGGCCATTGTCTCTGCTCTGTTGAAACACAATTGAATTTACAGCAATGATTTGTTTTTAAGGGAACATTTGTTAGAAGATGTAACAATAAGGACTGTGAGGAGGGGTAAACCCAGCAAAACTGAGTTCAACTGCTATTATACTCGGCACAAACAGGAATGGCGCATTGTGTGGTTGGTATGCAGACTATATTGTGGCTTCACGTCATTTATCATAGTAAAAGGCATCAAGGTGATATAAAAAGCAATCATCAATAAAGTGTGTGTTTTCCTGTTATGACGACCAACTAAGTGGGCTTAGCTGCTTTATTTATTAACCACTAGTTATTGGGGATACATTTAGAAGCTGAAAGAATTAATTGGTATTAAATTTAAAGCTTAAAATAAGTGATACGGTAACAGAGTTAAGAGGCAATGGAGGTAATACATTGTAAAGTGCTGATATTGGTGTCAGCGGGCATCGGCATGACAGAGACTAAATTAATGGCAACAACAACAAAGAGAGAAGAAGATAAAAGCGTAATAGGAGAACGCCCTTGTTCCTCTCTGTTGGTGAAATTGCCCTCAAAATGATGCATCCTCTCGAGATGATTATGGGAAAGTGTTCCAAAGCTTCAGCAGTGAAAACACTTTAAGAGCATCCAGGTGAGGGTCAACAGATCGCTGTGTACAGAAACATTTCAGGGTTGAACCAATACACTCCGGCCTCGGTACAATAACACTTCTGGCTTCGGGCAACACACACACACACACACACACACACACACACACACACACACACACACACACACACACACAAATACAAACTTACACTCCTGTGTTCCCTGCCCACTGTTGCCCCAAGGTTGAAACTCTAAACCTAATCACTCGGTTTTCCCGCACTCTACCGACCTAATCCCTTCACATGTTTCTTACTTGTGTGTGTGTGGGGGGTGTGTGCATGTTTGCAGATCAGCAGATGCCCTACCTTTGCACAAACAACACAGCAGCATGTCAATCTGTGTTCTTGAGTAATTTCTCCGTAGTTTTCTACCTCCCATTACTGTGTGAAGACATTAGCGCTGTGGTGTGGTGAGGCATCAAAGGGAAATGCTAGAGTGTGTTCTGAAATACTGCATGTGCTTTATGTGTCTGTATAAGGTCTTCATCGGTGTGTATGCTGGCTGGAGTTAAGCACAGGCTTACCTGGGATGAAGCAATAATGTATATATGTAAATAGAAAATGGTATAAAAATTATTATTATCAAATCATTCAAATAAAAACATGTATAACCTATATACAAACAAAACGGACTATATCAGGGATAGGAAACAAAGAAAATACAATATAAATAAAGGAAAATAATAATTAAAATATCACACTATGTGCATCTACCATAATTAACAAAAATATTAAAAGCATTGCCGTCTCATTTAGAGTTGGTCCATTACTCGGAATATACATTAAATATTCCCATTAAACAGATGTTTTTGTGTGTTATTATTACTCGGTCGGTTTGCCAATCAGAGGGGAAAGGTGATGCAGGTGGGCGATCGTTTGAGGAAGCCAGCTGCTGTCATCACGGTGGATGAAGAAATGAGAACAGCGGGCCTAAATAGACAAACTGCTAAAAGATATGAATGTAAACGTGACACGTGAAGAACACTCAAACTGAAACCAAAACTTCTGCTGTCGTGGAGGAAGATTCGGCCAAAACAAACTGTGTCGCGTGCGTGTGACTAGCAGCTCTGCTGCTGAGGGTCTCTAGAATACAGCGCGTCTAAAATGGTAAGTTAGCTGTTTTACGGCCGTTATTGTGACAGCTGCTGTGTTTCTGGGCCTTATTACTGACTTGTACTATGATGTCGTGCGCTGCGTTACGCGTAGCGCGTGCTGAGCGCTGGTGTTTTTGGGGAGTGTTTCGCACTTGTTGCAGCGGATGTCCCCGTTTAGTGCTATCGCTCTCACTCTGCGCGCGCGTGCCCACACGCGTTCTTTGCCCACGCGGCATCCCTCTTTCTCTCGCTCTCAAACTGATACACACACAGTGGACTGTGTTTTTAGGATATTACATAGTGTAGGCTCTCTGCTGAGGGATAATCATGGGCATGCTCGAGTTGTGTTGTGAGGCAGAGTTTAAATTGAAGATTTGATTTTTTACTATTTCAGATATTTTAGGGTCCATGTGTTTGTCCATAATGTTTCTCTATGTCTCCTTCAGTGTCCAATTGCTGCTTATGTATGGTAGTATATTTGAAGTAGCCTATATCCCACTCACAATCTTTACATACAGTAACACAGGCGTTCTGTGACCCAGCATTTGTATCTTATTGTGTAGGTAGGGCCCGGATAGCTCATGGGCCCCAGCCCCCCGTCCCACTACCCTGTGCGGGTCTGTTCATTGTGTACAGTATGTGCACTCATGCCCTGGGAAGAGAGTTCAGAATTACTTTTTGTGTGAAATAGATACAATGCTTATTCACCGTTGATGCATCTATCCTGTCTTTGTGTGTGAACGGTGCAATGCATCGAAGGGCTCACTTGTAGGCAGCACATCTTAAAGTGCATATTTCTCTGTGCAGATGTAAGTATGCTTGAACGTACTGTGTGTGTGTGTGTGTGTGTGTGTGTGTGTTCGTGTTATAGGTTTGGGGAGTCAGCAGGGGTCCCGTGAGGCTGATTAGTGGACCCTACCAACTGTCATTAGGGTGTAATGAAAGAAGCAACCCTCTTTCTAAATGCATAATAAAGTGAATGGGCTTTTACATTACCGCAGTGTCCAGACTACGCCTGTTGGCACATCGGCACTTTGGCACATTGTTTTGTACGTGTGTGTGTGTGTGTGTGTGTGTGTGTAGCAGCACATCAAATATCTGAGGAAAAGATGACGGAAACAGAGTGAGCGCAGACCGAACGCCAACATGAGTGTGTGTTTGTGTGGAAGAGAGAAAGGAAAGATTGAGTCGGACCTTTCATGTGTGCAATTGTGTCATTCATATATATATAATATTCTTTATGCACACATGCTTGTGCATACAGGCCAATGCTTACGGGTGGATACTGTATGCGTGTGTTGTCACGTCACTGAGTGTGTGCGAATATCACACAGTAGATGTGTGTGAAATTGTGCATATGCATTTAAAAGGTCTCATAACCATGTTTGCTCGCCTCCATTTGTTCGTGTGTGTGTGTGTGCGACTGCGTGTGTCTGTGTATTGGCTCTGTGACTCCATTTACATTTTCCCAGTGTAATATCAGTGGCAGGGCCATAAGAAGTGCTTCATTCAGTGGTTGATACAGTAATCACAGCGAGGGAAAAGTAATAACCTTCCGCTATGCCGCTATTTAACGACTGTGGCCTTGACTTCACTATTGACTGCATTAGAGGCGTCGCATTCAGCTTGGTTACACACTTGCGCGTGTCTACAGTTCCAGCATGTGTGTGTGTGCGTTATGGCCTTATGAGTGGTGCTGTGGAATGCAGTGACTGGTTGATTATTGTGCCGGCAGTTAGACGGCTGCCTGTCTTACTTTTCCTCGACAGGGCCCACAGTGAAGGACGAACGAGGATGTGTGTAATCCATCCCCCCCCCCTCCATCCCCCCCTCAGTCTCTGTCACAGCATCGTGTCTTTCTTTCTAAGTCCCTTCAGAATGATTGAATATTTACTCTCATTTAATGTTGCTGTCCAAGAGACATCGGGCAACAGAGACTCACATTATACACAAATTCACAACACTCTCACTCACAGCCTAGTCTACCCATTTAATTAAGCACTCTATGAATAATTCAGTTTGAGCCTCTGGGCAGAAGATAATTATAACGATCAGGATAATAATGTTTATTTTGCTTTTTATTGTATTAAGACATCAATATCTCTGCAGTGCAGTGAGGACAGTTTGCAGCTACACTGCTAATGCACCACCTCTAATATCCGAACGGCAGCGTGTGCGTGTGTGTGTCTGTGTGTGTGTGTGTGTGCATGTGTTGCAAAGGGTGGTTCTTAATAGTGCGTGTGGAAAGGAAAGTTATAAAGTTTTTAGAATTGGCCGCCTACATGATGCCAGGCAGAGTCTGTTTTCTAAAGTATTTAAATTTTTTTTTATCAACTCTGGATTGATGATAATCCCAAAGTTCTCCGGTTCGGTCCCGGCACTGCGACTGTGTCCTTGAACAGTGTGACTGCTCCCGTTCCCAGTAGAAATATCGGTACTCGTAATCCTCCGACTAGTAGATCAATGATACATAATGTGATTACAGTGCTCACTGGGCACAGCAGCTGCTCTCCATCCTATGTGGCCTCTATCAAGTTGTGATTAGTCGATGATTGTCTATTCTTTGGCGGGCATATGGAATCAGCAGTCTATTCGCTGTTACTGTATAGTCATTGATTAACCCCCGGCAACAGATGCAGGAACAGTGATTGTGCTGTATTGTTGGTCGGCACCCGGCGTATTGTATCGCACTGGGAAGTCTTTTCCAAATGGCTGCAATTTGCTATTCTTTCTGAAGATTATTGTAAATCTTTTCTACAGCCGAGAGGTTGGCGAAATGATATGACACGGAACTGAGTCACGAGCTAAATTTTGATCCTGTGACGTATTTGTAATGTGCTGTAGTCTTGTGTAAACTGCGTAGTTCATTATTCTGCGTCATCGCTCATTTATTGCAGGTTTTTAAAGTAGCAATTATTGTTTTGTCTCATAGATTTTCTGTCACCAGTCTAGTTCTCTTATCCATCCTGTTCTTCCAACCATACCCATTCCTATCATCAACCACAAAAACACACACACACACACACACACACACACACACACACACACACACACACACACACACACACACACACACACGTGGCATCTATTCTATTAGGCCTGAGATCCTTAAACTCTACCATTGATCCGTCTCTCTGTCAACCCCCCCCCCCCCCCCCCCCCCCCCCCCCCCCCCACCCCCCAAAGCTCCAGGGCTTTTGTCCAGACACCCAGCCTCTGAGAGACCTGGCCCAGTGAAGGCCTCTCCCTGTGGGCTTCAGCAGCAGGGAGAAGTCCATCTGCAGAGCTGGACCTGCTGGAGTTAACCCATCAGTCACTGGCGCTGATGGATAACCCAGACAGACAGGGGGGTTGTTGGGGTACATGTACACACACACAACCACACACATACACACACAGAAACAAACTGAACAACAGATTGACAGACTGACTGCGTGTGTGTTCGTGCGTGTGGCGTACAAATCTAAGAAACTTGAGAAACTTAAAAGTGGCTCTTGTGTCCCCCTCAGTGTCCGCCTCATTTGATTAGTGGCCTGAAGGGGCCACCAGATCAATAACTGACTCGGGTTACCCCTTACAGCTTTACACACACGCGCACACAGTCAAACCCACACACATGCACAGAGCTCTGCCGCAGTTCATTTAGGCCAAGCCGTCAATCACCAAAATGTGGACAGGTCCACTCTGTCCCAGCCTATCTAGGACGCTGGAGGGGGCTTATGTTCATGTGTGTGCGTGTTTATGCGGATGAGATATTATGTGTCTGCTTAGTCCCATCTGTCTTGTGCATATGTGTGCGTGCGTGAGTACCAATTAGTTCATGTTCCTTGTTATCCCCGCCAGTAATGGCACGCCAATATGAACAGGTGGGTCGATGTCAATAATCCTGAAGTCAGACTTTAATTCTCATTCAACTAAATACAACAACTTAAGAAACATAGATATTTTATTTGAGGGTCACCTACTGGGAGATCATTGTACACACACACACACACACACACACACACACACACACACACACACACACACACACACACACACACAAGCTGCATGATGTCACCTCCCAGTATGACCACAATCCCCCACCACTGAATATTTGGTTAACTGCTGTGCTCAAGGGCACTTTGACATTAATTGTGGAGGGAGGTTAAAGCATTTTATCATCCAACTTTTCCCATGTGGTCCAGTAATTGGAACGGTTTGAACAAAAGAACCATTAGGTGACCACCTGCAGCTTTATGAAGTGGATCAGAGACATTAAATGATGAAAACAGCACCTTTGTACATGTTGATTACCTAAATAAACACAACAAAGGCTCATGTTTTAAATATCCCATTTGTGATTTGTCCACTTTTGAAGCAATTTGAGAGCACAAAGTGGAATGTTTTAACATAAATAAATCCTGGAACCAAGTTAAGTTGTGCACCACCAGGCAGAGATCGGGGACTTTAGCACACGCAGTAACTCGAGACTTGAGAGCATCTCTGGGTTTGAGAAGAGTTACACTAGATTATAAGGTGTCATTAGTTATGGTTATTATTGCATGTCTAATTATGTTAGCAATATTTTCCTGTTACCCTGAGTAGTGTTAGTTTCTCGATTTTTAGGGGCTTACTTTTTTCAGATTGCATTGCAATAGCCTGTTTTTAAGAGATCATACACCGAACAACTTGAACTTGAAAAAAAAATGAGCCCAGTGGTAGAGAATGTTAGTCTTGGTTAATAGATGCCACATTAGAATTTTGTGCAAAATCAGACTTCAACAGGCAAATTAATCCCAACTGAAGCCGACCACAGGTCCCGGCCCGTCACAGGGGGTCAGCACTCGGCCCTAGTGGTCGTTTCGGTGCCCATTGTGATCCACTTGTCCAAGCTGAATGGAAACTGTGTTCGACAAACAGCCTGTCCACCCACGGGCGTCCTTCACCGAGAACCTTGTCGACGCCACCGCATTGCTACCCACTCAATACTACACAAACACACACACACATCGTCGCCTTCCCTGGGGTGCTTTTCGGCCACCGAAGATTAGCTTTTCGCCCACGCCGCTGTCACTCACATGTGGCTCCGCCCCTCCGCTCTGCCTTCCCACACACACGCACACATAGGCTAAACACAGTCATTGGCCGCCCACACGTGCCAGTTAACCTTCTAATGAGGCGCCATGGGTCGTGTCGTGTTCCGCTGCCCCCTCGGGGCCGACCGACCTGTCTGCACGTCAGTTTTATTCCCGCCCACGCTGACTGCCTGATGGACTGCCTCGCCTAATTGACTGACTGAATTACTGACTGACCGTCTGGATGACTGACTGGATAAACATGTAGCATGCTGGGATAGCGTGGGCGTGGGAACTTGAAGCGCATGCCTGTGGGTGTAGACCGGAGAGCGAAGGGATGGCTGTAGCGTGGCCAGAGCGAAGAATCCTAGAAATATACTTTTAATATTCCTATATGGACTCATGGTATGTTGTAATTATTGCCGAGTAGTGGCTTTTGCTCCCCACATATCGATTGCAGTCGTTCTGGTGTTTTCCAATCTCTCTTTTATGGCTCCTCGACATCTCTATAGGTACAGTTTTACTGCAGGACTAAAGAGTCGTAAATGATTAGACTCATTAGACCAGGGGTCTTCAACGCTTTTCAGGCCAAGGACCCCCAAACTGATAGAGAGAGGGGACCCCTGACTATATATATTGTATAAAATTGTGTTTTATATTAAATGGGCCTAGTACCGTGTATAAACATAGCTCTTTATTGTGCATTCAATACTAAGCTATTCAAATAATACGCAGGTTCATATATTCATGTTTTTATTTTAAACATGTGCACGGTACAGTGAGTAGGGGGGCCGTGCCGCTGCCATTTATAAACATACCTTGTCAGCTGATACCAATGCCAACATCAACATTGTCGGTCAATTACATGATAATCATGCATACAAGCTATTCAGATTGATGTTTTCATTTTAAACATAAATGTGGAAAAGAAAAATGAGTGATGGCCTATTAGTGCCACTGCCATGCATAAACATACCTGTTATCTTTCATACAATACTGAACTATTCAAATAATGGACAGATTAATGTTTAAAGAATTCATTTTATATTTCAATTTTTTTTAAATTGTTGAATCAACCAAAAATTTTGCGGACCCCCTGCAGTACCTCCGCGGACCCCCTAGGGGGTCCCCCCTGTTGAAGACCTCTGCATTAGACCATTTCTAAAATTCATTCCGCTCAATTTGAAAAGCACTTTTTTGTTGTTTGCTTCAGAAAATAAATAATAATATAATAAATATTCATTCTTCATGTCAATAAAGCCGATGTAGCGCATTGTTAAACAGATATAAATGTTAAACGACCCAAAGCTGTGGGGTTTACTCTGGTCTAGATTCATAGGAAGTCTTGGCAGAGCAATTTTTTCGCACTCTGCTTTAAGTTTGATGGTGGACACAGTATCAGCAGCACGATAATAGATCAGGAGAAATAGTTCATTCAATTAATTTTCCTCACATTAAACATGTTGCACACCTCCTGTCCCCCCCACTGTCAGAATAATGGTTGGGAGTGCTCAGGCTTAGCTGTAACAATTAAAACCAAATGGAAGTGTGTTGTTTTCCTACGCAGAACTGATGGACAGTTATTTTACCACCAATTGGTATTCAGCACCTGTCTGGCTTCCCTCTTTTGAGCGAGTGTACGGTGTCATGTGCTTCTGTATGTGTGCGACTCGTGCCAGTCCCTGGGTGATGATCATCTATTGTGAGCGTGGCAGCAGCCCGAACACTTGACTGCACAACTGTTAATTTCTCTCTCGGTGCATAAATTAATAGTTCATAAATAAGCGAATAAATTAAAGAATGGATGGGAGGAGAGAGGGAGGGAGGGAGGGAGGAATGGGGGCAGGAAAAAGTTTCTCATCAGAAAAATTTAATTTCTCACTCCGACACCCACGAGAACGGGGGGAGGGAGGCTTGGGTGGCGGGTAATGGGTGTGTGTGTGTGTGTGTGTGTGTGTGTGTGTGTGTGTGTGTGTGTGTGTGTGTGTGTGTGTGTGTGTGTGTGTGTGTGTGTGTGTGTGTGTGTGTGTGTGTGTGTGTGTGTGTGTGTGTGTGTGTGTGTGTGTGTGTGTGTGTGTGTGTGTGTGTGTGCGCACAAAAGGGATTCATTTTCAGCCTTTCTATCACAGCACTCTGAGAGCTGACATGCTGGCATGTTTTTTTTTTTGCATTTTTTCCCCGATATCCACATTCGACAAACATCTGTGCCTGTTACTGAACTCACTCACGACTAAGAGGCCTGACAGAGTTGGTGTTTATCATGCCGAGCCATGATGCACCAAGGCACCGGTACAGTTTTAACTCAGTTTGCCGAAGCATCGACCACAGTAACTAGATAACTCCTCCGTCTCAATCTTAGAGACATCAGGAGAATGTCGAGCAAGAGCAGTTTGTTAGATGTGAAGGGTGGAGATGAAAGGTGGAGCACGGTGCTCACCTGTCTAATGTCCTGGTAGAAGCAGTCAATTTGCTGATTGTGCCATTAAAAACAGGGAACACACACACACACACACACACACACAGGAGAAGTGTTATTTCCGTCTGAAATATCATAGTTCATCCTTACGGCAAATACAATTCACCTGTAATCGCTCCATTAAAAGCCGTTTTTGCTGTCAAATCAGAAAGCAATATTTTGGCAGTGCAGTAACGCAGACCTCCAGGGGGAAAAGACACTGTTGAAATGAAGTTGTTGTTCACTGTTATTTTCCACGGCATGCTCGTTGATGAAATGCGTCTCTGAATGCCTTGTATATCATAGAAATAGTCATACAAATGACGTGAGGTGAATGAGCTTCTCGTGCAGCCGACGACGCTTGAGAGTAAAAGCAGTTAGCAGCAGCAGCACAGAGATGTATGGAGATTGATGTGTTAAATATAACGCTGTGATTTGGGAACGCGCGTATACCGAAGGTGTTTATTGGCCCTGATCAAAGACATGAGCTGATGAACGGCTGATTTCCCTTGATCGCCCACGTCAGCCAACGGGTGAACTCATGTGAGTGGCCGCCCGCTATCGACCTCATGTTCCTGTCTGAAGCTAATTATAATACAAAGACGTCTAACTATAGAAAAGTGAACTTGAAATCCCCCGTGAATCCCTTTTTGTTTTCTTGTTTGTCCTAGCGAGATTTACTGTGGACTGTTTGAACTAAAAGCATTGGATGTGGTGAGCTGAACTGTAACTGTAACATGTTATTGTTAACCGTTAACATGACATCATAGAGCTGCAGGAGAGCTTGTTTAGATTTGTACAGTAGCTTCAGAGTAGTTGCACAAGGTTATTACAGCTTGTTGTCTCTCTAGGATAAAAAGAAAAAAAATGGCTGACATTTGTGTTGAACATTGACTTTGTTGATTAAATCTTCTTATGTATTATTAAATCCTTTTTCTTTGTAAGCCCCTCTGGATAAAAAGATGCATGAACCACACCTAACCTTTTGTAAAATGTTTTATTCAATAACAATACAACCAACACTGTGGAATAACAGAATCCTTACATATTAACACCTTTTAATTCAACCAAAAGAGACGTTTCGCAGCGCTATCCCGTCCGTCTCAGCGTCTCAACATCAACATCGAGCGTCAGTCGGGAGTCTGTTGGCTCACAGCAACGGGACATTTGATCAGCTGCATAATCATGAAGTAATGTGCAAGTGTCCGCAATGTGCGATAATGTTTCTGGTTGAGAAAATGTAATGTGCAAAAGCTGATTTCCCCCGCTAGCCATTAGTGTTTCCAATAAAGCGCGGATTGGCCCAGTGCAGATACTTGGCCAGCCATTTGGGCTTAAAGATGACTCCGTTGGGTTGGAACGTGGCCGCGCTGGTGAACAGCTATGTTGTTTTGTTTGTTTTGATCCACCCCTCAGCGCAGCATGCTGTTTGGAAGACTTTTCCCAGGATTACACGAAAAGTAGTTTACTACACACGCTGGATTCCGACCAAAGACTGCTGAGAGGCGAGGCCGGCTGAGGTCTGCTCGAGACTACTCTGATTCAATTATTTATTTTGGCGCCCTGCTTTTGGATGTAGGCCCTCGTGCCTGAGTGGAGCCCTGCGACGCCTCTTTGACTTTTCATTGTCCTGAACCAAAAATGGCGGTGTGCTTGGTGGAAAAGAAAAGACGAAACACCTTGAATCAGTTACAAAGACACACGAGAGAAGCTGGATTATCCAGTTATCTGTGGCAGAAAAAGACCAGAAATAGTATTTTTTTTATGGATGTTTTGCAGCCATGCAACACAGCGCTATCTTCTTTTTTTCTTTTTTTTCCTTTAGTGTTTCCAAACTTTTCCTCAGTGCGATTGTCCTTGAAGAGAGCAACCGACAACAGACGCTGCCGAGATCCTTCCTGTAAAAGTGTTTTTAATTATTAATGCTGGCCCTCCGTACTGGCAGAACTCCAGGCTGCCCGTGGACGGCCACCACATCTCACACACTCACTGCCATGAATTATTCTCACAGAACATGCTCACACTCTATCTCTCTCTCGCGCGCACAAACACATGCTTGTACACAAACGCGACGCAAAACACAGGCCATTTGAAGTATTTATCATGTCGGTAAACACGTACAGTACTTAAGCAAGAATGTACATAAAAACCTCCACGCAGAAATACAAGCGTGCACTTCCATGTTCCCTCTGTGTGTTATCTGACACATCACACACGCGTACACACACTTTTAACTGACACACAATGGATCCCCGAGCACACACGGGGCCATTTGCAGTATTTCTTCCATTCAGTGTGTTCCGTCCAGCTGTCAGCAGGCTGTCAGTGGGTTCAGTTGCCAGGCAAACGGCCCCCGCCTCCTCCCCATCATAAAATATGCCTTTAAAATGTCACTCTCTCCCCAAAGAGCAAAAGCAGAGGCAACAAATCGATTCACATTAGTTGTTCGATTGACTTTGGCTTGAACTTAGCTCCCGGTCTCCCTTTGTCTCACCCATGTTCGTTATTTCTTTCCATCTTTTCTTTCCTCTGTTGCTTTTTCTACATTTTTTTCCCGCCTCTGGTCCCCCCCCCCCCCCCCCCCTCCTCATCACCTGCTTTTTTTTTCATTTCGCTTCCCGTTTTACAGGTTCACAGCTCCTCTGCTGCTCCTTCCTCCCACTCACTTCTTTCTCACCTCTCCTCTCTTTTCTCCCCCAGCTAATCTAAGCGAATGAATGCAGCGGCGGCACCATTCACTCTCCCCACCGACCACCGGCGTGGCAGCACTCATTTCAATTTTCACCTCGTTTTAGACTTATCACACTGACATCATTAAGGCTCCCTCTCAGCGGCGCACTCATTCGTTATCCTCTCCATTTTACGCCTTTCTATCTCTCTCTCCCTCTGTTTGCGTGTGTCTCTCTCTCTCCCCTCTCTCTCCTTATCTGTCTCGCTCTTTGTCAGCAGATTTAAAAGGCTCTCTATTTGAGAGCGGTGAGTGTCTGGGCTTTGGTTTTCATCCCAGTGACAGAAACCTGTTGGAGTCTCTCCTTATTCACAATGAAAGAGTTGGACATTTTTTTTTTTGGTTGCCTTTTTTTAAAAATGGGTTAGCAGGGAGCGGAGTTGGGCTGGTGAATCTGTAAAATGTGACACACGACTCATTCTGTTTGCTCATTTCAAAAGTGATGATATTTTATTTTCTGGTTCAATCTTGGAGGAATATTTTACGTCACCTTGAAGAGAACTCGGTGGAGGAGTTCAAATGCTTATTCTGAAGAGAATGAAGAGAGAATTTCACATCTGTAATAGGAAGCTGTTGCAATACTGTACAAAATGAAAGAAATACTATACTACATCAACAAATGTTTCAATAGTGCTGAAGCTATAGTAGAAGATTAGTCAACAGAACATGTTTTGAGAAACTCCATTTGAAGACATTACTTGGCCTCCTGGACTTTGTGATAGGCATTTTTCAGACATGTTATTAACGGGTAACAACAAGTTATTATTGATTTGGAATAATGATTAACCTTGTTCTGGCGTAATGGACCAGTTGATCCGTACTTCCTCCCCCACAGTTCGGCACACATGTGAACCGCTGATTAAATACAGTTTAACCATCATAGTGTGAAATACAGCTTCACTGCTGATCTTTATCGGCCTATATTCAGTCAAAGTATGCCATATGGAGATCAGCATTAATGTTTTGTCGTCGCTGATCCCTGATAATGCTACATTGTGAACAACAAATCTGTGTTGAAATAAGCAGGGGAGGAGCTAGTACCGGTGGCAGCACTGGTGCTAACGGCTAACGTGCAGAGGTTCCCTTCAGATACTGTATGATGTGTTTTTATGATGTTTTATTGAGTGAAGGTAAATTATAACGTTATCATGATGTGTTCAAATGTAATACTGTAAAATGTAGTTTTTGGTGAAAGACTTGAAAGAGGTAATTTCGCAGCAATATAAAATAAATACATTATCATTTTTTAAGTTTCTTTATTAGTACAAATACAATAATTTCCTTATCATTTAAGTTTTTTAGTGCAAATAACCCCTATAAAGTAAAAAGATAACGTATAGAATCTTTGACTGTTCACGCTATCGTCAGTCTGGTTGAAATGATTGTTTTGGAAAAAAAACAACAGCAATAATCTTTGGTGGCAAAAAATTAAATTGGAGCATCTGTAAAAGTTATATTTGCTCCCTTTTTTTTGTCCAAAAACCGTGGCACAATCCGAACCATGAGTTTTGTGATCTGTTGCAGCCATACGAGCTATTAATCAATCATGAAAATAATTTGAGACGAGGACGGGAAGTCCTTGAAGTGCTCGCAAGAATAGAAATTCTTAATTTGCAGCATCACAACTCCAGGAACTGAAGAGATACTAAGGCTCTTTGTGTTGAGATTGACTTGACTGCACAGTGTACTCTCATGGTTGTGCTTTGGAATATCATTGTGAAACTAAAGCCCAGTAGATATATACAAATGAAAACATTTCCATATCCCGGTTTGGCAAAATTTGGCTTCAGGTGAAGCAGTAAGCTGAAATAGAAAATGTTGATTAGTCTCTACAATGTCATGTGACCGGCCCAGAGCTCCTCCTGCAGTACTCTACTGTACTCTGTGTTTATGCATACAGGCTCAGAGCTATATGTTTGCCTGACTACTTCCACCAGCTTATCTTCCAGCCGGCAGCGTCTTGTTATCTGCGACTTGGAAATAAACACAATCATAATGTGTGGTACTTTGTTCGTTCTATCTCGACGCGATGTTTTCTCAACATTGAATCGGTTTTTGCCACAGTGTTGATACTACACTTGGCTTATCTCATTGTGTCGTCCACATTAGAGGAGGGCCGCTCTCTCCTCGGCTTATCTGAGCGGTGTTTTCACAGACGGCGTTTGACACGAGAGGACCCTATACCGTTGGTTGGGCGGCGGGGGGTCAAGTAAAGGGAAAGTGGCAAAGGGGGAAGGTCAGGGAGAAAGGAAAGAATGGAGCACGGGGAAGGGAGGAGGAGGTGGAGGGAGGTTACGACCCCACTGAAAAGGATCCCGAAGTTAATATCCCTCGTCATCCCCTGCGCCTTAACCTGGGGCTAAACTAATATGGCCTCTCCTAATTAACAACAGTGCCCCACATCTGCATAGTTAGTCAGGAATCTGCGCTGCCATCTTGGATCAATTTGAGGCCGAATTTTAAAAAAAAAAAAAAAAAAAAAAAAAAGTGGCCATGGCCATTTTTGGGTCTCCAGTGTCCCACTCGGCACACCGCAGGCTTTCACAAGGTGGGAGTCACAATGAGAGACTTTGCCCCAAGCCAAGGAAAGTGAAAGCTTTTACACACACACACACACACACACACACACACACACACACACACACACACACACACACACACACCACCTCCCATCTATAAACAGAGGCACTGGCTAGGGTGCGGTCCTGCGGCCAGAGTCGGAATGGTGTGTGTGGAGGGGTAGAAGGCACAGGTTCGAGGCTGGTAGCGTCAGTGGCAGCGCCGCGGTGAGACTTACGAGCTTTGGCGTCATGCACCGAGTGTGTCACACCTCCCCGCCACGAGAGCCCGTAAAGACGTTTTTGAAATCCAACAGCCCTTCTCAACAGGAAACTGAGGTTTGCTGATGGAATTTTTTTTGCATTTCTTTTTATAAACATTATTAGCATCCAGTGTGCGTATGTATATTTGAGTGTGTGTGTGTGTGTGTGTGTGTGTGTGTGTGTGCATGCGCATCCGTCTGTCTGTCCAGCGCGCATGTGTTCACCACTCTCAACTGCTGTATTTTGATTGTGTGGCTATGGGTGTGATGCTGTGATAAAAGTCCAAATAAGGGTGCCACATGGGATCGTTTATCTCGCGACAGACCACTTCTGTCTAATTAGCGTGAAACACGGTAGAGCAATATAGACAACTGTAATTTAAGTATGGGATCAAGATGTGTGTGTGTGTGTCGCATATATGGCGTTGTGCTCGCAATATGCGCCGTGTCTGAATCCCGGAGGTGTTTTCAGGTAAAGCTATCACTGCTGTTGGAGTTAATTTGCTGCATATGTTCAACAGTTTCATTCCCACCCCACATCTCCTCTGTTTGCATTCAACTGATTAAAGGTTTCCTGTTGTTGTGTAAGCCCTAAACCCTCATCTTCAAACTGGCTGAATCGCTGGGGTTTCATTGATTTTAGGATGCGTTCCCAGCAAACGTGTCTGCAGCAGTTCATTTGGACGCTTCACATGCTTCGTATGTCCGTCCAGGTGAGAACGAGGCGTTCACATCTACAGAGATGCCTCTAAATGCAGCTCTGTCTGTCCTCTTCCCAGACAACTGCAGCCCGTTGTGGCAGGAGTTAGAACATAATCTGAACAGGAAATTGCTCCGGAACGCAAGGGTTTATGGGTATATGGAGACAGATTATAACGTCTTAAAGCCAAGTCACTGATGCTTGGAAAGCATAACCGAAAAAAAATATCCAAGAGCAGATTGCAGTCTGGGCTGATGCTGGGATTCTATTTTTGTATGTAATTTTAACTGGTTTGTACAGCAGAGAAGTTTAATTATAAGAGCTCAAACCCATTATGCTAAGAGGAAGTTTAAAGGACTAGAATCAGATTAGTTTTTTGTCCCCATAGGGCTAAATATACAAGTTAATAAGAAGTTACCAAAAGTCTAATAAACAGGAGTTTAGCCCATGTTGTTGTTGATTGTCTTTGAACCTTGTTTCACCTGTAATTAGGATGTTAGTACCAAAATAAAGCACATAAAAACCTCCTAGATGGTTTCAACCAAAGGAAAGAAAACTATAATATGCGCTTTTAAGAAACCAACCCACTGCGTCATGTTATTTTCTACGAGTCGTCTATATATCTCTACTTACTTATGTTCAGCAAGACATTAAGTACCAAAACACTGCCAGTTCTCCACACATGAAATAATGCAGATGTAGCCTAGTCCATCGCTGCTAGACAAGGAAAAGAAAAAAACATCTGCATCAGCAGGAAAGTAAACAGCAGAAACAAATAAAGACAACAAGATGAAGACCAAAAGGCAACGGAATTCATGAAAGCCAGCAGCATCTACATGGGCCGCCGTTGCCAAAATAACATTTTGTCGATTGGTTAGGGAGGCTGCCCTCCGGCCAATAACATTAGCATGAAAACAAAATGAACAATACATTGATAAGAGGTCCTGCACTAAGGAGGACGGCAAGAGCTCGTCCTCCACCACTTTCTTGCTTGCCTTGCAGCTGTTGAAGCATTTAAATCAGAATATTAAATATTATTTTTTTCCCGAAGAAGACAGAAAATCTATTTTATAAATAATACTCAGATTTGGTAATGGTTTATCTCAACCAATTACGTCTGTTTGTATTTTCTTCTTCCCCTTAACTCTCAAAAACAGAGGAGCCTCCCCTGAGAAGCACGAAGCTCCATGCATCGGTCTTTTAGAGTCCGACTCGGTTCTCTCAGTTCTCCTCTCTCTTGTTGTGACATTTCTTCTTTACCTCGTCTCTACCATTCTCGCTGTGTCGCACATCGAGGTTTCGGGAAAACAATTTGTCTCAGCATAGAATGTGATAAATGAGAGCCATATGTCTTCGCGAGAACAGATTGAGCCCTGTGTGTGTTGACAGTACATTTTGTCCCTGTGGGGCTTCCATCGAAGCCTTGACATTTTCAGACAATATTGCGGTGTTGAGCCACAGTTAGGATTTCATAAGTCAAGCTAACACCAGAGACGTGTGTGTGTGTGTGTGTGTGTGTGTGTGTGTGTGTGTGTGTGTGTGTGTGTGTGTGTGTGTGTGTGTGTGTGTGTGTGTGTGTGTGTGTGTGTGTGTGTGTGTGTGTGTGTGTGTGTGTGTGTGTGTGTGTGTGTGTGTGTGTGTGTGTGTGTGTGTGTGTGTGTGTCTCTACCAACCTCACGATCATCTCTCTCTCCCTGTCGCCGTGTTTCAGTGTCTATGTCACCACACTTATTACTTTCTGCAGCATGTGTGTACACGTTTGTGTGTACGTTTGCATGCATCTGTCTCAGAACATACTCTGAGCCGCTGACTACGTGTTCCTTTGAATCCCTCTCCCCGTCACTCTGTTGGCCCTTTGTTTCATAAGCCTGTCTGTTTGTTGTCTGGGGTAGGATGACACATTATTTCTCCATATTTCTCCATCTATCTTTCCCCCACTTTTGTCTTTTATCCAGGCGTTTTTCTTGTTTTTGCCCAGGTATCCGTGCCATTAGGGTGCACAGTCTCCGAGGCCTTGATGCTATCTGCCGCATGATATCCGCACTAATGCTGTGCTTTTGTACCATCCCCATGAGCAATTCTCTTGTAGAAACAGGCTTTCCTCTCTTTTCAGCTGTCAGAAGTCACAAGGAATGGCCTCATAGGAGGCTGAGAGAAGCTTCAGTTTTATATTTCAATATACTTTTCTGCCTCTACTATACAGCATTGAAGACAGAATTGTCTGAAGTACTAGTTCATTATAGATGCAGGAGAAATGCATGCGGGAGGATTTCTACAGTAGCTACTGCTGTGTATACTGCTTTTTCTTTTTAATGCCCCTTTAGCTATACGTTGTGGTTTTTACATAATGAGCCTGAATGATGCTGTTGGTTTTAAGGCTACATTCGATATCGGAATTTTAAATATCTGATAAAGATATATTTGTTGATCTTTATTTTTTATATAAACAGCATAAAAAAAAAATATATATATATTTTTTGGTGAACTTTAATTATTGCCCTTATGGTAGATACTGTTATTTTACATACTTTCCAAATGATCCCTTTCAGTCATTTCCAAACTTAGCACAGCTAACGTTGACTTAGCTTGTGCTAGCTTACTTTAGTACGTCACTGCTCTTTGCTCACGGCAGAGTGGGCGTTGCCATTTGAAAGCCCGAGGAAAAAAAGGGAAATGGAGTCGACCTTTAAATATACACAGCCTGACAATGAAATGCACCTAAAATATCACAATACATGCAGAAATATATCAAAAGTACAATGAAAAACTTGCCTGAAATATGCCTGGTTACCAATTAATATGTGTCCTTCTCCTCGAGGCCGACTTGAACTTCAATTAAAAATTATCCCATTTATGATTCATCTTCTGTAAATTTCCAACATTTTGCCAGATAATTCCGCTTACAAAGAAATATGTGAAGAGTGAACTATTGTTTGAATTATTTATTAATCTCCCCATGTTTTCTTTTTTCAATCATTATTTCATTGTTTGGTCTATAAAACATCAGAAATGAGTGAGTGTTCCCACAGCCCATGGTCCAACCAACAGTACAAAACACAGAGTTTCAGTTCATTATACACTGAAGTATTTATATCAGATCGTTTGTTAGAACACAGTGAGTCAGTTTTTGTTTTGGAGAGGAGTTGCTCATTTTGGAGGTTGTGCTGCTGTTTGATCATATTGTATTATGCTGAGCTTTGTTTCTAATCATATAATTCATTGGGTGGGCAAACTATTAGTAGCACTACTGTTGTTTCCCTTTCTTAATATAAATGTCATTCTATGGCCTATATGCTACCATGTAATATTACACATTACATCGTGTTAGAGCACATAACACCGTGCAAAGCTTTCAGGGAGGTGACGGTGTTTGTTCGCTCTGTCGGTGAGCAAAAGGGAAGATGCAATTCTGCACTTTATCCCCCTTTCAATATATAATGCTCACTCTGGGAATTCTTTGAGCCACAGCCACAATCATGGCCGCCCTCTGTCCTCTCTCTCTCGCCTCTCTTTGTTTCTCTTCCTCTCTGTAACCATCACACCACACACTGCTTGCTTTCTTCCTCCTCTTACACACTCCTGTGTGTGTGTGTGCTGCACATTTATCTGCATTGCATGTGCCTCCTGTGTGTTCCTCAGCTTTTATGCATATATATTTATATCTGATTTCTACGGTTGCCGTGACAGCTTAGGTGTGTTTGAAAGTGTTTGTTTCACTATATGAATCTGGACAGCGTGTCTCGACGCTGTAAATCTCATGCATCTGGTTTTCTTTATGCACATGATTTCTAGGCCAGTCGGTGTAGCGTGTGTGTGTGTGTGTGTGTGTGCATGATCTTGCATGCGAGTGGATTTCTTGTGAATATGGATATATCTGCTATAAATCCGATGCATGTCCTTTATGTCTGTTATTCATTTCTGATTCCTCCACTTACCTCTTATAGCGTGTGTGTGTGTGTGTGCGTCCACATATGTCACAAATCTGCTCTCTATTGTAAATCTCTTGCATGACATTCATGTTAAATGTAGAGTACAGTACGTCAGACTCTTCTGCTTGCCTCGCTAGGTTTTGTACTCGCAGTATGAGTTTGCATGTTTGCCAGCATGCATGTGTGTGTGTGTGTTTGCCTGCCTGCTTGAGTGTTAATATGCAAGGGAAACAGCTGGCATGGCTAATGGCTGTCCCTCCCCACGTCCCTCCCAGATCCCGTTCTCTCCTCCACACTCTGCTCATTCAACTGAAAACTGCTTCTTTTCCTTCTTCTTCTTCTTCTTCTTCTTCTTCTTCTGCTCTTCTCTCCTCCTTGAGGCTTCAAACAGAACCAGGTGTGTGCGTGGGTGTGTGTGTATGCGTGGGTGTGTGTGTGTATGGGGTTGATACAGAGTCATAAACATAGGGGGAGCAAATGCTAAAAATAAGAGAAGGTTGAAAATAGGTGAACGTGGGATTAGCGTGGAATTATTTACAGTAATGATGAAAGAGCGGAGATTGCATTAGTCTATGGAGCCTCAATGTAATCACCATGCAAATTTAAATTAAGGCTAACAGCACGGTCTTGATGTCCAGAGAGAATGAAAGAAGAGTGGAGGAGTAAGAGGAAGAGAGAGCTTCAGCATAAGCGAGTTCAATTAGCAGAATTTAGCCTATTAATTAGCGCTATTAGCAACACCACGCTGGGGTGTTACTTAGTGTCTGCGCGCGTGCGGCCGTTTGAGATTTGACATGAAAGTGACTTTTTAAGAGCCATAAACAAGACGCTTTGAAATGCCAGACGCAAAAATACACACACGCTCACGGACACACACCAATGCAGGTTATGGAGATGTGCTTTGCAATTAGCATTTTTGAGTGCATTCCTGGCTCCTAGTTGCGCACATCCAGTTCCACACACGCACAGAGCAGTTGCAGTGTGTGCAGCGGTGCAGGCCGCTTTATCCCGGAGTGTGTGTGTATGTGGGTGTGCATGTGTGCGCGTGTGCCAGGCTGTCGTGAAGTGGGCGCAGTTCGGCGTCCTGGCTTGCGTGCCTTCTCTTCATGAAAATGCCACTCAACTCCTCTGCTGAGGAATCAGTAGCAGCTGGCGGCATTTTCTCTCTTTTTCCTTTTCTTTTCTCTCCTTTTGAGGCCACTCTAGTTGCCTCCTTCACGAGCCTCTTCCTCTATTTTTAGTTCATTTGTGCAATTCTCGGTTTACATCCTCACTGTCTGCGTGCCTTGTGCTCCTTCCCTGACTTTTCAGGGGTTTTTTTTGGGGGGGGGGGGGTTTGCCTGGTTCTAAAAACTCGAGTTCCAAGGCCGAATGCGTCACTTTTCAGCAACTCCAAAACGCTAAATCATTTTTATTCAGACAGGCCTCTGAATGACGCCGCTGGGGGCTCCAGGGGCCAACTGTGTGTTTGAGGTCTGTGCAATGATCGATGGTGAGAAACTGGCTTGTTTTCTTTTTTCTTAACCGACGCACTTGAACTGTTTTCAAGTTCAGATGAGAACAATTTGCAAGTGTGAGGTCACTAGCAAGCTGGTGCACATGCAAGCTCATCTCCCTATGTTGTAGTGGAAGGAATGGTGAGAACGATGAAGGCCGAACAAAGGAAACCTCAGACCACCCTCCTCTCTCCCTCCACGGAGTGGGAAGCTCATCAGCGCCCTCTGGTGGCAGGAAGCGCCGCTTCAGCAGGCACTTGTTGCCTCCCCTCCACTCAAATGCTTTAATTGTGTCCTTATTTATATATTTCGCCATTGATTTCTCTGTCGAGGCTGACATGGCTCTAATCAACAGCGACTGGCTGTCACGGTGTGATGGATGGAACAAAGCCAGCAAGCAAACACAATGCAAGACACGCTTGTGTGTGTCTGTGTGAGTCACTGTGTGTGTGTGTGTCTGTTTGTTTGTGTGTGTTTGCACTTGCATCTCTATCAAAGTGTGTCTGCGTACCGATTTTCCACATCGTCTGACCGCGTGTGTATGTTTGTCTGTCTGTCTGTCTGTGTGTGTGTGTGTGTGTGTGTGTGTGTGTACACATGCTCATGAGCATGTGGTAGCTGCTGAAGAAAAATGGCAAGAAGCAAGGACAATGTGTCATAATTATGCTCAGGGTGTCACCGTGAAAACAGCGCTCGAGCCAGATGAGGTGGTGTTTACCGATATGAACAGACAAATAGAACACCATATTGGTGTCATCTCCCCCCCTCCTCCTCCCCCCCAGTCTTTCTCCCCATCCCTTGTGGCCATGCCTCCCATGTCTGTCACTTCCTGTGTGTATTTATGGGTGTGTGCCAGTACGGTAAATGTATGCAGTGTCTGCCCCACTTCTTCCCCTCGCTTCAGATATGATGGAGGGGAGAAAGAGAGAGGGAGGGGGGGGGGGGGGGCAAATGAGAAAAAGTCCCGCAATAGATCCAGGCCTGGAAAGAAGGTCAGTGTATTACTTATCAAAGAGGGAAGAGAGAGGGAAACATAAGAACCATAAATACAGGACAAAGTAATAAGAGGGCAGAGTTTGGGGAGAAGCAGAGGGTAAAGCCATTAGATGATATAACGTGGCAGAAACTTTAAGAGATTGAAGGCCAAATTCAGACGGATATGTATGAATGTACAGGACACAAATTAACACGCTTGTCAGCTTGCATCCACTTCATTTAATCTTCTGTAACAAAAATCAAAAAATGGTATTCCTTGTTAATGTCCACCACCTGTAGCAACAACCTCGAAGGGATATGAACATCAAAAGGTCTGAATTTGACACATTTGAATAATAAACCACTTATTTTAGTTGTGTTGCACTAGCTCCATGCCCCAAACACTGTACATCAAGAACTATTACGCTGATCTGCTCCACTCTTGATCACACAGTGCCGTTTCATTCCTTAACAAGCAACCTTTTGGCGAGTCGTGATGTCTGCAAATTACTCTGCAGCTCACGATTCAAGTCAATTAACGTTAGCCTGTTCATCAACCGCAACCGCAATCTTTCTTTAATCTCCTCTAGGTGCCATTTTTAAATCTGACTAAAGGTTGCCGTTGAATGTAAAGAAGAAAACAACTTTGTCATAGAATAGCACAGATTTTGCAGCATGGCCCTGTATTGTCATTCTTTTCTGGCACTAGGGTTGAAACAGCATTTGGCCGTTCCTCAAGTTACTTACAGAATAATGACGTGTGAACATGTGAAAATGATGGTCAGCACCAGCTAAAAATACAAACCCTATTACCCCAATGCTATGTGCATTTTGCTTTGCTAATAAATAAGTAGCAATAAAAGATCAAGTGTCCCATTGTTCTCTTGAATCTACATATTTTGCCACCATAGCACTAGTTATCTGAACTCCTGTAGAAAGGTGAGGTACGATGGCGTAGACGTAAGTAAAGATGTAATAGTGAGGGGAAAGAGGAGATCGAGGCAGTGAAAGAGAAACCTGACAAGAAGGAGATAGGAGTCTCTGGAGACGGATGGAAAGACAAACAGAAGAGATTCAATTTCAAACATTACAATTCAATCAACATTATCCGTCCCAAGGCAGCTCTAACTGCAGGTATGCATTAAAAACGCATAAAAACATCCCAAAGATTATAATAAACGCTCCAAAGGTCAGGCTCGGTTCTAGATAGTGTGCTACACCATCACTATATCATGTCAAGAAAACGTACGAGCACATAAATGGCGAGGGAGGACTATACTGACGATGAAAGAAAAGGCAAAAAGGGAGTGCGTGGTGACTGTGGAAGAGAGTTTTCCAAATGGGAAGATTGACTAAAGGGCGATAAAGACAAGAGCTTAGCAAAAGGACTCAGCAGAATGCTTGTTAAAGAGGATGGAGTGAGAAAAAGCAAAGAATCTGATAAAAGGAGAGAAATCTGCTTCAGCTGGAGCCCGTACGAGTGAGAAATTATCTAAAATGATATAAAAGAGCTTTATGCACGCTCACATAAAGGAAAGAACGCGCTTAATGTGCGCTATGCACTTTCCTTCCTCCAATCTCCCCGGAAAAAAAAACATTTCCTTAAACGGCCTCCTCCTCTGTCGTTTCACTTTCACGCTGCAAATATCATAAAAGGTGTGTGTTAAACATTATCATGTGTCAGGATGTGTGTGTGTGTGTGAGAGAGAGAGAGTGCATGTTGAGTGTGTGCAGTAAGTGAAGTTTGCTATAAGCACTCCGCCGGCCATGACAGTGGAGTGGTGTAATGTGTTGCAATCTATATCCAATATCCAATATCACCCTAATTCCACTATTCAGCTAAAACGGCTTCCAGCTAGCAGCAACTAATGCCAGACGCACTCGCTCCCACACACAGCAAAGGCCACGCTGAGAGGGTTCTTATTTTTGGATGAAAATGGTCGGATTCCACATGTTTCTGTTTAACCAAAGTCAACACCCGTTAGAATTTACTAGCGAGGAGCGTCGTCACCCTTAACCTGCACACTCAACCCTAAAAAGAGACATTTTTCTCATAAAGAGCCGGGTAAACGACTCGCAGGAGACCACTTCTTTAAGGGTTATCTATTCCCATGGGGGCATTTTTTGGCGTCACGAGATAGTAAAAAAAAAACAACTAGTCCACTCACATTTACGCAAACGTGCACCGACGCGGCACAATAAACCAAATTTATGACGGTGCGATTTATGCCTCATGCGCAGCCCCACACACAGCTCCACCCAGGGTCATATCCGTCTCGTACTTCATCTCGTTGCGCGCACTTCACAGTCTGCGGCATACAAATTGTAGCCATAAAGTGAATCTCGGCGCAAAGACATGTTGTTTGCAGAGGGAATCTGAAGGCCGCACGCCTTCTGTGGCGGTGAGGCCAATCGTCACCATCTTTCACATCATAAGTGATCAACGCTTTGGGTCTTCACAACCTATACGGGAGGCGTATACGAGGTTCCAACAAGGTTCAGAGTCGCCTTCTCCCGTTTATTAGAATCAAACCGCCGCTCCAGCACAAAGCGCGGCAGGAGACCGGTAGTTACAAACACTTCATGCAGGTCCGTCTTCTTCAAAGGCTTGACTGCAGTGGCCGGCTGCAATCAACTACCGCAAATGAGAAAAACATTTGGTTGTGATTGCCTACTGTGGATCTGATCTGATCGTTATTATGAAGCGCTCATGTAAATATTTTGTCTGACTTGGATTGAAGAAAAGATATTGGCTCTTCTCATTTAGAAAAAAACTAAATATTGCATTTCTGATTCGTGCAGTGATGTAGTGGAAAAGTCTGGGCATCATAAGAGTAACAACAACCAATGTCAACAAAATTCAATTTCCTCTCCCCTCCCCTTAAAACAGCCTATCTTCATATAACTTGCATCTGCTTGATGATACTGGCTATGATGCAGACGGCGAATCTGTCTCATAAATATTGATGTCAGCCTCTGAAGGTAAACTCTATTCTGCAAATAAGAAGGTGTATACTGAGATTAGGTGGTTTTCATTTTGATGCGTACAACATGTATCAAAAGCTGAACTGGCTGCCAGTGCTACAAAGGAGCAAAACACGCTGCCAATGCTTCAACAGGGAAAATGAAGCAAACATACAGACTGCAACCAGACCTTTTTTCTCTCTCTTTGTGGCGTCCTCTCACAGTGAATAGTGCCATTACTTGTAGTTTCAGACAGAGTGAAGCCCAGGGTGGCTCGAAAAAAAAAAGAACACGTATTGTATGAGTGGTAAAAGGGATGAGGGAGGGAGAGATGGATTTGCACACATCTCGCTTTGGCCTTTTAAGAGGCGGAAGCTGTCTCTGGTTTGTCATTTAGTGACGAGCACGTGAACGGAATAGGGTCGTGACATTAACAGAATAAAGAGGGAGACGGAGAAACGGGAGGGGAGATGGAGACGGGGGAGGATGGAGAAGATGCTGAAAGAGCGAGTGAAGGAAAGATGGAAAAGAAAGGATCAATGGGGGGAAAACAGAGAAGGATAGGACAGGCAAAAAGAAGGAAAAGGGACAGGACGGAGTCCTCTTACGAGTGGAGAAAGAGGAGCACAAGAGGAAGAATGAGGTGATAAACAAAAGGACGGATGGTGTTGATAGGAGGATGTTGAATGGTGCTGCTGGTCATTATATTTCAACCCATGTATTCTGTCGGGCAAGTCGGAGCGAGCGTGTGTTTGTGAGTGTGAGAGATTGAGCAACAGTATCATCAAGAGACGCGTGTGAATTCACACACTTATATTGAAACAGGCAACACATCTGTATCTGTATGACACGCACACACATTTGATGGGCCCTCGTGGCATTCACACAAGCTTTTTCCGCCACATACTGTAAACCTCCCACGGATTGCTCCCTCGCTCACACACACACACACACACACACACACACACACACACACACACACACACAATCAAATGAGAGAACACGGCGAGCGTCCCACAGCTGGGCACTGATGACAGAGAGAGAGAGGGCCTGTTGGACCTGCTGTGTGAACAGGCAGTATTTCCATACAAATCAATGGAGCGTCAGGCTAAGCTCGGGGACACATCGGGGGACAAGCCTGGTCACACACGCCATGAAGCGGCACACACACACACACGTCATGACATGCAGGCACAGGCAAGTGCAATCAGCTGCCCTTTACACTACAACACACACACACACACACACACACACACTCAGCCAGCTGGCTGGAGATAGCACTTCTAGAGGATGGTTAAGCAGGCAAGGTTACTTTCACAGTAAAATCTGTGCCACTGTTACCATTTGAAAACCTTTGTAAAAGAGTCCATTCAATTACTCCACTTCACCAATTTGCTTTCTTGGAAAGAGTTCTTGGTTTGAAGACCGATGCCGCTCTTATATCTGTCCTGTCTGTGTGAAACAACAGCCAGTTAGCTTAGCTGGACGTCAAGACCAAAGGTTACACAGTCTGCTACCGGCCCTTCAACAGTTCACTCATGTACATGTTATATTTTTGTTTTGATCTGTACAAAAACTACAGTGTTGTGCAGTACTGTTTCTATTTAACTTTAGACAGAGCCATTTATTCATGCAAAACTAACTTAACTAGCTGAAAAATATATATTTATTTTCCTTCAATCAACACTTTCATGTCTCATTTTTACCTCTTTATTTATTTTATTTTATTCTTCTACAAAATGAACCAGACCACTGACCTTGAGTATAATCTTGGGTAGATCATAAATATGAGACCAAATTGAAATCATCCACTCTAAGCTCAAATGAAATGCGGTTTGAATTGCAGTCGAGCACTTTGCCTTTGCTTCCTGTTGAATGGTCGAGTGGTATAAGTGTCCTCATCTAACTCTCAGCAAGAAAGGGAACAAGTGTTTATTTCTCCAAAATGTTGAACTATTAATCATGAGAAATCTTAAATCCTCATCATCCAGTGAAGGCTCAGACAAAAGTGTGCAGACTGTCCGCCAGGCCTTATTGCCAAGCTTCAGTACCCGATGCTGCTGTGGCTGAATGGGAGCGAATGGTTGACATCTCCAACCGTCCCATTTGCAAGTAATGTTTGGTTGTCCATATACGTCTCTCAGCCTCCAGAAACTCTGTAATATACACTAAACTCCTCTTTTGTGTGCTTTGCCTCATAAGCCCTGCCATGAAAGCGTGTCGGTGTATGCAATAAATGTACTTAATGTTTCAAGTATTGCTGTATCTTCTGCCTCATCTCTCCGTCTGATACTCACTTGGGTTGAATATGCACATCAGCTTTTGCAGAGGACCAATTCAGGCCTTTGATGAGAAATGAGATATGGTTCACAGTTTAATTAGTTTCCACATGTGTGGATATGTCTTCCTCTTCTTCTTTTACTTCTTCTTCTTCTTCTTTACCCACATCATCTTTGCTTGCAGTAGAGGTTAGTGTCACATAAAATTCTGGGCGCAGAAACTGGATACTTTTATCTTTTTGGCCTGAAGACTGTCAAGCGTTTAATGAATTTCAGCCCAAATACAGTCTGATGGAAATGCCAAAAAATACTCATCAGTCTTTTAAGAAATACAACCCATAATGCTCAAACCCTACTGCACACCAATTTTATCTGCCAGCATCTTCCTTTGTGATGGGGAACAGGAATTAAATATCACATTAGAGAAAGCATATTAAAAGGATAAGAGCATCCCTACACGCCTGACAAAATTGTCCAGTGATGAGGAGAGAAGAGGACAAAGGGAGCAGAGAGGATGGAAAAAGGTTAACATTGTAAAAATGATGAAGAAGGGGGGGGGACAGAAGGAGAAAAGACGGAGGTTGAATTACCCTGAGTGCCAGGATGAACAAAGACGAGGAGGAGAGAGCCCGAGCGAGGGCCATTCATGGTCTGCTGTTTGGTGAAATAAAACACAAGGGTGGAGAAGGAGATGAAGAATTAGGAGGGGTGATCAAACAAGCGGGCGGAGAGGGAAATGAGAAAGAAAGCAGAGACGAGTTGTTATTACACTGGGCAGGCTGGACAGCCAGAGACGAGATGGATAAAGGGAAGAAAAAAATAGAGTTGAGGACACACAGAGAGAGAGAGAGAGAGAGACATAGGAAATGAAAACAAACAAGCCGTCATCCATCCCATCCCTCCATTGTTGCTCAGTTCCACTAAAAGGTCGCCGCTCTTTTCTTCCGCCAATGTCGACAGAAGTGAGGGAAGGACAACAACGGAGCGGAGAAAGGAGGGAGAAAAAACAGTGAAGATTTATTTATCGAGGGGAGGGAGGGGGTGGCAGCGGCGGCTGCGCTTCAGAATTCTTGATCATCGCCACGGCGACCAGTCACCTGGCAACCGGGTACACAATGGCTGCGGTAGCCTTGGCGACAGCGTGGTCTCCGTCGGACTCGCGGGCGAGGCGGGCGGGGAGACAGGTAGACAGATGGAGTGATGGGGAGAAAAGTGTGAGATGGAGGGCAGGAGGGCGAGATGGAGCAGCGGAGGGAGGAACAGGAGGAGGAGGAGGAGGAGGAGTAAACAGAGAGCCGGTATATCACGCCTCAACAAGTGCAGAGGATCGGCCAAATGTATGTAAAGACATAATGAGAAATGTAATGAGCTACTGACCAGGAGAATGGCCCTGTGTGTGTGTGAGTGTGTGTGTGTGTGTGTGAGCTCGCTTGTTTCCTAGCTTGCATTTTCCTTTTTCATGTTGAATGTGTGGCGTCTGCTTCAGCAGAACTGATTCAAGTAGTGCTGCTGGAAGACAGCCACATAAAACTTGATGAGTCACATGTCTGTCCATAAAAACACTGACTAATCGGGCCCCACTTTATTTTAATTTTTTTTATACCTGGCAGAACTTTGTGGTGATTCACATGTACGTCGGATGAAAGCGTTTAATGCAAATTCATTTGAAACACCCACACGTGTGGACTGATGCAACACCAATGCAAACCAGGATGAGTAAACATGCAGGACAAGAACCAAACGGCATGCCTACACACACACACACACACACACACACACACTCTCTCTAAATTAATTAAAAACATAGTGGAACAATACATCACCAGCACTCGCATACTCTAAATTTGTCAGTTTTTAATTTGACATTCTGCATGGACATGATTTAATAGTTAACATTTCAGATAAGACTTATTGCGGCCTTGAGGCCCAACATTGCCAAAATTTAGTTATTTTGTGTGTGTGTGTGTGTGTGTGTGTGTGTGTGTGTGTGTGCATTTGGGAGGGCGACTGACTGAGAAAGAGTTTGTGCTTGTATCAGTGCGAGTGTGTGTACTGTAGTACAGCCTATAAGCCCATTAGCCCCAGGTTAAGTGATTTACAGCTTCAGCTTTAAGCCCCTCCTGCAATCTCATCCCCAATACCCCTGTCTATCTGCTCGCTCTATCTGCCTACTTTATCTGGAGATTACACACACACACACACACACGCACACACACACCTGTCAGTCTCTTCATGTAGACACACTGCCAGACACAACTCGGAACTGATACGAGCTCGTCGTGTACAGAAAACGAATATGAGACAAGAAATCTACGAATCACGCACATAAGCGCGCACGCGCAGCATTGGCACGCGCCTCCTCATTAGAAGGTGTTGGGCTCCTGGAGCCGAACACAAAGGAGGTGTTTCATGTGCTCTGTATGTTTGTTCTCATTGTGGATTCTCTTTGATGACGGGCGTCCTCATCGATGCATCTAATAGCTCTGTGCACTCTGTCGCTCTGTAATGGCGTGTGTGTGTGTGTGTGTGTGTATCAAAGTATGAATGTGTGTTCGAGAGAGAAAGGGAAATTTGTACAAGAGAGGAAAAAGTGTGTGTGCGCGCGATCAACCTAATAAACTTCCCGGCTGCTCTCTCACAGCCACTTTTACGGGAGCAGCGAGCAGCTTCCAACCTCAGAGACAAAAGGAAATGTAGAAAGCAGCTCTAAGGACGGATAAAAGCAAGGGAGGGAAGTGCTAAATGATTGCTAGAGCTCCTGCATCACCCCTCCAAACCTGCCTCCCTCACCACCTCCTCCACTCCTTCTCCCCTGTCAGTCGGCCCCTGTTTTTTTTTTTTTTTGTAATTCTCTATTTCAAAGGGACAACGAGAGGAAAAAAGGAGAAACCAACAGCGGCAAAGCAGCAACTGCACTTACAAACAGGCAGACATTATAATGGGGCGGCTGCGGCGTTGCCACGACAACACACAGGGAGGTGAGGTGTGTGTGGGGGGGGGGGGGGGTCTGTGGTGACACCGAGGCAGAGATGGGAGAAAGGAGGAGGAGGTGGAGTAGGTGGGAATAAGGAAAGAGAGCGATGGAGGTTGTTATCTTTATATATTTACCTGGAGCTCTCGTGGCTGTTTGGCAGAAATGTCTTTTCGTCTCGCCGCTGATCCAGCGTGTCAGTCAGCAAGTCGATGTGTTTATCATGCTGCACTGTATGACGGCACATAGAGCACAAGCTCCCTGGTTAGGAGGACAGCTCACGTCTGCTTTCTTGCTTTTACTTGCAGTCATATCTTTAAATAGTATGAATAATTGTCATCATCATATAAATGATTTTGTCGCAGCTACCTGTTGGAGCTTTGATCTTTCTGCATTTGTTTTGTGAAATCTTGGCCTAAATCACTCCCAGATATCAGTTTGCATTACATTATTTGAAGCTTAAAAGTTTACTTGGTTACATTAGATTTATTCGATAGATTTAGTCAAACATGTGACACATGAAAAGAGAGCAAAACAAGGATAAACAGTTAAATTCTACAGCAAATAATAAATATGACATGTTTGATAAGGAGTTGGGCGAAGAAGGCAGAACAACACTTTTACCTGAGATTAGAATAGAACAATGAACTTAATGTTGTTCACATATAGACATAAATAATCATCTTAATATTTAAAACTAGAAAAAAACATCAACAACCAGCATCACTGTCCCGAGAGACACGAAGCATCTTCCCCATTACTCACCCTTTTTTTTTTTACGTGTACTTGAATTGCTTTATACTTGTAATATGATTAATTTCTTTACCTTAACGATGAAATTAATTTGAATTCCCACAAATTGGCATACACATGCTCTGCCTAGTGGCACAAACACAATGTTTTCTGTCCTTTTATGTCGCAAGGTGAAATGTAGTGTGGAAGCCAGGAAGGGTGGAGTTTGGGTATCCTGAAAGACACGACGGTGAATGTGTTCCACTTGGTGATACGCTCGGTAATTCCAACAGGTGTTCCAATACGTCTGTCTACTGTATGTCGTGTCTGTACGATGGGCCACGATGAGCTGTCACGTCTCTCTCAATACTCGCACACAACATTTGCCATGACAATGGATCCCCTCTGGCTATTTTGGCTGAAGGTGAAAGTAAAGAGCGCGGCACGCGTTGCAACCTGTTGCTTTTCCACTCTCCAGCTGTGGCGCTTTAGCTGCTGCTGCTGATGTCAATCAGTAGTGTAATGTGGAGAGGGTGAGTCAATGGCGTCTCATTTTGCCTCTTGGTGCGCACCATCAGATGGCCAAGTCGAGAGCGGGAAAGAATCCAGCAAGACAGAGCAAGAATGTGCTGCATGTCTGCTCTAGTGTGTTTGATTTCAAGATGTTATCACAGACTACAGTCAAAGTTACTCAGTACTCTTTATTATGTTTCCTCAGACAACTTAATTGCAATGCTGGTATTGGTGATGTGGTGGTGGGACAATACTTTGCTATTATTGTGTAATGAGACATATAATGTGTATTAGTGCATTCCAGGACAGAGCTGCACTAACACACACACACACACACACACACACACACACACACACACCCTCTACACACAACAAACAGCACTATCTGTCTGAGAATAACTCATAATAATACATGTTGATGTGTAAGATTACTATTCCTTATTTCATGGGCTATTTGGGATTTTTGGGGTATTGCATAACAAAAAAAATGAATGCTGATTTGGACAAACTGTTGAGGCTTCAAAGCATTCAGATCAGCATTCTCAAAGCAGTGAACTATGCATTACATGAGAACAACGTACGACGTTCTCACGTTGTCTCATTATGATTTATTGAACTATACTTGTATGTTTCATCCTTGAAAGCGTATTCTGCAGGTAAAAAGCCAGTGAAGTGAGCCGTGGTGAGGGTTGGCCTCCACTGGACCATAGGTCACAGAAGCTGACACAAATCACAGCCTTGATTCAAGTCTGCACTTTAGCAATCCCAGCAGCTAATTCACCAACAGAGCCACTGACACATGAGCTGCAGCTTCAGCTTGTAGCTGCACAAAGCCCATCCTCTGACATAGAAGTCACGGCAGCTCGCGGCTGTATTAAAAACGGATTTGGGTTCTTGCCGGTTTTTACGGTGTAGATGTCTTCCAGATGGGCGTCTGCAGAGGCGGACAGGCCGCGCTGTGTTGAACGGAGACAAACGCGAGACGAACACGATGTCTGAATGTCAAGCCGAGGCTGTCGGACGGTCGGAGGAGTCAATGATGGCGCCACTGGAGTCAATGAGGGAGGAACAGGGGAAAGGGGGGAAGAGAATCAAAAGGAGATGAATATAGAGAGTGCAGAAAGGCATAAACATGGAGCATGCACTCCACGCGGGATTGGAGGAATGATTCGGTATGGGGAGTGAGACGGAGTGGAGGGCAGGAGGAGGCAGATGGAGCTGGTTAAATCCTTGTCCTGAGTATTGTACCAATTGTGGCAGAGAGGCAGACACAATAGCTGAGCGGTCTCCTGTCGCTTCCATAAACAAGATAAATTGATGGGCCTCCCCCGCCCACTAACATCCACAGTTTGTTTTTATTGCCTTCCAAGAGAACGGAATGGAGACCTACTCTGCTAAGACAAAAAGAAACCCTCGGCTAAATATTCCGTTTCCACTCTCGAAGGCTTTCTCAATAGCATCATGGATGAGTGGCAGCATTTGATGCCACTGTCTCGTGTGAGTAGCTTTGACTTGTATTAGGAAGAAGTCTGCCGTCTGGCTCCCATGTTGCTGAGAACAAACTAAAAGGGATGTAATTCAATCAGTTAGCTTTAAAAAGCCACCTCTTTACAATGTGATTTGATTGTTTTAAGATAGACAAAACATGATGGAGCATAACCAGTATTGATTCTGACCACATTTCCTCATCTCTGACAATCCCAGGGAAATCTTTCTCTGACTGCTATTGTATTATGATAGACAGTCATGTTTTACACGGACGCATCGAGCTTGGAAGAACACAAAGCAGAAATATTCAAGCTGGGATTTGTCAGCCAGATAGTAAGCTGATATATTACAGCATCCCGGTACTCACAGAATGGATTGTAGAATAAGAAACGTCACAGAAAAAATACATTAATAACAAAACCAGGGCGTTGTTGAACTTAAAACACTCATTTTAACATATGTGGATTTAATCCGAGTAAAACTCTGAGTTGTACAGGAAATCTGGGGAAAAAAAGCGAAACAATCTCATCCAAACATTAGACGACCTTTAGAGACTGACATTTTTTCCGGCGAGAGATAAAAAACAAACAAAAAAAATGTGTTTATTAAAGTTGCCCTCTGTCTCCTGTGGCATTTATTCTGTGCTTGTCTCCGTGTTGATGCAGTGTTGTTAGCGGTGATCTATGCTGCCTTCAGCGGAGTCTGTGATTTAGTATGAGCTCTGACACGGGCGGCGGAGGGGAGGGGAGGGGTCATGTTTAATGGCTCTCTGACCGCCATCCATCTTCCCACCCAATCAATGACGCCATTCAGGCGGATTTTATCCAATCAAAGCGGCCCGTACGCGTCACCTCGGGATGTGAATGGTGCAGAAAGCCTGGTTTGAATAGACGAACCTACGGAGACCATATTATTTCCACTTACATGCCCGTGCAGCAGCAGTTCATATTTGTCGTCGATATTGCATCATCGCTGACTTCATCCGTCTGGTGAATGATGACTTCTTGTCTTTCTTTCTTCCTTAACCGTGTGCTGCTGCATTCATCTGAAGACACTCACACTTCAGACTCTGTGTTCAGAGTGTCAGAGAGATGTCACTATAGGTCCGACCTAATGAGATCATCACATTTATACAGACGTGAGACCAATAAAACTGCCATCACTTGCACTTAAAGAGGTGCATGTCTGAAAGTTAAATGACTTAATTAAATGCGTCTCAATTATAGACTCTGGTAAGGCAAAATGAACAGCAGCAATGATTAGTGGCTTAACTGATTAGTCAATGGACAAAAAATGAACCTGTAATTATTTTCTTTTCAAATAGTTGCTTGAGTCTTTTTTTTTTGTTTTTGCCATAATTGTTCCAGCTTTTCGAATATGAGGATTTTCTGCTTGTCTTTGTCATACACGAGTAAACTGAATATATGTGGACTTCTGCTCAGACAAATGAGCATTTAAAGACATCACCTTGGGCTCAAAAAAATCTTCCGATTAACCGATAATAAAAGTAAACATTTGTTGCAGCCCTGCTTATATGCACCAGTGATTTTGCTAGCTGTACCTTCAAGACGGTCAGCTGTCTGAAAATCTTCACGAAAATCCCCCCGAAAGAAACCAGGCTACGTAACCATGGACAACATGTGAAAGCATCAGAGCGAAGAAGACATTAAGTGTCTTGGTATTTGACAGCCTCCACTCAAGTTTCCAGTCTCAAAGATTGCTTTAAGAATTATGAAGGCGGACCTGCTCGCGACTGCATTAGCAGAGAGGTGGGAAATCAATCTTGGAACTTACAGTGTGCATTGGAAAATGGTCCGCACTGATGTGAAAGTATATGTGATTTGTAGTTAATGGACTAAAATGTGCAAAACTGCCAGTATGGTCTTTTCAGCTAATAACCCCGCTGAGAGGCGTCCTTGTCAATCTCAAGCCCATAATCCATCTGTGTGCTTTGAATGGCTCCTATATTATTCATGGAAAAGTTTCCCTCTTCCTTTAAGGTCATTTATTTTCACTGCGAGTTGCTGCTCGGGTTGGTTTTAGTGGCTTCCGTGGTTTGCATTTCTGTGGGAACAGACGTTGTTTTTGGGTGTGTTTATTGTGTTTTAGATACGGTATAAAAACGTGTGCTTATTTAGAGTGTAAGGGCTCTGAGTAGAGGTATATTGAATGCAAAGCATGGCGAATCTAAGAAAAATATATTTCTATCCAGCATCTGGGAACATGATTCATATTGCCTAAATATTTTTGAGGCCATGTAGATTGGCTTTTTACTGGCAGTAAACAAGACACGTTTTAAATGGTGCTTTCACCATCATCTGTTATGCTCTCCACAATGACTTGTAGCATTTGCCAAGTCACACCCAGGCTTGTTGCCCAGTGCCCTTGCTTCAGAAAGTAATCCTTCCCTTCAAAGTCGAGCATTTACCAGAGAAGCACATGGTCAGAATTGTAAATAAATCATCAAGTTGGGCCCAGACATCCCGCCAGGAGGAAGCCGCACTCCTCTAGCGGTAAATGATCGGTGTGTGTGTCCGAGCCAGGCTCCTATATAGTGGAAGTAAGCAGGCTGCTGATGAATGAGCCTGTGGTTTAATGAAGTGTGTTTATTACCGGGTGATCAGTGGTTAACGGACAGAGCTTTCTGGGCCATATTCTGAGAGCACATTACCGTAGAGTCAGACGGGCGGACAAGGAGGAGGGAGACAACTTTAAGGAATTGGAAGGAACAGAGGAAAGGTGTTGTTGAAAGAAAGGCAAAGAAAAAAGTAAAGGAAGAGGTTGAAAGCAAAGCAAAAATAGGAATATTCTATTTAGCCTGCATGTACAAACACACACACACACACATTCACTGGCATACAGACAAAGGGGGGAAGTGAATATAGGCAGTGTCCATAATACAGTTTAATGATATCAATAACATTGCAGGCTCCATATAACTGCAACAGTGTGAGGTATCACAACATTCACATTACGTCTTGCCAGACATCACACACACACATACACGCACACATACGCACACACACATACGCTCACACGCATGCACACACACATACGCTCACACGCATGCACACAAAAAGACGCCAAAGCTCGTCCCGTTCCGTTTTCGTTGTTCCTTTATGTACAGGCAGTGCTGGGAGTTCCTCTCAAGGTCATCTTAATAGACTTTTGCTTTCTCGCACATACTCACTCACACGACCATGTAGGCTGCTACCCCCCAGTGCTATAAATCACATTCACACACTCGCGCACATCCATCACCGTGAGTGAGTCAGGATGAAAAATAATACCTCCAACAATAGGTCTTATTCATCAACGTGGCCATATGCTTTTCCGCGGCATAAAAAAAGTCAGAAATAATGGAGCGAAACGTATTCAAAACAAATGCGCATTACAAATGTTTGAAAAACTTCATCACAGGCCAAATTGAAGCCGACTATTTCTGGCAGCGGTAAGCCGTAAACTTTATTTCATATAGCTCTGTTTTGTGTTCTGTATACTCAAATGAAACAAATCTACATTGGGAGTTGCAGTATGTTATGTAAGATGCAGAGAGATGCTTCACATCATTAAAATCTGTGCTTTTTATAGACGATACTATGTTCGTGGAGGATGTACGTGTTAAAGAACAGTTTGATTTAAGATGGGTCTTATATTTGTAGTTACTTAGTCACCAAGTTAAATATTTAAGGCCTATAACAACACAACAATGCCAAATACTCCCCTGCGAATGTTTCGCATCAGAACTATTCATACCAACAATGATGCCAATTTGCGATGGTTCCAACCCTTTCAAAATATAAGGTTTAAATAGATCAACTACCAGGAGCCTATTGACCCAGAGCAGCGGCTGCCGGGCTGTCTGAGCTAAATTGTTGGAGGGCCTAAGCTACTGTAAGCTAATTCATTGATTTTCCTTTTAGCAAAATGCTCTGAGTGAATTTGACTTCCCTCTGGTAAACACTTATGCAGTGTATGTGTCTAGGGCTTTTATTGTGAAAGGTAGGAACATAATAAGTGCCAGTAACAAACGTGGATAAAGGCCCCTCTGTGTTGTTGTGCACTCTGGTGTCGATTTTGAATGGTTTCGTTCCACACAACGGGATAAGTCGATGGCTGTATTTGTTCCAATTAATATTACGCCACTTTTTGCCGCGTAATATTCACAGTCTGTGTGAAAGTACTCATTCACAAAAAACAAATCTGTCAACATATTGACATAAAACGACCCGGTGTTTAAAGGATTTAAGACGTAATACAAACCAGGTATCGCACATAAAAAAAACAACCAGTATGTTAAAGGTAAATTATAAATAGACTCAACTCAATACCGATGTAGCACAGTGAATTCACAGACGGTAACAGCTGCAAATCAACCTGTTGCTCAACTTTTATCTTGATACAGTGACCCAAAATCACAAACTTGCTCTAAAGAGCTTCATAATCCTTGCACATGATTTTGGTGTCCGTTGAGCAACCATGTGACCTCCTATTAGAATCACTTTGAATACACTCGAGCAGAAATTTAAAAGGCCAAATGAGGGCTTTAGATTGGGGCTCTGATGAGGTTCATAGTGTTAAGGCCACCTCGCCATCCAGCCCCGTCAACAATCTGCATTCAGGCACAATGCTGACTGATTACTAATCAGAGACACTAAGAAACAGCCAGCTGCTCAGCCTATCACAGCTCTCTGCACACACACACACACTCACACAGAGTGGAGCAGAATGCACGCAGAGAGCCAAAAAACTGTGATTGCATCTATGTAAGCAAGTATATGCACATGATGTATGCGCTTGGATACGCAAAAGACATTCGCACACATATTCTTTTTTACTTTTTCTCACACAAACACAAGCATGCACGCACACACACAGACACGCACACACAGACACACACACACACACACCTCTAACTGCCTCCAATCAGCAGCAGTGCCATGCCGAGATGAGAGGACCACACCTTGTTCTGAAAACAACTGAAATCAGTTTAAGGACACGTATTACCACAGCGTCGCTTGTGTGCCTCCCTCCTCCTCACCCTTTCTCCCCCTTTCTCCCCCCTTCCTGGCTCTCTCTCACACGAGCAGTCTCCCCCCCCCCCTCTCTCTCCCCCTCTAACTCCTGCTTTTTATTTTTCATTGTGTACCACCTGAGCTCTTCAAGGTTGCCGCCACAATTTGGGTCATTCAGCTCAGCCCCATTTCAGCCACCCCGCACACACACACACACACACACACACACGCACACACGTGCGCAATCACACACCTCCCCCTCTGTGTATTACCTGACACCGCCAGGTGGGAGAGACTCCATTACCGAGTTGAACTCCGACCCCGCTTCGACTGCCTGGCCAGAGAAGAGAGATGTGTGTGTGTGTGTGTGTGTGTGTGTGTGAGAGAGAGAGAGAGAGACAGAGGAAATAGAGAGGAAAAGGCGAGCAACTGAAATGAGGCCAGCATTAAATGTTTTGTGCGTGAATGAGCACCGCATTTGTTTGTGCATGTGTGTAGCTGTACACGTGTGTGCGTGTGTGTGTGCAGGGGTGGAGTTGCAGTTGGTGGGTTGTGCGTGTCTCAAATGACACCCCTGGACATTATTAAGTCCGGTTTAGTCTCAGGTGTCTGGCATATTTTCTCCTCTCCATATGTTCACAGTTTTCTCCTGAACCCACTTCCACAACAATGCTCACAGTCTGCACACTCCCCAACATCTGATTATCATTCAAGAAATACAAGTCGTGTCTAAGTTTGGGAGTTGGCACGTAAACATCATATCTCTCTCACAATAACCTGGAAAAAGCCTTTGTTTTGATGATGAAAAGAACACAACGTATCAGGTTGGATGTTGATATTTGGAGTTTCACCTCATCCATTTATTTTTCCCTTCGTGTGTTTTTTGCAAAAATGTGCTTGGAAAGTACTGAGTACTGAGTACTGGTTCCATGGATCTGTATATACAGATGGTCATTTTTGAGTGAATTTAATACATTGAGGTGAAGAGGTTTTTACTAAATTAAATAGTCCATATGAAAATGTACCCCCCCCCCCCCCACAACTTTTTTGTAAATGTTAATATTCAATGCTGTTAGTATCCCAAATAAAATTCCATTTACTTCCACCATTGTGTTGGTGGAGAGGCATAAATCACCAAATCCATCATATTTTCTGTGGGTAACACCTGTTGGTTCAACCTCAGACACTTCATTACTCTGAGCTTTCCCCCTTGCTGTGTGCAGTAGCTCTGTCTTGTGTATTGTTTATTAACATGATCGAAATGATGTAGCAGTGGTTAGTTTGGAATAAAAAGTAAACACAAATGCCACGGTTGAGCAGTAAACAAGGCGGAAACTCAAAGGAAAAAGACTCCCGCTACTGCCAACACAGTTTTACTGACGAGGAGGAAACGTGATGCCAAAACACCGCAGCGTTGTTTATGCGAGTGCCAAAGATGGAGAAAATGTTGGAAAAACAAAGATATCATGTATTACCAATCTAATCAGGACAGGGGCTGCTGGCAAAAATGTTGTGCCACAGCACTGCTCAGCTCTGTTTACAACAGAACCCCCCCGAAGCAGCGTACTATGATATGGGGAAGAGAAGAAGAGAACAGAAGATAAGTGAAGTGGAATTTGGGCAAAATTTTGGTGTGAGCTCTCCATCGAAGCAGAGCAACAGCCTCCTTCTGTTTTCTAAATGTGGACTCCTGGCTCTCTCTACGGCATGCCAAGGCTACCGTGGTGGGCGGAAAGAGGGAGAAGGGTTTCCTCTGTGTGTGTGTGTGTGTGTGTGTGTGTGTGTGAGAGAGAGAGAGAGAGAGAGAGAGTGTCTGCCAGGAGAAAGAGAAAGAAGGAGAGGTCTGCTGCATATGGATGTATCTTTGCATGTCTTTTTCATTATGCATCCTGCATCTCTGGGAGTTTTTGCATTTGTGTGTGTGCATGTCCGCATGTTTGTGTGTGTGCGTTTGTGTGTCTTTGTGTGTGTGTGTGTGTGTGTTGAAGTTGGGGGAGGTGGCTGTGTGACAGAATGCATTTGACAGAGGCAGGCAAAATGGTAGTCAGATCAGTCGCCGTGGTAATTGGGCGCCCTTGACGTTGTCATTTGCAACGCCTGGAGCTGCCATTACAGCGTGTGTGTTTGTCACTGTAAGTGTGTGTGTGTGTGTGTGTGTGTGTGTGTGTGTGTGCTATATGCTTTGACTGCCACTTCACATTAGACCCACTCCCCCATAACTTCTGGCTTCTGCATATAGCTTTACCTCAACAAGGATGACTGCTATGTATGTGCTATGGGCACACACACACACACACACACACACACACGTTTATGCAGATCAGTTTAATAGTTAACGAGACAAATCAAGAGCATGAATATTTAATGGTAACATGTGTCCCATATGGAGCACCCCACCCACCCCCACACATACATGTTCTAACTGTCATAGATAAAACACACACACTGTCCATGTCACACACTTTAGTACCTCAGTGAGAACCGGCAAGTTTGTGATTTTCCAACCTGTCTCTGAAAAATGATAATAATATACAACTGTTTTTCATTAGCACATTCACTGTGATGGAACATTCACATTGCACTAATGGGTTTACCTCCTGTAACCGGCAACAGGTTGTTATGCTTATGTTGAGACAACTCAAAGCACTTTGTTAAGTCAAGGGAAAGATCGTGGCCGTGTCTGTCCAGAATACTGTTTTTGGGGCGTCGAAGCTTCGGTGAGGAGTATTTGACCATATTCAAAGCTCCACATACGTTAAACAAATTCCGTCACCAAAAGGTGCAGGCTGGCTCACTGTAGACCAGCTGTATCGATCCCTCTCGCACATAATGCACATTTACACACGGAGGGAGGCAAAGGGGGAGGGAGAGTGTCAAAAGGAGGACCTCCTTCTCATCAGTCGCCTCTCACCATTCACTCAGTCAGATACAGAGCTGCTCGAGAATCTTTCTTCTTCTCTTGTGTTGCAGTAGAAAACAACTCGCTGTCGTTGCGTCTTCATGCATGGAGCGTCCCGGTAGCACAGAGCCCTCTGTCTTGTTCCCGCTCAGTCAGGAGTATGCTGTCACATAAAGTCAAGCAGGATTTTTTTTTCCAGCCACAAAATGTTTCAATAATCACATCAAATAACTGACAGCGACAGCCCATAAAAACAAATAACTAAATGAATAGACCGTAGCGTCTGCCAACATATAGAATGTAATATCTGGCTTAGTGAGACTGTGTCTATCGATCTCCTCTACTGCGTTTCATCACCCGGGTCAGCACCGTATGGGATGTTTGGGGTAATGCATAGCATTCATTAGAAACTGATTTGGACTTTGATTACCATCGATCAGAGCTTTGAAGCATTTGCGTCAGCCTCAGTCTACGCTGACCTGAAGCAAACTGGCTTTTTCAATCCTTAACCAAAAGCACAATCTTTCTCAAGCCAAAAAGAAGTATTGTTATTTTTCAAAGCATACTTATTATGTACAAATGAGTTGTATGTGAACGTAGTTTTTTAGGGGTGGGGCTTGTATCCATCGCTCACATCCATTAGAATCATTTTAAGGCTTGAATCCATTGGCTGACCTTTCCCTCATTGATCCTTGCTCTTGTCCTCCTTCCTTCCTCGTCTCTGTGCATGACAACTGCTCTGCTGTCCCCCCCCCTCCATCCCTCACTTTTTCACAGTACACACTGTACACTCACAGCAACCTATAAACTCACTGACATTTTCATATATGTACCCACAGACACTCACATACAAACACAGATACTCCACACTTTCTCATTCCCCACCTTTCTGTCTCTCAACCCCCCCCCCCCCCTCTCGCTCTATCTGTGTGTTTCATAATGTGTGTGTTGAGTTGACATTTCACCGTTCTCTCGGTGGCGGCCGGCATCCCTCGCTCTGCACCCCTCAGTAATTTCCCTACTGACTGTCTGCTATCTGCCTGTCTGTGCCTTCCCCTGCTCTCTCCCTCTATCTCTGCTCTCCTATATGAGATGGTATGCCTGAATCGCCTCCATTTTTTTTTCCCGCCACGACCTCAATAAAGTTTGCCCAAGCGCCCATATTCCTGCAGCCCGTATGTATGCTGCTTATACAGCGGGTCTGTCTGTCACGAGGGCCGCCGGTCTCGTCTTGCTCTTTGTCTCTGCGGATAACGAGCGCCGATCAATTCATTACTTACTGACCTGTACCGACACAGACTTGTGGCGTCACTCGATGGAAGGAATCAATAGCTCTCCATCAATGATTGTACATGGAAAAAAAGCACAGGGCACAGTTGCGGTCTTTAATGGCTAATTCCAAAGCAGCCAATAGCTTACATTCTGTATATTAGGGATGCACAATATATATCGGAACACATAAATTCAAATTGAGACATTTATATCATTATGTGTTATTCTGAAAATGCAATTATAGCCCAGAAATTATTGGTTGAAAATACGAAGCCAAATTGCTTTCATAGACTTAACATGCGAAGCATCTACACATCCGATGCAGTAGGTGGCGGTGTGTAGGGCTGGGAGATAATTCAATATGGGGATTTATCTGATGAAATCCTATATTGAGTTATTGTGATACACAATTACGTCATCTAAATTGATAACAATCTGGTGTTAAATATTTGAAATGAATTGTGGTTTTGTTTTTAAGTCACACTTTACATTACCACTCAGTTCAATGAGATTAGGGAACTGGACTCAACTGGCAACCCTCAAGTCACACGTTTCTCCAACCTTTAAGCTCCACTACCCAGAACATAATAGGGATTTCTGCCATATCACCCAGTCCAGGTTTGTGTCCTTCCAGTAAGCAGCAGCAGCAGCAGCAGCAGCAGCACAGCACGCTGACTAGAGAGCCAAACGACAACAAATTTGCAATTTGCAATTCAAGTTTTTTGATTTTCCCTACTAGAGAAAATAAATTAGCAGCGTTCTTTGTTTTTGTTGTGTTGACAGTAGTGATGTCCGTTCGATTTGGTTCGCTCAGAGCTTTAAAATATTGAATTATCCATCTTTGCTCACATCATCTTAGCCTTTCTCACCCTCAGGTGTGCATGAACTACAGATTATGAGCTTCTTTTCAAAACACATTTTAAATGACCGATTATGTTATTGGTATGAGAAGCAGGTAATTATCAGTTATCGGTAATGACTGACAAAAATCTGTATCATGCATCCCTAATAATAGTTTTCCTCAGAACTGTACCAGAACTGGAAATGCCTCTGAAGCAGCATTAGATACGGTCCACTGAAACCTTCTGCACCAAATCCACTGAAACAGGGGATGATAATCATAATAATAATTAATTCATGCACATTTGAAGAATCTCTGATTAGAATATGATGTTACAGCTAAATTGAAAAGCCTCTCCTTAAATTCCCTCTCCTGAGGTTTATTCAAATTCATCTCCTCAAAGGTTTTTCCTGTTCTTCTTATACTTAATAAGACCTGTGTTGTTGTTGTTGTTGTTCCATCTGATTAAAATCCAGTCAGCTGACCTGGGTCCATGACCCTGCTGGTTAAATGTGCTTTGGAACCCATTCAGTTTTGGTGAATAGCCACATCTCTTAAAAACGCCTCTTAAAGGAAACTCCACAGATTTTACTCATCAAAGTACTGCACGGGGGGAAAAAAGTTGTATAAAGCCTTTTGTGGTTCCAGAGGGAGCTGTGTGAAGTCTGATAAATTGCCTCAAGTGATGTTACAAGAGTCGGCGTCAGCTGGGGCTGAAAACTACTGGTTTGAAAAGTGAAAATAAAATCTGGGGGTGTTAGACAGGAGTGAGCTTACCAGCTCTCTGTGGCTCCTCACCTCAGCTAGAGGCTAGCAACTCAAGGCTGCATTAGCCGCTACTAGCATGACACACACAAATCTCTGTCGGCGGATGATAGATCGATAGATAGATCGATACTTTATTCATCCCCAGGATGAATTGCATTGTGGGTAATGTAGGCAGCAGGTTTTGGCAAGTAAGGGAAACGTAAAAAGAAGTCGACATCGTTGCTTCTGCTGCATCAAATTTGATCCTTTTTTTATACAACTGCTGCTTTAAAAGGGCTCTCAGAGAGCTTGAGCACATGAAGTCCATTAAGACACGCAAGGCGATGTCAGGTTGTAAAAACATAAACCTGACTTGACAATGTTGTTCTCCTGAACACAAACGGGTAATCTATTATTGAAATATCTAATCAATCAGACGGCATCAGCTCGAGATAAAGATGTCACCGAAAGGTCTGACTCGTATATCAGCAAACCAATAATCCGCCTGACCTCAGCAGATAGAGAGATGCTGTTTTTGACGTCGCTTGTTCCTGTTACGGAGATTGCCCACCTTAGTTTGGTATCAGCTCCCTGTGCAGCGTCTCATGATGTCTTGAACCCTGAAGTTTCCATCTATTTTCTCTAGTTTCAATCTAGTTTGGCGTATTTGCTCCTCTGCCTGTTTGTCTCCGTCTGTTTGCATTGTGCCGTTCTTACTCTCTGTTTATTGACCTTTTTTTGCTTTCCGTCTGTCTGCTCATCTGTCTCCCATGTTGTCCTCCTATCTCTCCCCCCCCCCCCCCCCCCCCCCTCCCCTGTCTGTCTGACTCCAATTTGCTTTCTATATCCGTGCCATCCAATCACACACCTTCACGATCACACATGCCTTCCTTAAACCTACACCTATTCTCCGCTGGGGACGAACCCACACGCAGGTCAGTGGTGTGTAGGTGTGTGTGCGCAGGTGTGTATGTGTGCAGCCACTGTTAATTAACCCCCGTCACCCCAGCCAACCCCCCAGGAGTGGCTGTGTGCTGAGCTCGCTCCCTGAGCCCCAGCCTGCTAATCCACACCTGAGTCTTCCACATACACACACACATGTGTATATATACAATCACCCACACACACAGATCACATAGTAGGTGTGAAAGACATGCAACTCGTATAAATCTGTCCTTCTGTGAGAACACAAATGCATATCAGCTCTGCAACACCTGTGAAACAGTGGTTGCTGTGTGTATCTGTGTGTGATATCACACAGATTGAGCTGGAACACATTATACACACCTGGGGTGGTTTCAGACTCATTATGCCACATTGCTACACACCCAGTCACATAAAAAAGTACACACACACCACAACTATGCAGGCACACAGACACACACACACACACACACACACACAGTTCCGGGCAGGCGCACCTCTCCAGGCCTGGGCGCTAGTTGTCTGGTTGTCTGTGTGCCATGTCCTGCCAGAGAATGATGCTGAAGCGTGCCGTTACGCAACCCGCAAAGGACGACGATGACGACGACTCTGTCTCTCGATGACACGCACTACTACATGCACACACACACACACACACACACACCAAGGGCTGGGTCTGGATTACAGCTCTCTGCCTCTTTGTATGGATACCAGACATGGGTGCCATGCTGCCAATGCAAATGCCAACCCAGATGCCAACCCGCAAGTTTGTGTGTGTGTGTGTGTGTGTACGTGTGTTTTGGGCAGGAGAAGAGTGACGGCTACAATGCACACACGAGTGGCGTGTGTTTGATTGGTGAGCAAACAAGTAGACTGGCATGCGTACATACAGCCGGCTGCAATGCACGCACACTTTGGCACATGCATGCACACTTGTACAAACAGTCACATAAACATGCATGAGCACACACACACACACACACACACACACACACACACACACACACACACACACACATACTCCATTGTGACTTCATGTGCAAGAGCTAATTGTCTCTCTGGTGCTTTTTGTTTTGCCATTATGTGCCTTCTCCCTCTACTCCCCTGTTTAAATGGAGATACTGTACAGCACTGTGTGTGTGTGTGTGCCATTTCAATCCCCTCACTTGGACGCCCACAAAAAACCGCTTGTCCTGAAAGAGTCCTGCTGTTGATGTGATTGTTTTATGGCTGTTTCCATATTTGGGCAGATTCAATATTCTATTCTACTGTCTCACTTGCCAGCAGCTATTTGCCTTTCCCCGTCATTCAGGAATGCTCGGGCCCATTCAAACCTAAACACAGCTTGTGTTTATACCACCAGCCTCGTGAAACGCTGGGCCCGTTAATACACTTGAGAATTATCCTAAAACAAATAACTTTCAACTGTCAAGGTCAGGGGACTATGAAAATATGTGGTCCCTGTGTTCCTCGGCCCTCCCGGCGGCGATGTTGCGAATGTTATGAGCTGAGCTGTCAGTGGAGCATTTTATGGAGCCCACATTAGGGTTGGAGGGTGATCAGGATGTTATTGAATGCGTGTCTGGCCGGCGAAGTCCGTTGACTGGATGACGGAGCCAACACAGTCAGAGAGGGCTAAACACCCCCTCACAAGTAGATCTTGCTGAGCCATCGCTCTTTCTACACTCAATCTCCCTTCATATAGAGCTGCGCCAGCACAAGTGAAAATGTCATTGTCAAGTGGGAATGAAGGAGTATATTACTGTCGCCAATCACAGGCCAGGGAGGTGTCCAAAACTGCTTGCTCCATGAGGACAGTCTCTGGGAAACTATCCTCTGTTGAACCTGCACTGACCAGGCACAGGTGCCCAGCATTTAATGAAGAGGCTGTGAATGTGGTGGCTAGAAAATGCAGACGTTTTACAATCATAAAGTAGAATAGAAGAGCTCCAGCATTTGTCAGTAAGCAAACAAGACTTAAAAACTCCCAGCATTCAACAGAAAACAGACCACCAGCTGCGCTCTACAGCAATTCTTCAATTGCTGTTTTCCTTTTTAAGCGGCTTTCCTTTCCCCTCCTTTACGTAGATAGTTCTTTCCGAAGAACCAACACACAGGATAAAGTGTATTAGGAAGCACTTAGCCACTTAGCAGTTATAGCTTGGCTGCTCTAGAGCTGGTCTTTTAACATAGTTACAGAATATTGGACAATACATTACAGAGGAGGGCTGCTGTTGTACAAGCAGGATGTGTGTTGGACCTGAAATTGTGTTTGTCCGAAAGACAGCCGCTTGCTCACCATGTCTGTTCCCATATGAAGTGGAATTATGTGCATTTCTCTAATGTGATAAACACACACACACACACACTTTTTTATTTACGATGATGAGTACATGTGTTTTCCTCTCATACTGAATGCATGTATTCTGCTGTAATGACCTCCTAGTCCGTCCACCTATGGAAGTGCTGTCAGCCTTATAGCGTGACCCCATCAGTGTGTGTGTGTGTGTGTGTGGGTGTGGGTGTGGGGGGCCATGACTCTGACACGTGGGTTAACATAATAACTGCTATGATAATGAAGCAACAATTTCCCCCCAGACCCCATACTGCTCTCAGGTAATTGGAGTGTTTACAGATAGAAATGCTATGATGTGTGAGGGGATGCGGTTGCATCTGTTTACTCCGTGTGTGCGTGTGCGTACGCAGGTTTCGAGGTGTGTGTGTGTGTGTGCGTGGACAGGTGGGCGGCTATGTTTGGACAGTTGACAGTTGAGTGTGACAGATGACGTCTCTATCCTACTATTATAGAGAGATGAGAGCGAAGGACGAATGTGTGTTTGTCCATGTGATTTAGCGGAGGTGGGAGGGTGGCGCACACACACACACACACACACACATATTTCATCCAGCGTGTGGACGCGCTGGCGTACACGTGCATTTTGGTGTTGTTGAGAAGCGAGGGGCGTAAGCTGACAACCATGACAGATGATGTCTTTATCCAGCTGTTTCAGAAGATGTTGTTCTCTTTATGTGTGTGTGTGTGTGTGTGTGTGTGTGTGTAGGTGTGAGTGAGTAAGTTTCAGGGTCATACCTGCCCCCAAGCATTTTAGACCTGGTTCCATGCAGGATGAAAGGGAGGGGTTGTTCCCATTCACGTCCCAGGAATGTCTGTACTCCTGTCTCCTCTGCTGGGAATTTCTTCATCCCTCACCCTCTTCTCTTCCCTCCCCCTCTGTCTCTCTCACTCACTCATTCCCTCATCCCCGAGGTGACAGGCAGGTAGAGGGAGGAGGGTACACCAGATGCACACCTGGTTTATTTTTGTGAAGAGAGCGAGAGGGAAACAGAGAGAGAGAGAGAGAGAGACAAAAGAGAGAGAGATAGTCCTTGAGTTAGTCCTCTGCATCACTGGTTTATTCATTCAGAAGCTGCTGCATAAGTGTGTGTGTGTGTGTGTGCTACAGTGTCCTTGTTGGTTTGTGCATCACTGAACTTTCTTATGTGTCCTCTATCTTGCGTGCATACACAATATATGCATAATACGCCATAATGTGTTGGGCACTCGGAAGTGCTTTGCAGCAGTGTGAGTGCATACATTTTCACAGCGATGTAAGTCGATATCGGACCTGTAAAGAATAAGAATTTAAGTTTTGTTCAGGGATTATAATTCAGATCCTGCTGATCATTATATCATTGTTTATTCCAAGGCACCATGCTATTTACCATTGGCAGTAATAATAAGCCTTTATCCTTATTTAATATGTGTGGGTGGTGGTTGTGCTTTATTCTTCCTACTCCTCCTGTGCAGGACAAAAGAATGCTCATACAGCCGACTAAGGAGTTCATCATTTGTTAATAGAGTTGTTAATGTTTGGCATGTATGCTCTGACCTCATCGCTCCCTGCAGCATACACTTATGTCTGCAAACACGGCGTGACAATAATGAATTCCACCCTTCAGGGGAAACTACAATCTGCAATCTACAGGGTTAGTTGTTGGACCAGTGGGAAGAAATTTAGTTTCTGTCAAGTTTTTGAATAAAGTTTGTTTTCCAGCTATCAGCAAGGTAAACTGTTTCTGTCAGTGGAGTGTTGTCGCTCTCACATCTAACCTGGTGACTGAAGGCTTTGTTTCAAGTTATTGAATGTTGGAACAGTGGAACGATTACTAAAGATGGATCTGATGAGTTTCTTTATTTTGTTTGTCAGGTTTGAATGAAGTGTGTTTTGATGACCATCGAGTGAAAATGACTGTTGTCTGACTGGAGGCTTTGAGGAGAGCATATAAGCGTGTCCCCCCCCAGGTGTCATCATAGAGTTACTCTCTCTTTTACCCTGAAAAGACTGCCATGTCGAAACTGGAGCCAATAAACACCCATGACTGTAGAGTCATTTGTCCTGGGACTAACACAGATTGCAACTTTTTCTCCTTTAGACAAAAGCCTGTTGTTAGTGGGTGCTAGTGCGTTTTTTGTCCAGCGGGAAAGAGGCTCAAAATGACCTTAAACTAAAGCTGTTTGGTGAGGTAAACTCAACTGTTGTTAACTTAAACCTATAATCACAATGCAGGAGAGACGCCTAAGTAATAGAAAAAGTATCCCTGAATTTAAATGTGTAACATGCCAGTCTCTCCAGCGGAGGGATGTAATTAAAAAAACAAATACTGTATGTGTTTGTTGTTTGTTTCAAGTTGTTAGGAGAAAGAGCTTTGTTATATATCGATTATGAATACCAGCTTTACGCTCTTTCCTATGTCCATGTCGTGCCTCCCTGTGTCTGTTTTCTATTGGCAGTTAAACAGCCTAACTACCAAACAGATTGCTGGAATTTAAACAAGCAGAAGAAAAGACTTATCGGCCTCTACGCAGAGTTGTTGTGTTTCGGGAGAAACCTAGGCGACTGTGTACAACGCCAGTCTATTTCAGAGTGTCAAACCAAATGAGTCGACTTCCAATTGGAGGTGGCAATCGATGTGTTGCTTCCTTTTAGTGTCTTGCAGAACATTTTCACTTCCACTTAACACATACCTGTCAACATAACTGCATAGGAAACGGGGAGTAGGGTGATGTAAAACCTGTAGCATTCAGTGTAACCTGTGATCAGACTTTTCAGTCCTTGGAGCACCACAGCACTATTCGGCGGCAACACAGCGGACAATGGAAATTACCCGGCTACGCTGCTTCCCGGTGCGATTGCCGACCTCAACCGAGGCCGGGAAGCACGCTCCGCAGTGCACCGGCACTGTGTCGCCGAGAATTCAACATGCGCTGCTTCTTTTTAACTTTGTTCGGTAGTGTGACGATCCATGAGATGCTCCTTTCATGGCCCTGAGATGCCAGCTAAGACACAAAATGTGAGTTTCGCGGGTATGGTAACAGATGGGGCCGAGTGTCTGGCATGTGGGGCTGTTTTTTTTTTTAGGATATTGGGTGAGCGACTTCACAGCCAGGCTGTGTTTGTATATAGAGGGGAGCTTCTGCTTTTGGATTTGCATTCTGAAAAAATAGAGCAAGGGGGAGATTTGCATTTGGGTAAAGGTGCAGATGTACCTTAGGCTATCCTGTCTGTTCTGTGGTTGCAGTCTGCATCAGATATACTAAATTACTAAAAGGTCAGTCTTCTTTCTTCCTACCAGTCGGCAATCATTTTTGCCAAAGTGGTAGCTTGTGATTCACTGGTGAGACATGGATGCAGAGCCACCAAACCCATCCCTTCACAGAAAAACCGACCTTGGAAAAATGTTCCATCAGTCCCAGAATGTCGTTCTGTGAATAGTGGACATATTTGTAGCAGAACTCGTTTTGGCTGCATTGATGTAGAGTTCCTGTGTTGTCTTTGTGCTGATAAGTGGCCAGGCCTTGGGCACTTGTGTTTTAATTAGCATCAGGTTGTATGAACTCGAAAATTCATGAAACGGCAGCGTAAGATCCGTCCTCTTGCTGAATGCCTTATGAAGAGGCTTTGTCGGAGACGGCAAAATGGCCAGGGCAGCCGAGGGAGAAAGAGCTTTGAGCAAGAGAAAACAACCTGAAATGGCGGCGGCTGCTGGGTTCACTGTGTGTGTGTGTGTGTGTGTGTGTGTGTGTGTGTGTGTGTGTGTGTGTGTGTGTGTGTGTGTGTGTGTGTGTGTGTGTGTGTGTGTGTGTGTGTGTGTGTGTGTGTGTGTGTGTGTGTGTGTGTGTGTGTGTGTGTGTGTGTGAAAGAATAGTACAGGGGGAGGACTAAACACGAGGCAGCAGAAAAATACAACCTGACAAACACAAGTATTGATTTGAATGTCCTCTTTCTGTCTCACTTTCTGTCTCCCTCTTCCCCCCCTTTCTCTCCTTTGCCCTCACAATCCCCTCCGCTTTTATTTCCTTGTCTCTCTTTGCCGTTTTTTGTTTTTTTTTCATCTAGAGAGCTGCTGGAGGACTTTATTTTCCATCCATCTTGAAGCACTGTAAGGATGGATGGAGGACAGGATGGAGGGGTGGGAAAGAGGACGAGGCTTAAAGAGGGAGGCAAAAATGGATTGGAGAAGAAAAGTGGAAATGGAGAGACAGCGAGAGAGAGAGAGAGAGTGGGGGAAAATAGGGCCGGTAGTTGTTGAAATGAGTGCAACCGGTGCAGCTGAAATGGAAAGAGATGCTTAAAGTGGAATGGATGGATGGAAAGAGAAGAAGAGTAAGACGTACAGGGAGGGAGGGAGGAGGAGGAAAAAGGGGAAGGAGACGAGGTCTAAAGCAAAGGAGGAAGAGGAGCAGATAGAGGGAGTACTGGAGCAAAGGATGCTGGGAGAAGAGGTAAAGGTCTTGTCTGCCCCCCCCCCCCCCCCCTCTCCCCAGCACCCCCTCGTTATCCCTATTAGCACCTGCTGGGCTAACGAGGGCCCCGATCCCCGTTGCCAAGGCAACTCCTCGCCAACCTTCGCTCATTCTTTCTTCCCTCTCCTCTCCTCACTCCCCCCCCCTCCACCACACACACACACCTCTAACTCCAGCAACCACTAACTACGTTCAATCTCAACCCCTCCCGCCCTCCCTCCCTCCCCTCCGCCGCTTCCTCTCCAGGTAATGAAAGGAAGATATGAAGCGAAGGGTGTGTGGGGAAGGAGAGGGGGGGAGTGCTGAAAGGGAAAAGAAAGAAGATTTGAAGTGAACATGCATTATACCCTGTTTCCCTTCCCTCTGCCATATTATCTGCTGCTCTACCCTATTGACTATTCAATGCATTCAGATGGTGTACTCATTGATGTGATGGTTGGATGTGGAGTGGACAATGTTCTCCGGTTTTAGTGCCGGAAACCCAGAGAAAGCCATAAAAACGGAGACGGAGCTAATGCAGCCTCTCAGTCCCTGGAGTTAGCCTTGTTCTTGCTCATGTTTGTTCACCTGTGGGCCTTTTTATTATATACCACATTCTATACATTTAATGTCCAGTTCTCTCCATTGCTTGTACAAGTTCTCCAAGCGTTTTTTTTTTTTACTTCAGCACTTGTATGGCTGCCGCTGACAATTGGCCGTTTCCATGGAATAAATCTTCACAGTTGAAAATCACAGGTTTAAATAAAGGAAAATAATAAAGGGCTGAATTTCATTTCTCTGCTTCAGTTTCAGGGTCCGGCATTGTGCATGCCGGCTCACTGTCACGTTGCCATGGATGACTGGGAGACTTGAATAGAACGGATAGAACGCTCGTGCTTTTCCCCACTATGACAAGGGAAATTGTCTGCGGTGGAAGTCTGTTATTGTTGTTATTGATTTCTGTTGACTAGTGTTGTGTTACTCATTTAGTGTAAGAACCTAAGAGCACGAGTTGTCTTGAGATTACTTGATATGTCCAGTTAACGGTCTACAAAGTCTACGAAGAGATTCAACTCACCATGATCAAAGAGATTAAATATATCGAGTAAACCAAGACATCCTCACAATTCAGATGCTGGAAACAATAGATCTTGGCATTTTCTTGAATAAATTCATTTTCAATTTGCCGATTTATCAATCAATAAAAGTTCCATCAGTAAAATGTAAAAATTAAAGTATAAAAAGTACTATAGCTTGATTGGATCTACTAAAGCATTAATGTAAGCAGTATTTTGATGCTGTAGTTGTTTGAGGTGGAGCATATTTCATATAAGCAAAAATTGTGCTTTATATGCTCATTAAAGGTTGTTAAAGGAAGCGTTACACAATTCGGGCTGTTTTTTGTATTTCTTGCTGAGGGTCACAGGAGAAGATCGATGCCACTCTCATGTCTTTACTTTCAAGCCAAAGATAGTTAAGCATATGGCAAATTTAAATTTTTTTGTTCGGATTATACAATCTGGTATCAACCTTCTCATCAACTCCTCAAAAATGTTGATTTATGCCTTTAAAGTACAAGCATCTCAGAATAGAAGTACTTGAGTAAATATACTTAGTTACTTTACGCCACTGGTCGTCACTGTCACTGTACACAGATATTGGCCTTCAAAACCTGCATTCATAATAGAGTCCTTCAAAAGCGTCGAGCAGAGGAAGGCCTTGCTGCTGTTACTAACAAAAGAGCATTTTGCCTTCTCGTTCCCTTCCTCCTTTCATTCTCTCACGGTCCGATTTGATCGTTCAATACTTTCTCCGGCTCTCAGAGAGACGGCCGTGCTCATTAATTCATGAATGTGCTGCCGGTGAAGACGCTCACTGTAACTGCTGCGGAGGGCGGCAGGGATACATCCACAGCGAACACAGGTAGGGCACAGGGATTTCAATGTAATGGGATTATAGTAATCTGATTACAATAACTTTCATTCAGTAGTAAAGTAACGAGTTGTGTCCTTTTATAGAGTGGATTTTGGAGTCATGCAAACCCCAAAATAACTGGATTAATAGCATCAACTTGAGTCTCTACCAGACTACATCTGAAAAGTAATGTACTCGATGCCGCATAGACACACACACACAAACACACACAAACACACACAGAAGGAAGTGGTTGTGAATTCACCGTGTGTCCAGTAAAGAGCTGATAATGAAGCTGTCTGTGGTGATCAATAGAGATCAGCTCTCGTCACTTCTCGCCGCTCTGGCCCTCTCTGCTTCCCTTCGCCGTGTCTTATCTCCGTCCTCCCTCTCCGTTCCCCTCTGCACCTCCCCACTCCTAAACCGATTTCTGTTCGCTCCATCATCGCTCACTCTCCTCCACCGGCGCCGTCGGCCTAGAAACGTTTGGTCCAGCTAGACTGGAATGGAAAGCTCCCGTCTGAAGGACATTTATTTTTGCGATGCACAAACGTGGCTAAAATTGAATAAATTGAAATACATAAAAATTAATTTGAATGCCTCCGGAGACAGATGTGGCCGCAGGCGTTCTGTTTTTAGGTTGTCCTCCCGTCTGTCAGTCCTTCTCTTGTGATCTGAAATTTGGTACAAACGCCCACTTAGACTCAAGGACGAACTGATTACATGTTGGTGGTCAAAGGTCAACTTCACTGTGACAGCTTTTCTGCTCATTATTCAACACCACAACTTAGGAACAGAAGAGGAGATTGTGACCGTATTTCACATTTGATCAGATCCTGAATTGGTGAGACTCATCTTGGGTGTCCTCTCGGGATGTCAAGATATATTGGCATTGACGATAGGGGGAAATATTGATGTCTTGTGAATAATAAATATATGATATTGTGTAAATAAGCCAGTGCTTCTTAAATGGTAACATACTCTCTAGCTCCACCTCACTACACTCACATTTTGAGTGTAATTCATTTCATATCATAAGAAACATACATAAACAAAGCGTAGCTTCCTTATTTGACAGTTCATAGTGGAGATTTAAAACACCAGTGAGTTAGAAGAAAATCTGGGGATTTTATGGCAAGCGAATAAGCATTTCAGAAGAACCAGGGAATGTATTTTTAAAGTTGCACCAGTCAATGTTTTCATATTAACAATGGATGGAATAACTGAGTGTAATTTAACAGGGGCCATTCATAATGATGAACTCATCTAGAATAATCAGCTACCTTTGCAGCTTCCCTTTAGTGTCTCTCAGCTCATTGATTTGGTTTCACAGAAACAGTTGACTGATGCAGCTTTAGGGATCAAGGTCTTAAACGGGACCATTATCTAATTCACTTATTCAGAAGTGGAAACAAACATCATTTCAATTATTTCCCCAACTTTCCGTTTTTGATTTCGGACATCTAGTTCCTGGATTTGTAAAGGACAATAATAACGGACATTTTCAGATGCATTTACTGTCCTTTTTTTTTTCGCTTCCAAAAAAACCCCCTCTTGACTCCGTCTCCTTGCAATTAAACTAGTGAATACCAAAACATTGTAATCGCAGCTGATAGGAGTAAAAAGCATATTTTCTGCCATCAACTGCGCTCCTCGATGCTTTTATATTCCAACTGCTGAGATCACAATTTGGTTTAATTAACACAATCTTGAGTTTGAAGTCACACCTCACCAGTCATTTTCATTTCTCCACCTAACAACAAACAGAGAGTCTTCCGTGAACTGGGAACATTGCATGTTATTACATTAACAATGGTGTGACCCGCATACGGAGAATAAGTCGAGTCATCGCCGCGGTGCCATCATTACCCATGAAGTCCAGTCGGTTCTAGCCTCAAATGTCAAGCCGCTGCACTCTACCATCAGGGTCCTTAATATTCCTCCCTCTCTCCTCCTCTTCATGCTCCCTGCACCCTCCCTCCCAGCTCTCGCCCAAGATCTCGCTTGATTGCTGTGCTTGATGTGCTGCGATGAGAGAAGGAAAAGGGGCGAGATGGAGAGGGAAGATGAGCGGGGGGCGTGGCGGAGAAATGACGGGGTGCCGTTTGCTCCCCCACGCACAAATTTCGGATTTCGGGTTTTCAGATGTTCACGACCACCACAGCTGCGAAACGGATAGAGAGAGATGGAGAGATGTGGGAGAGAAATGGAGAAGTACAATGGAAAAGTGTGGAAAAATAGAACTAGCTGCCATAAAACCCAAAGTGGTTGCAGGCATAATAATAGTTGTAGCAGACACTGCAATTTTTGGAGGCGGCGGTGGAGGTTGAGGATGTTTTTCTCGCTGTTGCTATGGTTGTAGTTTTAGCAACTTACGCTATTTCTAGGTGTTTTGCTGCTGCTGTTGAGTAGGTGGTGGTTAGAGCAGATGTCCTGGACGAAGAAGAAGTTGTCTTTGTTGTTCCAGCAGGTGTGATTCTTCTTCTTGTTGGATGCTTTCATTGTTGTGATTGCAACCTTTGCTGTCTCATGCATTCGCCGGCGGTCTTGTTTTTTCTTTGCGAAGAGCTTTCTTGTTTATATTTGTTGTTTTCGTCGGAGCAACTGTTGCGCTTGTTGTTGTGGCTGTGACTCTACTATTTTTCATCCGTGTTGATCTAGCCAGCTGGCTGCTCATTCCGTGGCCCTGTGTCAACAGATAGGCCTGAGATGGATGCCCACTGGTCTTTTGTTGGAGAGAAAGAACGAGAGATCCCCGCTAATGCCCCCCCCCCCCCCCCCCCCCCTTTATCGTTTTCTGTCTCTCTTTTTCACCGCCTCCCTCTGTCTTTTCAGTGTGATTTGTGGCAGCAGGCGGTGATAGGGGAGGAGGTAACTGTAGGCTAGACTTGTATTAAAGGAAGGGAAGAAGAAAAAGAATGGATGGAGAGAGAGGCGTGGAGGGACTCGGGGCACAACGCTGGGTAAATAAAGGGATGAGAGTTGTCAGGCCATACACACTGTGTCTCTGCATATGGATGTGTGCACTAAGTCAGTAAATCTGCAAGATTTGTGTGTGTGTGTGTGTGTGTGTGTGTGTTTCTGTGTATGACACACACACATGCTCCTCTGTGAATCGTACAGATGGACTGCAGCAAACACACTGCAGAGCAGACCTCATTCATATTAATGAGCCAAATCTATACACTGAAAATGTAATGCCAAAAATGTGCGACTTGGCACCCGGTGTATATCAATGTGCACAATTAGTGAAGGAATTGCTTCGTATGAGTGCGTATATTCAGATGGGTGACATATTAAAGCAAGGTGCTGCCGTTGCACCGCGACCCTCCAGTGCTCCTCCACTCTGCACGTTGAACACCGATCCTCCAAACGATAGAGACACCTCTCATACGGAGGTGTTGACTTGAGATGTGGCGAATGTGAAGCTGGCATTTGAGTCACACTGCTGTATGTTCGTGCTCCTGAAAGCATTCATTAACACTTTGTTCCCTGCATGGAGGCATGTCCACTCGCTATGCTGAATCGGCAACATGACGTGTGCACAACACCGTGATGACGAGAGGCAATGGTTGGAAACCAGATCAATAATGACTGCTGTCATTTGTTTCTGTCCACAAGAGTTCATTGTGCCAATTGGACATTAGCGCTCAGAATCACCTTACAGTCATTTAATGCATCTCGGTTGATTTACCATGACATGGGTATTTATGTAAAGGGACCCTGTTGGGGAATTCAGAGCAACGCTTGTTTCACCTTTTCAAGCTTTGTGAACTCATGTTCGTGGCGCTGACTAGGGATGGAATTTAAGCTGAGTGCAACTGTCGTCTCGCCAACAAGTGCCCCCACACAGTATATTCTGAGAACATGTATCTTATCTATGATTATCTGTATTATCAGACCCCTAAAACTCCACATACCTCTGACATTTTTTCTTGATTATATGTAAATCATTCATTAATTTCAGGGTTTTATTAGCTCACTCTCTAATGAACTTCTAATGGGCCCCTCAGCCAATTGGTTGACAGTTATAGCATACATCACAATATGTGGTGAAGCGATGCTCACAATTTTAAAATGCTGATGTCATGCAGGTTGTGCATGTGTGTATATAGAAAATGTGTGGGATTTTTGTATTTATTTTCCTCTTCTGTCCCATAAGGCCTTCGCTATGTGTCACTGAATCACCATCTTTCTACCCCTTTCCATGCGGCGATAACACCCAAAATAAACTGTCAGAGAGTTGCTCAGTTGAAGAAATATACTCGCACACAAACACACACACACGCGCGCACACAATGTTGTCAGCTCATGCGTGTGTAAGCATCCCACCTGCGTTTGTTCTTGCCGACGTGACACACCACGGTATGCTTACGCAGTTATTTGGCAGTGACGGTCGTTCCCATGTCAAAACACACGCGTGCGCACGCACACACACACACACACACACACACACACACACGCATACCTGCTACCGAGTCCAATATCAGTATAAATGAGACAGGGGGACCAGTCTTACACCGGGTGCACACAGCAGTCAGTGTCACTGTCACTGCAGAGGAGAGAGAGGGCGAGGAAGCAGAGAGTCAACAAGATGGAAAAGGGGAAGGATGGAAGGAGGAGGGCAGAGGAGTGGTGGATACTGCTCATTGCCATTGTTATTGCCCCCTGCAGAAAATGGCTACCTCCATTAAGTCACTAATGATCCCTGCATTGTGCCATGGCAGTGTGGCAGAGAGGGGCCGCAATGCCTGAGTAATAGAGAGAGAGAGAGCCGGGGAGTGATGCAGAGTAGAGGTGAAATTATGGAGTGAGTGATGGAGAGGGAAAGAAACGGAGAGAGACAGAGGAAGGGGAGGGAGGGGTGAAGGGGGGAGTTAGTAGAAAGTAAGTAAGTGGAAAAAGAGTGCGGGGACGATAAATGAAAGAAGCGGTGCAGCCGAGTGAAGGACGGCGCAGCAGAGACCGAGTGAACATGGATGTGACGTGCACTTTCCACGCGTGGTACGGCTTCCTAATGCGGCTCCTTTTCCCTGGGACACCAGCGTCTGATCCGTCATGTCACACACACACACACACACACACACACACACACACACACTCCCCGCCGCTGGAGCGTGACATTAATGGACATGCACGGAACAATCAGGCGCACGAGAGCACATACGCAAGACACATACCGAGGCTCTGTACGAAACTCTCCCTCATATGCTCTCGCACACAGCACACCCGCTGAGCATGATCGAGCTATGTTCAGTCTCTTGCTTTGTCTGTGCTTCACCGCATTGTTGTAGCATATAAAAAAAAAAGACCTGATTTTGTTATTGTGGTTGTATAAATGTAATTTAAGGTTCTGTCTGATTGCCGCCGTACAGAGTACACCGTTTTTGAGCGCAGTGAAAGTGTAGTTTTGGAAAAATACCAACAAATACGAATTGAAGCAGAGTCATTTTTTGGATAAAAACATTGGAAAAAATCTTCTTTTTGATACATTTTGACTTTTGAACTGAGAACTGAGTCGCTTGCTGTGTGTGAGTTTGAGAGAGGAAGGGAAGGTGGGAGCCGGTGGACTATTGGACACAATGTTTCTGTAAGATAATGTGAATGTCAATGCTGTGAATGAAGCTTTGAACTATTCGGTACAGCCCTAGTAATCCCTAACTCCAGAAAGAAAGATGTCCGCTCTCGTTAGCCAAAAGAATCCAAGTACACCTATTTGTTGATTCTTTGGTTTGAACCTAAACGAAAAAGGAGAGTCAGAAAACATAAACCGAGTGATTTGTATGCTGTGAAACAAGTCAGGACTGAAGATGGAAACGCCACAAATCTCCGCTTCCGTCTTGAAACTCACCATCCAACAGACAAAGTCTGCCACCGACTCCATCCACAAAGAGCAGCCGGACCACAACTCCTACCACGGCGAGCTCAACCCTCAATCATCAAGGCTTTTGTAAAGGCAACAAAATATAACGGGGGCTAGACTGTACGAGGGCGGTTACCATTGATTTCTATGTGCACTTCTCTCTTAAGCTGTTGGACAAGAATTTCGTATAGTTGTTTTTCTTAGAGCAATATTGTCAGCAGGGGAATTTCAACATACCGCAGACACAAATGTCAAGGTTGACTTGCTTGAACTTGAAGTTTTGCGCACACACACAAACTCACCTGTGTGCATGCAACTCCCCAAAATATCCTCAAATTAATCTCCTCCCTCCATGCCTCAGTGAACACTGTAGTCACACGGGCCCCGTCCTCCAGCCAATCACTGCAGAGATCTGCTTATTGAAGAGCGGGCGGATGCCACGGCTAGTTGTTTGATTTGAATTTGAATTTTAAAACATCTCCCTCATTACATTTTCCCATTATTTAATCAATTATTCATGAAATCCACAAATGAGCAAGGGTGCTCTGATGCCGAGCAAACACTTGGACAGCCCTGAACTTGATTCACTGTTTTTTCCTTCATAACCTCCAAGTGTGCGAGCCCCCGGCCTCGTCTACAAGTGTCCCCAAAGGACACTCAAAGAGACGGAGGAGGTGGAGAGGCATGTCTGACAAGGAGAGAGGGCTGCCATAGACAAAGAGACGGAGTTAGAGGGATGGTAGCAGAAGCAGAAGGGGATGCAGAGAGCGGTGGCAGATGGAGGGAGACGAGAAGTGGGGAAGCTTGGGAAAAGCAGAAGGATGGTGGGGAGAAGAAGCGGAGAGGAAGGGAGACGCCGACACACAGCGGAAGGAAGGCAGACGGGAGGACAGAGGGCAAACCGAGTTAACGCCACCGAGGCAAGCGGCAGCATCTGCGATCAATAATATGTGTCCAATGTGTGATCGGCAGAGCAGATGAGCCATAGATATGTTGCATCACTGCCACCCACAGCAAAAAGCCTGTGCCTCCTGCAACAGGATATTGTGCTTAAATAATCAAATAAAACCGTCTCTTCCCGTCACTGTCCGTCTTTTTGTCTCCTCATCCCTCCGTCTGTGTCTCTGCGCGGGCAAGACAAACAAAGAGATGTAATGAGAAATCTTACAACGTCGTGAGGGGCAGCCATTGTGTTCTTATATTACAAGTCGTGAATTGTAAAAGGCCCTAGCTTTGTTGCTCAAGTCGAGACACAATTCGAGCGAAGACAAATAGGCACTTGGATAAAATAAAAGGTGTGACAGAGGGGGCTCGAGGATATTGAAAAGGCAACAAATGACCTTCTCCAAGTTTCATCTCTTCCCCACTGTCTTTCTACGCTCTGTGCATTTCATTCTCTGCCCCGCCATGTCCCCTCTTTCCCACTCACTCACCCACTAATGGTTATTTACCTTGTTGGAAAGGGCTTCGCTTTCTCACCGGAGGGATCGACGGCACAGGACGTGAGCGAAAGCCGAGCGGCCTCGCGAAAGAAAAGAGGACAGAGAGGAGCGAAGGGAAGCAGGTCAAGAAGCGGGAGAAAAGAACGAAAACATCTATCATTCATGTCGGTCTCCCCGGTGACACCGACTCTCCCTCCCACTCTCCCTCACAGCTGCAATGGAAGCGAAGGTTTGGCCACAGACAGAGAGGGGAGAGAGAGAAAAAGAATTACATGTCAATATTTGTTCCCACTGGCGGCCTGGATTGAAACAGATACATTACATTCCCTTAGTCTTTTCCCCCTAAAGCCAATTCAAGAGCTCTACCTTTGTTTGGGATCAAGAAGACTTCAGGGGTCGCCTGGGAGAAAGCAGACATGGCAGGATAGTGAACGAGGCGACCAAGGAAAGGTATGAGCGTAAGGGAAAGAGGGCGAGAGGATGACTAACACTGACAAACAATGATTTTAAGGGCACAGAATGAGAAAAAGCCCGAGAGTGGACATTTCCCAGAGCAAGTCTTACAATACAAACAATGAGTCAAATCAGTGTCCAGGCCGGCTGCTTCTCCACCTCATTGACTACAGGCTGTATCATCAGTACGAGCGGTTATTGCTCCTCAGCCACAGGCTGTCCCTTACTTGTAAATCGCATTGGCTATAGGAATAAATGTTTATTTCATTGTATTCAGCGAGCAGAGTACCAAGAACAGAAATGTTTGCTGCACTAAATGTCGGATTTATTGCTCCCTGGAATAAACAGTCCGGGTAATATCACCCGTACAGTTTGCTTCTTGTGGTCCAGACCACAGCAGGAAAGTTGGCTTCACTATATTTGTTTTCGACGATACCTCATTTAAGGGATCGTTTGGGTGTTTTGAAGTGGGGATGTATGAAGTACTAGATGCAGGGTCCCAATATGAAAAGGCCTTGGCAGAGGAGGAAGCAATGCTTCAGAGACTCTATGGTGGTGGAGACCCACTGTAGATGTCAGCCGGCCACCCGCCAGTTTGGAGAACCGGGCAAGAGTACCGACACAAGAGCGAAGCGATGTACTGCTGTGGAGCAGCAGCAAAACGTATCTCAGCCTCCTAAAAGATAGGCCCACTTAAAGAAAATCAATATCCGTTAAAGTGTGCGCTATATTTGGGATATTTCTCACCGCTTTATCCTGCCCCCAGACAACCCTTTCAGACGGTGAACTGAGCTGAGTGGGGGAACTCATCTATGCTCTCTTTACAGCCACTAGACTCTGTTGACAAAAACAGTATAAATCATTTTCACTTTATCTTCAGTTCCACGTCGAAAAATACTCTAAATATATAGTGTACACCGCTGCCCCATCTACAGCAGTACATTACTTCTCTCCAGTGTGTGCCAACCGCCATCTACTGTAGGTAGTGCACGGACTATGACCACTTCAGAGATCCCGAACTCTCCCTTTAACAGTAGGCATGACATGGTATACCCCTTCCTGTTATAAACAGTTATTCCTTGCCTTGAACCGGTGCATCGGAGTAAACCCACAGACTGTTGTCGTGTGTTCAGGCACAGTGAGAATCCTTCTCTCTTCCTGAAAACAAGGACACTTTATTGGACAGCGTTTCAGTAATCAATCACTCCAATAAATCAGAGATGTTGGCTTGTGTTGACGAGCCTGTCTGTGCTTGTTCTTATTTGGCGGTGTGATACCAGTTATGGAAATAAACAGCTTGTTCGGAGTATCAGTCCTGACTGTAGTTTAGATCTTGTCGTCTTTATGTTAAAACCAAACTAAGAGTCCACAGCCATGCTAGCTGCACTGTGAGGTGGAGGCACAGCACTGCTTTGAGCTTAATACTTAGCTTGCAACACTGGCAATGCTGATAATTAGCAGTTCATATTTACCATGTTCATCATTTTAGCTTAGTGTCAGTCTGCTAATATTGCTAATTATCAGAGAACACAAAATACAGCTGAGGCCGGTGGGAATACCGTTAGTCTGGTATTAAATAGGACAAATTCAATTTTTTGATGCGGGAACCACGAATGTCTGTTTTTTTTTGTGCCATTCCATCTTTTAGATTTCGATATAACTAAGGGCAAAAACTATGAAACATTAGGGTAAAAGTCTGGGGTCAAAGCTAGTAGGATCTGTGAATGCGGGCACCAAACTTAAGAGCAATCCATCTAAAATGTGTTGAGATATTTCAGTCAGGATCAAAAAGCGGTGGTCGAATATTCTTTTTTTGTTGCTTAGGAAGGTTCCTACGTGAGTTAAATGACATGGAAGCATCTAAGTGGCAGCCATGATTGAGAGCTGGTTCGAATTCTGTTAATGCGAAGAAGAAAAGTGCTTCAATGCTTCCTCTCTTATCTCCTTTAGCATAGGAAACACTGGAACATCCTGTACGAAAGGAAACGAGATAATACCCCCCCTCAGTTCCTTGCAGCAGCAACATTTAAACCTACACTTTTCAGACCATTAGGCTGTCAATACTGCCACCGCTGTTTAATTGTACACTGTGGATAAATTGAAAACATCCTTATCAGGTGTGATTCTGTTTTCCACAGGAATCCTTTCTTGAAATAATGATATAAAGTTGTTGTTTTTTTAAACCAATTCTCTTAGAGCAGCGGATGTCTTATCCTAAATCCGTGTGAATTTTCCAGAAGGGTGAATTGAATCAATAGGAAATCGTTTCGTGGCAGTATCGTTGTCCAAATAATTGATATATCGTATGATAATGGAACTTGTGACCCCCTACTATTCCACCCCTACTATTCCTCTGCAGCCTATGATTACCATCCCTTGATCCTCACTGCTCGCATGGCTATAAAACCTTGTGGACACAATGAGGTGGCCCTCAGAGGCACCAAAGTCTGCCTGGAGGGCCACTTGTATTCACAAGTCTGCCATCTTTGTAGTTATTTAGTGCCACCAGAGTTTGAATGGCAGCGCTGCAACTAGAACCAAAGCAATGAAGTTCACTACTCTACGCTTGTTGAATCCCCAACACATCACACCTCCCAGCTCCATTTACCACGAAAGGACACAAGTATCAAAGGGTAAAACTGCGTGCAACAACTTGACAACCTCACTATGTCACTTTCAATATGCACTACACTACATGAGGCACCAGAGCTTGCATAACAGAGCTTGTAGATCAGTTTGTATGTCAGGATTGATGTCATGTGTGACACCAACTAATTAACTGGCCAGAGGCGGCCAGCCCTTCTTATCTGGCACCATTTCTAAATGCATTCTGTGTTTACATACAGCACTTACAAAGCAATGCAGTGCTGTCTAACAATGCTTACAGTCATCGGTGTATTGAATGAGACACGCATTGTTTAGGTCAGTCAGAGCTGTACAGTGGGAGCAGCTAATGCCTGCTTTAATTGCACATCCCTCTCGCACTGAGCAAACATTTAGTAAGGTAGTTAGAGTTATCTGAAGTAGGGAAGGGGGGGGGGGGGGGGGGGTGCAGGCAAAGTAATTAAACAGGAGGAAGACCCTTTAGTGCTTTAGGTTTGCAGTAAAGGAAACTGGTGTCACAATTTGTTGTTGTTTTTATCACCCTCAAGTACCTCAACTAACTGCTTTAGAGTCGCCGTGTTTCACTGCTTTTACTGAACTACTCTCTAACCGAAGTTTTCTCAAAGTCAATTCTTAAGATCCAAATCAGGCCACGTGAAACAATGATGTTTGATTGTGACTGAGGCAACAATTTCCTTGCCTCACCGACGGCGTTTGATTGTGAGATTGTGAGTTGCAGTCATTTCACACAACCTGACTAAAGGTTAATTATGGGCTGTAGATAAAAAAAAAATGATCACGGCATTCAAACCAGTCTGTTTGGAATTACTTGTCTGCTTCGCATCATAACAATTTGCTTTTTTTTTTTGCACTGAAGTTGCATCACCTCGGGCCACCCTGGGATTTCTAATTATTGCACCAGTTGTCTGTGTTCTTAATCCCGCACCAATCTGCCGCCGTGTTTGTAATCTGGCACAATATGTTAATTTGCGATGGAATTTTACAAAGTGATCGCTTGATAGATTATCCTGTTGTCATTCTGCATCTCATTAATTTGGGCCATTTTATTTTCCAGAAGCATTTCTTTTTTTCTTTCCACTCCGGTTTAGCGATATGTGGGGGCTGCTGTGGACGTTCTCTCATGAAAGCTTGATCGTAATTTGGCTGCAAACTCAGGATACTCATCTAGCCGCTCAGCATGAAGACCCGTTATGTCACCGTCGTCTGCAGAGATGATCCGTGCTATTAAATTAGAGTGAAACTCTGACTTCGTCTATCTGCTGGAAAGGCAGCACTTGCAACACAAACGTGGATTAGATCCCTAAAACCAGACGAGGTCGGCAGGTCCGCCAGTGCCAGTGAGGCAAAATCAAACATATGGGAAGAAATCGGATTATGCTGCAGATGTTAATTCAATTTTGAGTCAAAGTAGTCGTAATGTTACTGACATCGGAGGAATTGTCCTCTGGATGCTGATGAGCATATTTGGCATTAAATCAGTGATCTGTGATGGGTCGCATTGTGAAAGCATCCCTGTAGTTCATGTTGACTTCTAATGAGTCAAACATGTGTGCTGAAATACATAACCGTATCGAAATGCAAAGGTCATCACCGAAGTGTACCTGGGGAGGATCATATTGTTAAGAGCAGCCTGAAATGACACCACTGGGTCGAGGCGGAGCAGTTGCTTGTGGTCCCGCACTTGCTAAATGCAGAACTACTGTACGTTGCACGCAGTCCTGAAAGCCCTTCATTCTGGGACAGGGTGCCTCTTTTTTGAATAATGTGACCTTCAGAATGCGAGAGTTGACTGGTTGGTGCTATTCACTGTACTCATTCTAAACGCTCACTTCAAAACATGGCCCCAGGGGCCTCATTTGAGCACGGGCAGCACTTCACAGTCAACATTTGACCTTTTAAAGCCCCAAATGGTTTTTCCTCGGTTATTTCACTGCTGCATATGCACATTTTCCCCAAAGGATATTGATTGCAGATGGCAAATAGCTTTTTGTATTGTTTTCATTTCGATTTTTTTCACCACTGCTTTTAGTCCAGTTTAAAAATGATATATTTTCAAAATAAGGCAAATCGAGAGCAGACCTCCAAAAGCAGTTTTCTTTGCGGACATCTTGCGAGAGATTTGTCGATGGCTCCACGTGTGTTTTTATCATCTGTGACATGGTCATGCTTTTACTGTGCCACATACATTTCGTCTTATCTTATCTGCTCCTGTTATTTTTCGTGTTTTCTGCCTGTAATATCACTGCGTCTGTCCAAGATGACCATGAAACAAAAGCCAGGAGCACAAACACTGTGCTGGATATGTCCACGTGGAGGCTAATACACTAAAGATTGTACTTCTTGTAATGGATGGAAACCTTAATCTCTTTCTCAAACGTCAGAGATAGTCATTTTGTTCTGTTAGGGAAGGAGATTGACCCCTTCAACCCTCCCTGGCATTTTGGAGGAAATAACTTTTTTGGGCTTATCATCTCTGCCCTAAAGAGATTTGCACGCCACTGGGCTCATGCAACCATATTGTGATTTCAATCTCACCCGATACACTGATAGGGATGACCCCCCACCCAAAAAAAAAAACCCCACACATTACACTTAATATTGCAGAATGCACAACAGTAAGACATATTTCCCCACACTGTGGGGCAAAAAGCAATCATCACATGGGGAAAGAAAATAGTTTTCATAACCAAAGAAGGCGTTTATTACAGATCTGCAAGGAGACAAATGGATTTACAACAGCCACGGCTGAATCTGTATGCTAATTTGTCCCAGAGCTTTAGCACGAGGCATTCCCTCGGATTCCGTGAGACGAACATCCTTCTCCTGCTGATGGCCTCGACGTACACTTTACACTCCAAAAATAGCAGCGCCTCACATCCCCAGTTCATGAGACGTACACATGAAGACATGCGCATAACACAAATGCAGAGATGACTTATCAAACACAGACTGAGGTGCATTCCTTTGATTAACATCTGTTTGTGTTTGGTAGAAGCTGGTGCCTTTATATATAACTCGGCGTGATGCGAGTCCGTAGAGGAAGGTGTTAGAAGGTACTAAGGTAACATCTCAGCCATGGCAAATGCACAGGGGAGTTTTTAAGGGTCAGTTCACAGAAATTAACATATATATATAATTTAATATATCATATTTTCTTCTACTGGTACGTCATTTTGGACGAAGGCGTAATGTTTTCGGGTTGTCCGTCCGTCCGCTCCCTTCTCGAGAATGCAAAACCTCAGGAAGGTCTGGAGGAAAACTGTCTTTAAATTTGGCACAAACGTCCACTTGGACTCGAGGATGAACTGATTCGAATTTGGAGGTCAAAGGTCACTGCGACCTCGCGTCCTACCCGTTCCGTTCTCGTGAACACAATATCTCTAAAACACCGAGAGCGAATGTCTTCAAATTTGGCCCGAACGTCCACCATAACTAAAGAATTAGTATGCAAGATGTATGCCTGCACCCCAGAGCAATAGAGGTGAATGAAGTTTCATTTGCATTGCTCACAGAATTGAAAAAAAATTCAAAAGCAACCATCTCTTTTGAAAAGTAGCGTCCCGGTTGCTCTGGATAATCTACAGACGTCACTACTTTCCACTGAAGAAATAATCCCTATGAAACTGCATGGTCTGTGGATTGTCCTTGAGTGATTAAGACACTTTTTTCTGGAACGATTCGTTGTTGTGGTCCGCTGTGGTGTTGGAGTAAAAGTACAAATTTCAGACGGATTCCTCAAAACCTGGGAGAATACAACCAAAACCATCAGTGTGGCTCATTAATGCCACTGGTAAGTGAGGAAATGTTTTTTTGTCATTTGGGTGAATCGACCCTTTAACTACAGGTCAGCTGCTTTCTGATGCCTAATGCATTGATTGTCAGCATTATTACAAAGCTCAGGTGCCACATGACAAATGAGTGATTATACTCCTCTGATAAATTTGCAACTACAAAGAGTTATTGAAACCTATCGCCTGCAGGATAACCCTGATTGGCAGACTTATTAAGAAGCTCAGGTGCGTGGTAGTGTTCTTAATAAATGAGTCCGAGTGGTGTCAGATGCCCATCAGGGTACAATAGAGGGGGGGGGGGGGGGGCGGGGTGACAGGGCTGGGCTGTCCCATCAGTCACAGTGCGGCAGGGGGTCAGAGGTGACCCTGGTACCCCATCTGGTTCAGAATACACAGACAGGGGAGAGGAGGGGGGAGAGTGAGTGTTGAAAGGAGTGGTGATGGTGGTGGTGATGGTGGTTGATTGCTTATGAAGACGGATACAGAGATTTGGGGGGGGCTGATGCAAGCACACCAATGTGTACATGTTCAGAGGCATGTGAACGCACTGTACATCTGTGGTGTGTAACTAGAGCGAGACACAAACACAGTCTCTCCCCCGGAGGGGTGAGGTCAGGGGTGATCTGTCACACGATGCACCTCGATCGTAACAGATGGATGCACACACACACACACACACACACACACACACACACACACACACACACACACACTTTCACACCCAGTCTTGTGTCCCAGTGAGGCTGGCAGGGTCCTGACCTGTGTGACCAGGCTTGCAGACCAGGCAGGCATATGGGCCAGGACCCTGGGGGCAGCGAGATAGACAAAGAGCTGATTGGCACCATTGGAGGATAAACACACATGGTTTACCCAGCTTCTAAGTCCGGAAATGAAGTTCACGCAGCGCTGTTGTACAGCAAATCATTTTTTTATATATATTTTTTTATTTTTAGATGCGTTCTTTGCAATTGCTATCAGCCACGTGTTTGCTACACGCCATTATTATTCTCTTTAAAAGAAAAAGTCAAGCATGTCCCGCCACTGATGGGAAAGTGTTTGTGTTTGTTCAGGCAGGTGCCGGTGGTAGTTGGCATTGTCAGTTTGGACGAGGAAGGACATACATGGGTAGGCATGGATGGGTCCAAATTAACATTGGTCGGCTCACCTGCTGCAAACTGTGTAATTTATATCCCACATCAGTGAGTCTAATTCCTTTGTACTTATTGTTATATGTAGTCATTTCGTGTTTTGCCGTGGGGCGGCAAAATTGGCAGATGGCGGAAAAAACAATCGGTTTCCCTCTTTTCTCACTTAAAGACGCATATGTTCACAACAACAGTGGGGGAGCACATGTAGCCATGTGAATGCCTGTTTTGTCTTGTTGGATAAGTCACCTTGTGTCACCTTTAAACCTTTAAACCTTCTAGAAACTACATAGTTGTTTAACCGGTCCTGTACTGTACTGCAACAATGGCATCGGTCTGAGCGGTCCTGCTGGTGTTCTAGAGCTTTGGACCCAGACTGAAAACGACCCGTGATTGTCTTGAAAAGACACAGATGAGCCGAGTCAAAGTACTCAAACAACGACCGATGCCTTAAATGTATGATTATAGTTTGATGATAATAGTTTGAAAGTTTTGGAAATATGCTTATTTGCTTTCTTGCTGTGAGTTAGGTGAGAAGATCAATCCCACTTTCATGTCTGTATGCCTCAATATGAGGAAACAGACAGCAATAGATTAGCTTAGCATAAAGACTGCAAGCAGGGTGAAACAGCACACTATTGAACACACAGTATCTTGTTTGTTTTTGGAGCTTGTCTCAGGACCTAAACGTGGGGATATGTTTGGATACGGTTGAGTTTGGTTCATTTGATCAGGTTTCACTTGTAAGTTGCATTCCCAAGTTAGATGTCTCGAGCCCTGATTGTTTTTAGAGAAGCAACCAGGTCTGCATTCTACTGATCGTCAGCAACCTTCTCCTGTGATCTTTCCTCTCTCATCAATAGAGATTAGCCTTCTCCTCGCCTTAACCATCTATCGCTCCATCTATCCTCAGTCTCTCTCTCTCTCTCACACACACCTATAGCTACATGGGATATGCACACAGTCCATCAGCTTAAGTTGTCTTCACTCCCCATTTACTCCCCATTTACTCCTGACTCCGTGTGTATGCATGCATACAGACCCACACGCAGACCTGTGAGATGTGCGCGGGAACAAATCACCAGCTGCCAGCGGTAAATGAAGATATAACCACTCCTGGCCGCCGTGTACCTTCAGCAGTGCCACTTAATCCAGCCATAGGATCTAATGTGGATGGACACTCAGTGATGGAGAAAGACATGCACTAACAAACACATCCACTCCAGCTAACAGTGATTGACACCAGCTCGCACGAAGCTCACTCTGTCTTTTACACAATGTCACTCGCAAAAACAGGGCCAAGATGCAGAAACATGCAAGCATGAGAACACACGTAAACACAATCCACACATTCAGTTACAGCGACGGTAATCACACGTTCTGTGTCTTAAATAGTGTAATTTCAAACTGCTGGCAAATCTCTGATGTTTATCACTGAATTACATTTTGCCAAGACGGGACTTTATGATTCCTGTTGACACTCTCACATTCCCTGGTTTTCTATGTTTATTTTTAATTTAAGCTACATAAACTTTAGCATAGTTTCATTTTAAAGATATCATGGTGTATCCATTTGAGGTATTCAGGGCATTTAGGATATTGCATTTTCAAAATGAATGAGATGAGTATATGATTCCATATCTAAACATACAACTTTGTTATCAAAGATACACTGCCATGCCACATGGTGAATGAGCTGTGAATAAGGTCAATGAATGAATAGCATTATACAACATACAGTATGTCTTAACATATGGCTTACACATACTTTACCTTGAGAAACCTCCTGTAAATATCCCTAAATAGTGAATCAAATCACTGATATCTTTTTTGTTTTAATTTGATATAAATGATATAAAGATTTTCATAGTGAAGATTCCATTTCTACGTAGTGTCATTTGTTTTACAATAATGTTTTTAGATGAGCAAGAGTCCACAGCCATGCTAGTGGCGCTTTGACACTGCACGGTACAGTGGGGCTTTAGAGCTAAATGCTAACACTAGCATCGCAACATGGTCACCATTACAATACTAACATGATGTTTAGTGGGTATAATGTTCACCCGCTTCTCCATCCTAGTTTAGCATGTTAGCATTTATTTTTGAAACTGTTGTTAGAGGAGAAGATACTCAAACAGATTCCAACTCGGCCTGAGTTGGACATCAAATTTTATCTCAATCCGTCTAATAGCTGTTGAGACATTCCACTTAAAACCACAAATGTCATTCTCATTGTGGCACCAGAGGAAATGTCAGGGGTTTACATAAGTCGTTCGGGTACATCATGAGGGAAGCATGAATGTCCGCACAAAATCGTGTGCCAATCTATCTGTTAGATGTATATATTTCACTGGATTAGTGAAATAGTTTGGACCAACAGACAGACAATTAGACAGACATTGCCATCCCTTGAGCCTGGCTAGAAAAACATCTCAATGATCCTCCTACAATGTCCTCTCTCTCTCTCCCTCCCTCTCTCTCCCTCAGTCTCTTTTGTTCCCTGTCCTCCCTCTGTTGGGGTCTGTCACCATTGCAGAGAGCAGTGATCAACGTTAATAACAGGCGTGCTTTAATTAGCCCACAGTAAACAATTAACACAACAGCAAAAAAAGAAAAAAAAGAATTCAATGCTAATCACATCCGGCAATGATAAAGTGCTGCAACAATATCAATGAATACCTTTGCCTGTAATTAGGAATACCTTCCAGGGTGTGTGTGTGTGTGTGTGTGTGTGTGTGTGTGTGTGTGTGTGTGTGTGTGTGTGTGTGTGTGTGTGTGTGTGTGTGTGTGTGTGTGTGTGTGTGTGTGTGTGTGTGTGTGTGTGTGTGTGTGTGTGTGTGTGTGTGTGTGTGTGTGTGTGCGAATGATTGTGTATGTGTGTTGTTTAATCCATTCCTTTAAAACTATTTTCTTTTCTGCTGGCCTTTTATGCGACTCACTCATTAATGCTCATAGAATTGGTATTTCAGTAATAGAAAGCCATAGAAACTACGATCAAATGGAGCTGCAGATGAATGGGGACGGCGGGATCCACTGAAATAGCTTCCTCTGTATGTCTGCCCCTCTTTGCTTGACATAAACATCTTGTTTATTGCTTTCAATGTAAGGAAGATATTGGTATCTGTACTGAATGAGCAGACTTGACAGTTCATGACGGAGAGCGTGGATAAGAAATGTGGCAGAGTGCCAAGAATAGCATCCCGTACACAGGGACACCAGTTGCATTGTTCTGTAGGTGGAAATACGGCCGGCCTCGAATTGCAATTAAATTGTTTAGAAACAGCACAAAGAATTACAGCCCGGAGGAATTAAGTGGTATTAGTCCATCTGTCCGTTTTGAGTTAGTCAGACGCTGAGGAACATCTTTCTGTCTGTTGGTGATTTTGTATGGTGAGCCCCTCCATATGCACGGCACTCCCCAGATCCCTCAGTCACGCGTGACATACTGAACTCCAGCATCCCAACAGTGTTGTATGATGTCTGGTTAACAAATGAAATGACAGACAAATGGCATCGATCCTTGAATGCACTGGATTTGTGTTAATTGCCACTGAGAAAGTAATTGGTCTTGGCTCAATCTCTGCTGAAGGCCAATTTGCACGAGAATGATAAAAGTTCCCACATGGAAAAGAAACAAGGGGCTGCAGCGGTGTTTTCCACTTTCAAGGGGCTTTAGTGAATGGCTTGGAGTGGAAATGGTGCTGTTGACACAATAAGTAATGTGTCTTCTTCTGGAGGTTTAGTCTGCCTTCTCCACTGCTGCAAAAACACACACGCACTGATAGACCTGTTACAAACCAGACAGCAGCAGAAATGCCATTTCTGTACTTATCTGGATCATTCACTAACAAATATGTCATCTTGTTTTGACCTGTAATTGTAGAGCCTCCCTTTAGGCCTGTCACTGTGATATAAAAAAAATAACAGGGGCCAGATGTATTACTAAAAAAAAAAAGAAACATACTTATCCGCACAGAATCTGGTATTTATTGTTAGTAATGTGCATACCTTCACGCGGTCCCTACGCCATGTGTGCCACTTAATTTGAAAAGGTCTTTTTCATGACATCATGGCTTTCAACAACAGCACCAACTCAGTTTTGATAACATTGATAGCCGTGTGAATAAATATCTGTTTTCACAAGCTTGATTTTATTCCGGCATGTGCACATCGTTTCACATAGTCGACCTAAATGATGCAGTATTGTGGGAATAAGAACAATCATAAATTCGACCCACTTATGTATCATTAGTCTTATTAGTGGGCTGTTCTGGATCACAATACACAGCGTACAGCGTATGGCTGTGTGTAACACCATCTACATCGCCGGTGCCAGATCAAGAATGGAATGAGTCTGGGTTATGTCCAAACAAGATTAAATGGGAGGGGGGGGTGTTGACATAAATTCATAAATAATTTGGGGGAATGGGCGTTTGCCTTGCGCACATGCAAACACTCTCACAATGACTGAGGTTTATATATCTGCCGTGAAGATTTTTGCGCATATGCAGATGTTTAGTCGACATAGTGTTTAAACACCTGGGCCCAAAGAAAACAGGCTAAAATCGCACTCATGTGAGTCTCTTCTCATATGAGGATGTGTATCGTATTCCATTTTGAACCAACCTGTGTTGTTTCCATCTGGACAATTGAGCCTCCAAATGGATTTCCCATTGTTAAAATGACCACTTTGATTTCAGCCCATATTGACTCCATCCCTTTAAGGGCTAAAATCACTCTCTCTCTTTCTCTCCCGTGTGTTTTTTTATTCCATGTTTCTCATGGCATCTCCATTTTGGCCCTGTTCTCCCATTTTATTTCCCCCTCTATCCCCACTCCGTTTCTCTCTTTCTCCATTCTCTGGAGTAATTGCATTGATAGTGAACAGTGCTGCTAATTAATTATGCAACAGCCGAAAATTGAGGTGAGAGCGAGGGATGAGAGGAGGAGAGATGAGGTTTGTGCCAAATGGTCTACGGTAGAGAGAGAGAGAGAGAGAGAGAGAGAGAGAGGGAGAGTGTGTGAAGTACGTTGAGGGAAAGAAAGAAAAAAAAAAAGCCAGATGGGAAGCAGAACAAAGGAAAAGCACAAGAAGATGAGGAAAGGAGGAAGATGAGAGGCGAAGAACGCAACAACTGAGAGGTTGTGTTTGTAACAAGGATCTGTCAAAACGCGAAGATCAACAGCGCGCAGACAAATCAGGGCTCTCCAGCAGAGGAAGATCAGAAGGATGGATGGTGGAAGAGTCAAAGGGAAATATCAGCATTCCCTGCTCTTCTTTAGTGAAAGGCGCAGATAACTTAAGTATGTTTCTCATACTTAGCCTGTACGTCCCTGTGCGCCACAGAGGAAATCCAGCGGGATTACAAGATCTGATGGACCTGGGAGGGTCAGTTTTAAAAGTACTGATACTGAATAAAATACCTGAGTAAATATATTCCAAATTGAAGTAATCAGGGATAAGATTGTCTTTTTAGAAAACATCTTTCTTTTCCCTGTGCGGGGGGATTAGCAGAGTTGCTAGTAGCTCGTAGCATGTGGTGGTTTAACTATTGAAGCTACTCATTAATTTACACAGCCCCGGCAGCATAAATAGGCTTTTATATTAATTAACTGTTTATCTTACTACCTCTCACACAAAAAAATATGCATTTATAATACAACGAAAAAAAGATTAACATTAGAAATGTCATCATTAATGTATTGTATAAGAAATGGCTTAAGACATGAAAGATTATTCACAGTTATTGAAATGTTCTTCTGGAATAACATGTTCATGCAGTCATTGTTTTTTCATAATGTAACGTCAGTATTGGTTAATAATACAATATTAACTTGGATGGATAGATAGAGAGAGAGTCAACTTTATTGTCCCCCGAGGGGAGGTTTGTCTACAGCGCTACAGTGTCTGGCTTTTCAGAAAAACAAACCGGAAACATCTCAAAACATCGAGACATTTGACAACGCTGGAGCTTAAAAAACAGCCTGTACAAATGAATGTGCAAAAGTGCTAAGTGTTAAAGTGCTTGTGTATTAATTGCACATTGCTCTATTGCACTAAGATTTAGCATTAGCAACTTAAGGCACAGTTAAGCCGGGCCGACACTTAAGCCAAACAACACTAATTCTGCTGCCTGTTGGCTACCTGGGTTCAATGTGCAGTTAACTACTATTTTTGAAAAAAAGAATATATAGTTTTTTGCATTTTTTTCCCGTGGCTGCTTTGCAAGCTTAACTCAGTGGTTCACCAACTTTTTCTGTCACGTCCCCCCCCCCCCCTTCCCCCCCCCCCCCCCCCCTTTCATTGTAATCTGATAAATCTGCCTAAACTTGTAAAAGTCCATCCTCCCCTGGTTTCAATCAACAACCAGAATACAACGTGGACAACGCGTTGGTCCAAAGATGATCTTCAAATTTCATCTCCAATTCTGTACGTGACGAACTGAATCCATGTTATATAGGCCTTCACAACAGAGTTCTATTTTCCTTCTTTCAGATGTACTTTTCCCATCTTGTATCGAGCAGGAGCTAGCTGCTAGCGTCAGCCAACGCAACAGTTGTGCTTTCACAAAGTGCGTTTCAGGTTTAAAAATTGACAGAATAAAAATGTAAAAAATCTGAATATATATATATATATATATATATATATATATCAAGTAGCACTGTTAGCGCATAAAATGGGGCACAGGCCATCAATGATCTGGCCACACACAGAAAATAGCTGAACCATTATATCATATTTTAAATTCATTTAGGCTGACATTGAACTGAGCCACCTCTCGCACATACCCGTTTAGTCATTGCTTGCTGAGTATTATTGAGACGATTTCTATCAGTACCTCTCATAAGTCAATGTCAACTGTTTTAAAATAAAGCAGCAGCTCACAAAGAACTCTGACCTGCTGAATCACTTTTTGACTGAAATGTTTCGGGCTCATATTTTGTTCCGTGTATGTCACACCATTCTGCCCCGTGTGCCACCTATTCTCTGCTTTTCAATATCATATAATATAATATTTAACGTTGCCAACATTAAATTAATATTCCGTCTCTCCCTCCTTTGCTCTTTTGCATATACTCTCTCTTTACACCTCACCTCAGTCCCCGCCGCAGGCTCCTCCGATTTCATTCAAATCCCACACCCTCCCCTCCTCCCCCCCTTTCCCTCCCACTGTCTTCTCCATCTCTGCCGCCCTCTCCAGCTGAAGTGCTGGCTCGACTAATTAAAAGCCTTAATCAGGATTCATAATTAGGTCTAATCAGTGCCTTGTACATCATTCCCTTGCATTCTCCCGTCGCTGGTGGTGAAGGCCGAGATGCTCATGAAATAATTTAGGCAACTTAATGCTTCCAAATGCGGAGCTGGGAGCAGGGCTTCAGTGAAAAGGAAAGAGAGAGGAACATGATTAGGACCAGGCGGCTGATTGCTTCCCTTTCCTCCCTCCCTCCCTCCATCCCCACTCTGGTTCTCTACTTCACACATTCACATTTGTTCCCTCTCTTTCTGCCCTTTACTATCTGTCTTTCTTTTTCTCATATCTGTGTGCGTGCGCGTGCGATGGCCTCGTGACAAGACAGTGGGGTAATAAAGCAGACAGCCAACCAGATCACAGCTCCCTCCCCTAACTCCGCCGCATCCACCTGCTTCATTACAGCTGAGGCCACAGCGCGCTAAACCCTGCAACAGCCTCTCCGCTCTTTACTGCCTTCTGTCCACCTGAGCTCTCATCTGTTAGGATTAACAGCCAACACAATACAGCGCGGGAACAGGAAATAATTACACTGTTCATTATGCACAAGGCCTCCGCGTAGCTAAGACTACAGCCCCCCTGGTTTATTACCATGTCTCTGTGCTGCTCTCATCACTTCTACAAAGTCTGAATATGATCCCGCTGCAAAGGAGCTGCTACCTTTTTTGAATTTCGCTGGTGTGTGTCATTGTAGCTCATAGAGTCCCGGCCGCGCGGAACATTTCTCTTTTGCCTCTGTGTCAGCCTCCTGCTGCCTGAATAAGAAATTGTTCAGGAAAGGAATTCAAATCGCCTTCAAAAAGAAAAACGGCAAACAGTGGGAGTCTGTGGAAAAGCTGCATTGAGCGGGTCTCTGTATGACGCTTGTTCTGCCCCCTTTGTCTGTGCTGTCAGAGCCCGACCGCTTTAAAATATATATAGCAGGTGCCCAGGTACGTGCTCATGCTGCGGTACACACGTGTACTCGCAATTGTGACGACAATGACTTTCCAGCGAGCCATACAGAAATGTGTCAAAATCATGACATGCATTGTTCTGTGCCAGCTATTAGGCTTATAATGGAGTGGTTACCTTGACGACCGTAAATCAAGCCGGGTGGTGCAGCGGGATGAGGGTTATTGAGGGTAAAAGAAAAACTAAAATTGGTGTTATTTTCTAAAAAGAGGTTGCTGTGTTACCAGAGATGTCCTGCAAGGTAGTCTCTAGCTGTACAAGTACTGTGCAGGGAGAAAACACTTACTTTAACATAATTATGAGTCTCTATTTTGGAACACCTAACGAGAGTCTTCAAGTCACAGGAAGTTAGTTTACCTTAAGCCATCTCTGCTGGTACACCCTAAAGAAGGTCTAAACACCGCATTGGGGAAGCAGCGAGGACCCTGAAGAGTATGAAGCCCAGCACCATCTTCAGCTGTCTGTTGGAGCACCAGTCAATAACAGGGACAGAGTCAAGATCGTCGACCAGCAGACCCTGGATGGCCGTAGAAAGATCAAAGACACAGAGACCATCTTTGAACCAATATATATGGGTTATCAGCACCCCTCTCTTTACAGCCACTTGTATCATGTGAGCGTATGAAAGGATATGTGCTCGCTTTAATCATCCCTCTGTTCATACTGGCCATTGAAAGATACATTGCTAATGTGATTCTAATGCAAGAGACAGAAGGCTAGCTGAAGTTAATATGAGGCTTTGGCAGTCTGAGTTGTCTTTTTATCTTCAGATAAACGTTGGAATCAACACGTTCTCACTCCCAACTCGTTAAATACAGCAGCTTGGTCAGCGGATCTACGCTTCAAGCTACGATGCTCTACGTACCAAACTAGTGTCAGTTTTATGTGTTTTTTGAACATTAAAGTATGTAAACATGTTCTAGTAGAAACCCAAACTACTCTTTTAAATGCAGGACTTTAACTTGTGATCATGTTAGTACTTTTATTTGGAGGATCTGAATATTTTTCTACCACTTTCCTCTGGGTGTACTATTTAAAATAGAGAAACAGTACTTCTGAAATGAGCTGGATGGAGTACAATGCAAAGCCACTTCATGCAAAATACATGAATCAGACCCAATCAGGTAGTCCTTGTGGCTACTGTTATAGCTCGGTTGAACAATGTCACCCAAAAACCAAAAACCCCAAAAGTTGACTCTCCTAAATTACTGCATTCATGCAAAAATCTAAAAGCTGCTGCGACTAGAATTCTCAATCATTACGATACAGTTATCAAGTTATGTATACAGTACCTTAGTATAAATGGTGTAATCACTTGAGACAATAGAGGAGATGATTGCTGGATGAGTATTTTTAGCACGTGTCGACATTTCCCATGATTGCTGTTACTTTTTGGTGCAAAGACGATGTATTATGGAGCGTAGAGGCCTGTAAAGGCTGCCGTTCAGCTCCGCTGTGCATTCTTTTGGTTTATGGTAATTGGTTTTATGTCTCGAAATGAATGTGACACTGAATTATTGATGTTGAAATGTTCCACATGGCACCAGTAATTTTAAGCAATATTAGTCTCATCAGTCCCAAAAAGAAAAGAACATATAGTTTAGACCTAAAGTATACTGTATATATAATGAGGTCTGTGGGAATCTTCAAAAATACAGATTTGGAGGGCAGTGCCCCCCACCCTTAAAATCCTGCATGTGAGACTTTTATTGCTCTCTGCAGCAGGAGGGAGGGACATGCACTAAATGTGCACGTTGGCATCCCAATACAATACAATCCAACAGTTAAAAAATGTTAATGTGCTCTTAATAAATGCATGAGAGCTGCACCTGTGGCCACTTTGGAATTACAGTGAAGAAATAATTACAACCCTCAGTGTGCATCTTTTGACTTCACATTGGGTATGGCTGAAACTAATATACATTTGATGAATGCAAACGGAATTAACGCATGCCCGCCTTCCCCCCAACACACTTCAACTAGATGCCATTAAAGTAATTTATTTTTGAAAAAGTTGCTGTGTTTATAGTGCGTTAGAGAACGTAAAGAGCCAAAGTGGAACAATAAACCAGAGGTTAAATCTTTACAGAAGCTAACTAGAGTGCACTTGAATGGCCAAAAGTGTTTGTTCGTGTGTGTGTGTGTGTATTGAATGTGGATGAGTCCACAAAAAGATATTTCTTTGCGTTTGAATCCCTCTTAGGATTTGAAAGAGCATTAGTCATGTGACTCACTGCAAGGTGGTCTCACGACCTCTTGATGTGACACACACACACACACTCTGCAGCTGTCTGAGCAGTCAGGATATTAGAGGCCCTATAACACGGTGGGCCATTAACAGCAGAATAATATCACAAGTTGACCCTTGACATTCATAGCAGCTTATATCTCCTTGCTGATGGATGCAGGCTCTGCATATAGCACCCTGTGCTGGAAATGAACTGACATGGAGGGAGAAGAGGGCAACATCCCTCCATCTTAAGCCTCGCCGGAGCGAATAGCAGAGCAGCTTAGGGGAGGTGGGGGGCGTGGGGGCGTGAGGGGGAGAGAGAGAGAGAGACACAGAGAGGCTTTGATTCAAACTGAGGAGAGGGAGAGGGAGAGATGATGGGATAATGAGAATGTAGAGAGCAGATTTCTTTCGGTCTTTTACGAGGTTGCAGTTACACCCCCTTTTCCATCTCAACCCTGCTGTGGCCCCAAACCCAGCGGGACGCCGTTGCATTCAACCAGATCACCTGTTGATTTGGTAGCAGTGACGTATTACACCTCTCGCTTTATTTTTTTTCCTTTAATTGTATTCCTTTTTTTGTGATATTCTGCCTGTGCCCACCACTCACCTCGTCTTTCATTCCTGTGCCATTACTCATCTACCCTCTCTCGCTTCCTGTTGCTTACCAGAAGTCCCCTATTTTTATCTTTTGTGTGTTCCTGTGATTCCCTCGCATCTAGCGCACCTTCCACCTTTCCGAGGCAGAGTGATTAATAAAGCAGTGACGCTGTTCATTTGCATCTCTCAGGTACTCTAATCCCCCAATGTGCCCCGCGTTGTGACCTTTTCGCCCTTTCTCCTTCTGCCTCGCTTCCCTTTTCCCACACTATTTCACTTCCCTCCCTCCGTCTCCGTGCCCTTAAGCGGCGGTGTAACCAGTTTCCCATGAGGCTGAGCAACAGCCTGACCGACGGCCTACCTTACCTCATCTCTTCCGCCTCTCCCTGCCCCCAAGTTTTCCACCCGTTTACCCTCCATCCATCCACCTCCCAACACCCGCAGATGACTCAATGCCCACCTGCCCCTTTAGCCATCATCCATCAGTCAATCTGAATCACACACAATAGATCTCTGTGCGTGCTCCATGGGACACGGTACAGGGCGTGCAGTAACCGCTGTGAAGGACTAAAATGACAGCCTTAGCCCTCAGGGCTAGGCTGAACTTCTGTGTGTGTGTGCACACATGTAAATGTAGTTATCTCTTATAAATATGTATGGTAATGCACGGGGAGAGGTTGTGAATAAAACATGCGGACAGGTGATGGTAGCTCTACTATACTCTTTATGGATGTTAATCTCCGAGGCTGCGATTGTGAGGACTTCACAATATCCTGTTCAAATGTCACTGCATTCTGCGGTTATGCTAAAGTGAATGTGTGCTGTGCAACTCTGCTTTATGTTAGGAATTACATTACAATAACAATGACTTTTGAATATATGAATATTCTTTCTGTACAAGGGGGGGGGGGGGGGACTGTAAAAGTTCCACAATATAATTGAAGCATCAACCATAAAAAGTTTTACAATAAACTATAATAGGGCAGTCATACATGCTCTTTTAATGCTAAAACTTTCAAACTTTGCTGAGGACATTCATGTGCTACTTTTAATCCAGGATGTATCGCTCATTTTGATAGACTTGTGCTTTTTGGTTGCTGCATGTAAACATCATAACCTGCTTATAATGACCCAGATAAGCTTTTTCTCCCAGTTATGAAAAACCTGATTAACATATCTGGGATATGTCAGTATTACATTGAAGGGTGTGGTAAATATGCATAGACTGTTTTGTGGTAACAGTTGGACATTTTTAGTTTTATTTACAGATGAAAAGAAAAAGGTTTGCCCCAAATAAGACCTGAAGATGAGAGTGAAAGTTAATCTTTTAAATATCTTAACAGAAGGTTCTAGCTTGCTCACTTTCTTACTTGACTTTTTGTCAGAAGACATGAATTATTAACACCCCAGAGATAATGTTCACCAATCACGCAAGTACATTGTCTGCTACTGTAATGGATAACTTGCTGTTTGCCACTTATCATCTCCACTGGAGCAGGGTCAAGTGTTTGCTCACCAGCACTTCAACAGTTTCGAGTGCTTCTGAAGAGAAACAGGATCTTTGCGTCGCTAGCCATGGTAGCGTCATGGTTCTAGGGGTGGCAATGTCAGACTGTCTGCTGTTCATATGTTTGGTCCAGACTAAAATATCAACAACTATTGGATGGATTGCCATGAGCATTGAGTACAGGCATTCATGTTCCCCAGAGGATAAATCCAATGACTTTTCCTCTAGTGCCATTAGAAGGTCAACGTTTTCACTGTTGAATATCTCGCCATCGATCAGATGGATGGGCACAACATTTTGTACAGACTTTCATGGTTCCCAGATGGCAGCGGTGATCTCTGACTTTTCCTGTAGCGCCAACATTTGGTTGATATCTGTGGTTTTAAATGAAACGTCTCAACATTTATTGGATGGCCTTTGTATAGACATTCATGTTCCCCTCAGGATGAATTATCTCTGTGGTGATCCCCACACCTTCCATCTAATGATATCAACATTTCAGTATGATCCATTTCTTTGATTTATGACCAAACACCTGCAAAACTGGCATTTCCATCCCATAACGACATGCTAACACGCTAAACTAAGATGGTGACCATGGTAAACATTACACCGACAGCGTGGCTGTCGTCTGTCTGTTTTTTTTTCTCTTCCAAAAAACAACAAAACAACTTTTCTTCTTTCTTGACAAAATGAAAATGTATATGTTTTTTAATTGTACCCAATACCATTCAAGAGAAGCAGTTACATTGGGGATACAACATAATTCCCTATGACAACTGACTCAATGACTCAATGGATGTGCGAGGCCTTTCCTTTTCAATGCGAAGCCACACTAAAGATGTAGCATGCATGGCATAACAGTATTAACGTTAATGTCCCATAGAGGGTCAACATGTCCCGGTCTCATTGAAATGTAAAGAAAAACATCAACATAGAAGATTGAAATGAGGGAATTACACTAGACGCTGAATTTCAAAGATCATTTGTCTTTAATAGACAGTTGGTTTGACATTAAGAAATCTTATGACCTTTATCAGCTTCTATCTATGCGGCCATTAATTCTCACAACCAACGGTTTCACATTACCAAGTCAGGGTTGTCTCGTCTGGAGGCAAATTCAGACATTACAAAGTCCTGGAATAATAATACTGCTTTGTCTTGAGCTTTTTTTTCATGTCTATTCACAATGTGGAATAATTGCTGAGTGATTTGTCTTGATCAACATTTTAATCACGGTTGTTTTGTCTTTCAAGACAGGAAAAACAGCTAACACAGACAAACAGCATCTCTCTCTTCTGCCAAGTGTCAATGCGCAATCCATCCCCGTCATGATTATATTTAGTTTACTTAATAATTATCAAGTGAAAAATATCAAAAACTCAAACGGGAGGTCTCTCAAGAAAAGAAGGGGACGGCAGACAAAGAAAAATGTCCTGCCGTTTAGAGCATTGGGATGAAGGAGGCGGGGGGGAACTCCCTGTGGACCCAAATGAGACAGTGTAATGAGTTGCCAGGGTTTGATACAGTTTTCCCAATCTTACTAATGCATTCTGCTGTCGACATTTTCCCAGCTTGCCTCCCTCCTTCCTTCTTTCCTCTCCCGGCCTCGTCTCCGTCTCTCTCTCTCTCTCTGTTCCAGCCTATCAGACATGACAGTACCAGCTGGCTGCTGGCAAACTCACAGCCAGAGGATATAAGCTGTGTGTGTGTGTGTGGGGGGGGGGGGGGGGCTGAGGGTGTCAACATATCGGTCTTTGATACTTCTGACAGTCTTAGGTATGCGTATGTGGTTGCGGGTGAGGCACGTTATATACATATCGAGTCTGTGCGTGATGCGTCAAAAGGCGAACGTGTTGATTTAATGGCGTGCAATCGGAGCCCGAGTGATGTGAGTCACAGGTGTGCGGCGGTTACTCTGAGCGGGCTTAAGAGCAATATTTAATTCCTATAAAAAGATAGTTGTCAACACTTGCTTGAAGCAGCTGTGTACTTTTGTGGGTGCTTGGCATTTGCTTTTCTGCCTGACTCACTGAGCACATTAAAAGGCACTTATTTGCCTTCCTAGCCGTGTGGATGTGTGCTGTGGAGATGTGCATTTCACTCAAGTTTTGGTTAATTTGTAGATGATGTGAATCTCAAATGAAGAAAGGGTGAAAGACCACCTATTTCAACACGCAAAGAAAATCAAACGCCGACCCCCTTCTGTCTTGGCAGCGCAGGGCTCTTTCACGGGGCTTCAGGAAACATTTAAAGCTTATTGGAAACATTCGAGATGAACAGCAGATGTGTCTGTGATTTTGGCACTGTTCAACATGTTCACCCCGACCCCAACCGCCACTGCCCCTCCTCACCTTTCTGCCGCAGCCCCCCTCTCTCTCTTTCCCCCATCGATTTAAAAACACATATTCCCTTCCTCCCATCTGTCGAGCCATACCTCCTGTTGCCTTATAGAGTTTTGCCCTAGATTCAAAGTGTGGGAAAAACATCCCAGCTGAGGGACACACACATCTCCCACTCCCCCAAATCCCATCTAAAATGTGTATTTTTAGATGGGCGGACCTAAACATCCTTTTTTTTTTAGGTTTGCACGGTTCAGAAATGATTGCTTTATAGTTGTACTGTCCTTTTACTTTTGCCTCCATGATCTTTCTTTTCCTTAGTTGATTTTTACACATTACAGTGAATACAATTTAAATCCTAAATCCCCCAAATTAGAAGCTACTAATAACAAAAGCTGCAGAGCTCGAGGCCCCTGGTGACCTTTAGGTAATCATGTTGATTGAGCAGATTTCATTTCAACAATCAAGGCTTCAAACGTGGTATAGGTCTAGGAAACATGGCCACTGATCAATAAGACGTAAGAACTATTCTCAGAAAGAGAATAAGCATGCAAAATGTTGACCTGTTAAATTTATAAAGTATAGCTTATTTAAATTTTGTTATTAATCACTTTTAAATATTCTGAAAAAAATGTTGATTTGAATGTAAATAAAGTTAGAAGATATTGATATTCGGATCTGGTAAGATGTATATGTTATGTATAATGTCAAACACAAGTTTTACGCTATTTGTCAAAAAACCCACACTTTATTGGGAACCCACTCAAATGACCACCTGTGGGTCCCGGGGCCTGACTACATTAAAAACCTATCAACATCACTGTATATGTTTCCCTTTTATTTACGGTCAAGGCTTGGCACGGGATCTCCAGCGGGGGTGAAGCTGGGGTTAAGGTAATGCTTCAATAAAAATCATGGCTGCAGCTTAGCAGCTCGGCCAGACATTGAGTAAGAGCCCTAATTTGAAAGGACCACAATGGAACTTGACGTAAACCAACAGGACCCTGCGGGCCTGTCCAGACGGGGCCTAAAACCAGCTCTGTACTAGTTGAAACGGGCCACGAGCTGATGACAGACAGGCAGACCAGAACCGACGAGAACAGGGCGCTCACTCTGTTTGTTCTGTACGGACTCCAGAATGTGTGAGACACAGCGGGACGGGGAGAGATTTAGACAGCGCTGGAGAGGGACAATCAGAGATGGGGAAAGAGTATGAGTTAAGGGGTGAAGGAATGAGAGGAGAGGAGGGGAGAAGCAGAGAGGAAAAGGGATCGACAGTGGAGGTGGGAGAAGTTGGAGGAAAGGGTGGGAGACGAAAGAGCGCTGTGGGGGGACACTTTAATATATTCATAAGAAACGTTATTTTTTGTTTTAGGTCGGTTTTACGTTAAAGGGGTTCTGTCTGCTTTATGTCCCGTCTTAGAAATGTCACTTCTCTTCCAGGAAAGGAAGGAGAAGGTAATGGATATGTGTGTGTGTGTGTGTGTGTGTGTGTGTGTGTGTGTGTGTGTGTGTGTGTGTGTGTGTGTGTGTGTGTGTGTGTGTGTGTGTGTGTGTGTGTGTGTGTGTGTGTGTGTGTGTGTGTGTGTGTGTGTGTGTGTGTGTGTGTGTGTGTGTGTGTGTGCGTGCGTGCGTGCGTGCGTGTGTGTGTGTCTGGGGAGCCCCAGAGGTAGAAGGAGTATACAGGGAACTACTTAAACCTCAGGCACAGTGACATGGAGGGATGGATGAAAAAGGAAAGGAAGGGAAAGAGGAAGTTATGGAATAAAAAAGGAGTCGCAGGAAGCTGAGCTTGAGTAGTCCAAAGTGAAATAACTCATTCTGGAAAGAGCGAAGGGGAAAGAGAGGGGTGAAATAAAATAAAGGATACAATATGTGTGAAACAGTGGATGTGTGTTGGAAGAGAGAGAGAAAAAATGAGTGCAAGATTCGGGCATGTGGCGAGTGGATATAGCTCAAGGCCAGTCAGTGACCATAACAGCATTCATTGATTCTCCCGACCAGCCCTTTGGCCACAAGCGTTTAACCTCGACAACAGCCAAGAACAACGGCCGCATTAAACGGATAACGTGTGAGGTGAAACACAACATTTACCGCCTAAGACAATGACATCTGGAGCAGGAAAACTGAATCAGGGCTCGAGGCTGGGACACGGTGAGGAGGGGTGAGGGCGAACGGGGCAGGGTGCAGGCGAGCCCTCGAAGGGTGGGGGGGGGGGGGTAAAAGGTAAGATGTTTGGCGGTGCATTGTGGTTAAAGTCCATCCCTTTATAAATCCCTAGATGCACAATCCGCTGACTGAGGGGGGCCTCTCAGGTTCCCAACCAGTTCCCCGGGGACTCGTTTAACTGCTGCGCAAGTGTACTGTAATACGTGTCGCTGCTCATTACTGACGAGACTGACTGTGATGTGCTGCTGGGGGGGGTCCCATGAGGGGGGCAGTGACTCCCGTGGCGAGGGCTAAGACCTATGACGTTGCACACATCGACTCATCACAACACTAACATGCACACACAGCACCGTCGGCCTCAACGTGTGTGTGTGTGTGTGTGTGTGTGTGTGTGTGTGCGCGTGTGTGTGTGTGCGCGTGCGTGCGTGTGTGTGCGAGTTTCTTTTAAGTGTGAGGCGATTTCACGTTCGCCGTAGGCACGGTTTGACATACGCCGTTTCTCTTCTCAGTGTAGATGTCCAATAATTAGCCTCAATGATTTGCGTGTGTGTGTGTGTGTGTGTGTGTGTGTGTGTGTGTGTGTGTGTGTGTGTGTGTGTGTGTGTGTGTGTGTGTGTGTGTGTGTGTGTGTGTGTGTGTGTGTGTGTGTGTGTGTGTGTGTGTGTGTGTGTGTGTGCAAAAGAGACGGAGAGCGAGAGTGGCAGCGAGCAGAGTGCTCAGTGTGTGTTTGTGAGTTCTGCTGTGAATGCGTTCCAGATAGTGCAGCTGATGGTTATCTTTCGGAGAGAGCTCTATTGATTTGGCTGGGGTAAATAATTGGTTGGGTCTACAAGCTGTCATGTTCAGCCTGATTGCTGAGCATTGGTGGTCTCGAGCAGTTATCTTCCTCCATATCCCTCTCTGATCCTTCTCTAGCCTCCTTAGTCTATCTCCACTTTTATTGATTAAGACCCTATATGACGATTCTCCATCCTTCAATTTGGGCAATAATCCTTGTCCCGAAGCCGCGTGTTACAAGTTATCTGGCCCCGCGCTCCTTGTCCTGCTGCAGGGGGGGTGCAGGTACATTTTAGGAAGGCGGAAGACATGGGAACGAGGAGAATAAAGAATGAGGACATTTGGAGGGGGTCAGACGTATTCCAGGCCTGCATGGTCTGCCCTACTTTTCCTTGACAGTAGACTGCATTAGTCCGGCTACTGCAAAGTGAGGTGGTGCGGGTGTTAGGGCGCACTGGGAGTAATGTGGGGGGTCACCCGCAAGTTTCAGTTCATTAACTGAAAATAAAAAAAATGAAAGAATCTAAAAGGTGAGCTATTTTAAACACGATATTGTTTGCTGCCCATTCCAAAATATCAGACAGATTAAACACTAAATCGAAGCTAAACCCCTCAGGTGGATTTGCCTGGACCAAACCGCTGCCTGCTGTCTCTGTGCTCCGTATCCTCTCCGCTGGGAGGGCTGGGTGTCAGGTTCGCGAGGCCCCTGGCCCACATGCTGCAGCCTCTCCCAGGGTCACTGAGCCGAGGCGATGAGAAGACCATTAGCGACCCCGCTTGAGTGGCTTTGGGAACTACAACCACCAGCTGAGCCAAGAACAAGAGGGTTTATTATCCAGGCAAAGCCACAAAGACCGCTTTTGAATGTATGGAGGAACGCCTCATTTACTGCAACTGGTGGATATTTTTGTTCGTTTTAAAAACTATACCAGGCCCATAATAACATACACATAAACCCTTCGAACTCTCAGGGAACAGCTGTAACATATCCCTATAGAGACTTTGCCATATTTAATTGTGGTTTTGTACAGCATCAAGTATAATGCTTACATAACCCAGTAGGATACAGATACCACTGACTTTAGGGCGACATAAGCGTAGATTTTCTGCAGTGGTTAGCCTATATAATGGATTCTACATTCATACATACTTTTTTTTATACACACAGCTGCATATTTAGCTGTGATAGGTATTATAACTGCAGTAAAAGTGGGTCCCACATGCTTTAACCAACGCAGTGATATTCAGCTGTGAAAACGGAACGATACTTTTACGGTGATTTTTCACAGTGTGACACTTTTAAAGCGTACAACTCCGTCTCACTGCGGTTACAGGGGTATTTGAGGGGATATTTGTTTCATGTCAACTTTTACTTAGCCTTTTAATGTCACCGTTTGTCTCAAACAGCGCGCGGTAGCTGCTTCGACGGGACGCCCTGGAAGTTTCTGGGGGGAAAAAACTAAAGCTATTCCCGGTGCAGAAGTTGAGGGGAGACGGTAAACTTCCTCCGTGAGCTGCCACGTCTGAACCACGGCACCACTTCCTGTAGGACGTAGAAAAAAAAAAAGGACGGCAGCGGAGGAGGAGAGGGATACACGAGAATTAATTAACGGTAAATTTGAACTAATTTCCCTTCTTTTCTTTTCGCCTCGAGGTCTCGGGGAATCATAACAGAGTCGGTCGAACCAGACGGCGGCTGTTTCCCGTCACTCCTCTTGTCACCGGCTCGGCAAAAATAGTCGACGATGTTTTTCTTCTTAGTGGGGCAAGATGGAGAAAGACGTTCACTAACACCCCCCCCCCCCCCCCCCCCAAAAAAGCTTCTTTTGAAACTGTATCAGTGTTAATTGTCGCACTGGTTTTCCCGCAGCGGGTGAGACAATGTTGCCAAGTGGGGAGGAATTTACAAAATCAGGTTTACTGCTGTGGCGCTGTAGGAGCAGGGCTGCTGTTTGCACAAGTAGTTGTAGTTTTACAGCAAAGAGGGAACGTTTCTATTGCTGTATCTCAAATATGAACAGTGCAAGAACAGCATGAGCTATTACGCTGTTTAAAATCAGTCTCGTATGAATAGAGCTGTGTTTGTATTATAAATGAGAGGAATGCATGCCTCATTCTTCTCATTGTCAGACGCACAGTTTATTTGACTGACTTCCCGTCCCTGTGCTTTCCTCCAGATCTACCATGCTGCCCAGGCTTCCTGTCTACATCCTAATTTCAGTGCTAGTCCTTCTGGTGCAGGGCTGCACTGCTGAGTCATCCAAGAAGAGCTCTCCACCCCGCCCGCCCCCTCCTCCTCCTGGTGACCCCAGCTGGGCCCTCGGCCTGCACCTGTACCGGGCCCTTCGCTCCGACCCGAGCTCCGTGAACACCCTCTTCTCCCCTCTGCTTCTGGCCTCCTCACTCGGAGCGCTGGGCGGCGGCTCCGCGGGCACCACCTCCAGCCAGCTCCAAGGCCTCCTCAGGACCCCAGCCTCGGCCAAGGGCGGAGCCGGTGCTGCCAAGCTCCTGTCCGGGGCGTTGAAGAGCTTCACCGCGGCCAACGGTACCAGCTTTCGCCTGCATGTGTCCTCGGCCCTGTTCTCCAAGCAAGCTCCTCCGGTCAGCCAGAAGTTTGTGAAGGAGAGCCAGGCCACGTTCAGGCTGCAGCATCGGCCGCTGGGTAAAGGAGACTCCAAGGCTGACCTGAAGCAGCTCCATGGCTGGGTGAAGGCTGTTCTCGGTGGGCTGGAGGGAGCTCCTTTAGCGGCTGAAGTAAAGCCCAAGGCTGGAGCTCTGATACTGGCCAATGCCCTGCGCTTTAAAGGTATGGAGAAACAGTGCACAGAAAATACACAACAATTTACAATTCCCTTCACTTTCTAGCGTTGGTCTGTGGGCACACAATCTTTGAAAATATGACATCACCTGTGAAATGATCATCCTAAAACAGCATGCAAGCATGTCATCATTCCTCAGAGAGTCTAAAACGGTCCCGACCGTGACCCTAGATGATGCAACTTCATAGCCAGCTCAGTATTTCCTCATGGACTCGGATGTAGACGCGTAACATAACAGCCGGGCTGGACTGAGTGTTGCTGAATAAGTCTGGTGGGCTTTTGTAATTGTGGAGTCATTTGTAATCAAGCAATGTCTCTGCATTGATGTTGTTCGCTGCATTGGCTGAGAAGTCGTAGAATATTAATATGGCATAAAACACGTGCCGTTTGCAGTGTTCAGACAGCGCCGAGAGCCCCCACGCCCAGTTTGCCCGCTGCATTGTGTGTGCCAGCATGCCCACCTGTGTGCAGTGTGCATGTCTGCGTGCGTGCGTGTGTGTGTGTCAGTGCATGCGGTGAACTCCAGCTGGTGGACACAGCAGATAAAGGATGATTCTGGGGTCGATCACTGAGAGCTTATTCATCTTCCATCGGGGGGTGATGTGTCATCTTAAATAATTGAGTAACAAGTGTCCAGACTGTCTCCCTCAGTGTCGTGCCTAACATCTGTGCTTGGAGCGCTCCAAGTCTGCGGTGGCACAGCTTGGCTCAGATCAGTTCTTTGTGACGGGCTGCAGGAGGAAAACCAGTCGATGTTTTTGGTACAGATGCAGTCAGAAGCCCCCATCGGTGATTTAAAAGTTTGCACCCTGAAAACATATCTGAAGTTCAGCATTTAGCCATTTCAAGAGTTAGAATAGTGTAACTTTTGCTGCTGTTAAAGGGTTTCAACACTTTGTACAACTAGATTTTAGTTCATAATGAGTCAAAGAAATAGCAAATAGCTTATTTTCCCACAGTCAACATCCGCATGCCCGCTGATCTCAATTCTGTGTTTGTCTCCACAAAAGATGATGATGTGTTAAATATATCCTTCTGTTTCACTCATCCTCTTTGTGGCGTTTGTCTCTGTTTTTGGTGCTTTTGTCTTATCATTTTGTTATCGCGTGTCTGATCTACCCCCCCCCCCCCCCATCTCCTCTTCTTCCCACATCTCTCCCGTTCACGTCCTTATCTGCCTCCATCTGCCTCGAGTCCCTCTGTTTCCTCCTGCAGGTATTCTTTTTATTAGATGCAGAGAAAGGCGCGGCGGCTGAAGTGAAAACAGGTTGCCAACAGATAGACGGCCTTTTGAAAGTAACATTCCCTGACAGACTTATATACATTGATAAGCAATTTAATTAATTTTCTTTGTTTGATGTTTTGACTTCATTACGAAATTCGTTTTTTTTTTTTTTTTGCTGTGAACCGACCCTCGTTGGTCGGTTCATTAATTTTCTGGATGAAATACACAAAATTAGATTACACAGCAGATTGCAGCGCACAAATTACATTACGTAAAATTGGATTCCTTCAGTTTTGATTCATAATTCACTAGTGGTCGATAGTTTGCTTCTTGCTCGTACTAGCTGCCCCTGGACGGTTGTAAGTTTTTTTTTCTTTTTTAAATTTGTCTTTGATTTCACGGTCCTCAGGCGATTCGCCGTGTGTGTTTATTGCTGTGGTTTCAGAGAAGGTCCCGGAAATTCTGATGGCGCTGAACAGGCATCTGCTTCCTTGCCCCTGTGTTTGTTTGTTTCCCTTTAGTTAATTATTGAAGGGGAGAATAAAAAAAAAAAAGCTCTTTGCTGTGCCTCCTTCCCTGGGCTGTGCACAGCATTTAAAGAAAGGGAAGGTCAGGGGCAATTAGTAGCGGAACATGTTTGTAGCGGAGAGATGCTAAAAGCAGAGAGAACGGCAAGAGGAGTGCAGAGAAAGAGCAGTGCGAGGAGCCATTTCGGGGCGGGAAGGGGGACAAAGAGACGCTGGGAGAAAAGCAAAAGAGTGAAAAGTGAGGAAAAGGAAAGAGAGGGTGGCCTGCTGAGAGAGCGAGAGAGATTGACAGACATAGTGGAGGGATGTAAAAGGCCTACCTTGGGAGTTCCAGTCCACGCTAGTTAATTAATTCAGGCTTTGTTCCTGTTTTAGACAAACAAACACTGGAGACGGAAGAAGAAAAAATAAGATTGTGAGGGGGGAAAAAAACACAGTAGAGAGAAAGTTATACACAAGATAAACGCAGCAACAGAGGAACTAGAAGAGAAGAGGAAAGGAAAAGGCGAGAACAACAAGTCCCCACATATTTTACCTCTTATAATAGCTTCTGAAACACCACGACTACACGTAATCAAAAGTTGATGAGGGAGGGCGAGGGAGCCGGGCGCTCTCATTGATTCTCCTCTGGTTTTCGCCTCAAGTTTACAGTATGAATTGGTTGAGTCTGTGAGTGATTGGATTTCTTAGCTGTGCAATTGTCTCACTGTTTATCGCTGATGGATATTAATGGATTCAGGTTTCAAGCGATCTCTTCTGTACTGCTGTCCTACGAAAGGACGAAGGATGATACTGCGGCCCGCTCGGGAGGCCGTTAAAGCCCTCGATACAACTTGAACACACGTGTGCACACGTGCGTTTTTACAACACGGCTGCCACTTCAGGTAATCGTCAGCCAGTTGTTTTTGAATTCCAGCGCGATTGTATTTCACCCTCCCATGTTACAGGAAGCGGAGCGAATGTCGGTGACTTTGCGCTAGCATGCCCGGAAGGCAGAATCACACGTCGCTCTGCTGTCAGCTGTTATTGGCCGGGGGCCGCTGGAGGCTGGCTGGCTTTTGGGAAATCCTCGCGCTGAAACAAGTAGCTTTCCAGTGGTGTTCCTTATGCATTCAAATCACAGCATTCACATTTGCGGTTGGAGTAACGGCACGGAAGCCTAGCGTTGCACTGCTGTGTAGACGCCACGTTAGTTTGGGTCTCACACAGTAATGCAAATAAACTAACCGATCGATGAAGCGGTAAACTCCCGTGTACCTCGCTGTCAGACAGTCCACTCTGTCGGGGAACTAAAACCGTTATATCGCTCTCTTCAAAGCCACCCGACTCCATTGACAAAAAGAGTCCTCTTCCCCAGCAGAATACGGGAGTATACACACTTCCCAAAAAATCCAAACTAACCCTCCAGATATTTCCAAACTAAAACTAACTCTTATTTTTCATAACCTTATTGATTAGCTTCCTTTGCCAACCGATGACACTGCTTTTTTGCTAAAAGGCTGAGTGGGCGTTTCCACTTGAAAACTCTTTGAAATAACAGAGGCAGTCGACCTTTAACGACTGATCAATTATGGATGGAGACAAGAAGGCTGCGCACACTTACTCCAACGCGAGTACTTGATGATAAAGTCGAGCAGTTGGTCTCTAGACTTTCACCGGGGCAAATGAGCCATTTCATTTTTTTTGCCCTTCTTGCACCTTTTAGCATTGTGTGTGTTACGAGTGTGTGGATCGATATGAAATGAAAGTCCCTGTTAGTTCTGACCCCTGGCGTCATTCACAAAGAAGGACATGAGTACAAGTCATAATGTGTCGACCTCCTCGCTCCATCCAGTGTCCGCCTGCACAACTGAATGGGCCGGTGGCTTTTCACAGTGCGTCGCGAGGTTATTACAAGAGTAATTCCACGACTCTCAGGCCCTCCTAAATTGACAGCTGTCAGGGGGTTAGCGGGGCCAAGTGGGATGTGGCGAACAGTGAACGGCACAATGTGGCCTTAAGGACCTCATAACTGCCTCAGTATAGCACTCTCAGCCCAGCGGCTTTGAGAGGAGCTGATACTTTTTAACGGGCAGTAGATGTTGAGAATTCACGAGCTGTGTCGGTGTCGCCGCGTACGAGGTCTGTGTGTGTGTTTCGTGAACATGGCCATTGTTTAACCCGTCGTTTGTAACCCTTGTTTGTGTGGCTGTTTGCTCAGGGCTGTGGGAGAGAGAGTTCACCGAGGGGACCACAGATCACCGTACCTTCTTGGGGAAGAAATACACCAAAGTGACGATGATGCACAGAGCAGGTAAAAAAAACAACCAAAACACAGTCTGTCGCTGCTCCCCTCCTGCCAGCAAACAAATGCAGCGAAAAAGCAATTTGAGTTCTAAAACGGTCTGAACATCTGTAAGGTCCAATCTGCTTCTCTTCTATCACCGCGTGCCTTATGATTTATTTAAAACCATTTTCATATTTTATGTATTGTCTTAAAACATCAACTAGGCAGAGGGAATTTCTGCTATGACGGCGGTAAAAGAAATGTTGGAGGGACACTTTGTATTCTATCTAACGTTCATAATGTCCTTTTTCAATTCATAAAAGATTATTGCAGTGATTGTTTGTCATGCTGTCTAATGTTGCATTCACGTTGTGTTTGAATGGATTCAACCCAACTCTGTTGGCTTTGCTCCTGTAGTTCAGTTCATTTAGGCAAGTGAGAACTCCGGCAGTGACACGGCTGAAAATGCAAGTCTGAACCGGCCTCCAAGAGAACTACTGCTCTGAACTACTGCTGGAAAGCCCAAAATTCTCTCCCCGACTCCCTGATCTTTCCTTCACCTCTGTTCATGCCCCCGCCTGTCATCTTCCTCCAGGTCTGTTCCGTCACCACGAAGACGTGGAAAACATGGTGCAGGTTCTGGAGGCGCCTCTGTGTGAGGGCAAGGCCAGCGTGGTGTTCCTGATGCCCTTCCACGTGGAGAATCTGGCCAGGTTGGAGAAGCTTCTGACCCTTGAGCTGCTCTCCAAGTGGCTGGAGAAGACCAGTGTCACCAGTTTGTCCATCTCGCTGCCCATGGTGAACATCACCAGCACACTCAGTCTGCAGGTTAGTACAGCAAATCTCTAGTTTTATTCATATAATGTAAAATATATTTAAAAGAAATGACTGTACGCACATTGAGTCTGACTTCCATCAACATACTGACAGAGCCACAAGTGGACACTGTGTCAGTGCGCTGATGTCATTTTAGATGATAATGTTTTTGATAAAAGTCGGGCTTTTCAAACTTAAGGTACGTTTAAACTTTGGGTAAGTTGTTGTGATTTTAGTTGAGCTCGTGAAATAGACATAAAGATATCCTGCATTAAGATGGAATAAAGTCGACCTCTTTGGTTCTTAATAAATCACAGCGTAATCTCGTTGTTTCCCATCTTTTGAGTCCCGTAGAGTTCAGCCTAATCCATCACGCCTGTCTTCTGCGGCAGGCAGAGTGATGTGCCGACTGCTCTGAAACGTTTGGATGAAAGATCCGGCTGACGTCTTATTCCTCACCTGATAGGAAACCCCCGAGTGCGATCAGAGGAGCTTCTTCGTGTCGCCGACTTTTCAATGTAGCCGATTTATGTGACACCCTGTTCCTTTTTTTTTACGGCCACGTCTTAAAGCGAGGTACATCCTCTGGGTTTGTGGTTGCATTTTTCCCTTTACCCCCCCCCCCTCCCTCTCCCTCCCTCCCTGTGGTGTGTGCACTGCCGCATGAGCTGCCGCCGACAGAATGTTCCCCAAGGGCCTCGCCCAGCTCTGGCAAATACTTGGAAGTGAGTGTGAACAACCAGGTGCTCCGTCCCCACCAGACGCTCTTCATCTTGAATTAGCCTCATTTCCAGACTCACCTCACATGCCCCTAGCAACGGGTCTGTTTCTCTTTATAGGGAGTAATACTGGTTGATTCTTTTGTCTTCTAATCCATGTATTCGTATTTGACACAGCGGACTGAGGTGGTGCGCTTATACAGCACGCGGCTTCTCTGCTTTTTAATGCCGTAGTGGAGTTTGACAGCCTCGCTTGTAGTTTCTTTATTTCCCGTGTCCATACAGTGCTTCATTTTTCACTTCACCTGATTCGGTCGTTCATAACTCCCAAGAATTCCTGTCATCGTTCTCATTGTTTCTTCGCCATCTTCATCCTCGTCTTTGCTTTTTCCCCGTGTCTCCTCTTCTTTATTCTCGGCTTCTGTCTTGGCCACCTACTCTTCCTGACTCGCGCTCTGCTTATCTTTGTTCCCTTTCTCTTCCCCTTCAACAGTATTTTTTATTTCCTCTATTCACAAGTCTTTGCACTTCCTCAACCCCCTCCATGCATCCTTCACCTGTGACCTCCGTGTCTTGCCTACTTTTCTGTCTTCCTCTCTACTGCTCTTAGTAACTGAAGCAGTGGCCTTGTTTGCCCCTTCCAGTTCATTACAGACTCTGGCGAGTTCGATGTTCCTTCCCATACTCCTCCTCCTCTCCCTTGAGGTGATGGGCATCCAGCAGTACACACAACATTGGGCTGTAACAGCCCTCAGCAGGGAACCAAACCCTAGCTGCAAGGAGGCCCGTAGCCCCTTGGTGGGCTTCCGAGGCCTCCTACAGACTCCTTTTGCAGGAGCGCAAAGGTCACGCCACAGCCCAGCTGGTAGTCTAGCTGTATCTGTGCTGCTCTCAGATCCAGAGCCAGCAGGTAGCAGGTCTGAATCGGAGCAGAGGAATCCAGGAGGAGCCCCAGTCAGACAGGCAGCAGCTTAGTGGCCGCTGATGCTAATGTGAGTGCATGGGGCTTGTTAAGGTTCACACAGGCCAAACCAGAGGCTGTGTCTGGCCGCTGACTGAAAGGTTGGAGAGTTGTCGAGCTGGTGTAAGAGCACGTATTTGACCAGTCCACAGGGTGCGCAGCGTGGGGCGAGGGCACAGACAAGTGGCTGGAATCACACAGGCCTCCACACCTTTGAGGACATCCTGCTGCTGTGTCATGGCATAAAGACAGTTTCTTTTTCAAGCTTATTGTACTGACATTAGTTGCAGTCATAGATCTACAGGTTCACTTATTTCATTTGCCAAATGCTTATTAGGGATGTGTCAATCAAAGTGTCTTTGTATGCGACACCTGATTTATCACAAGCAACACGATCCAACTACTGATGGTGCTGACTCAAACATATCACTCAGTTGGAACTACAGAAACACTCACAGTTGCGGTTGTACAATGTCGTTACAGAGTGGAGGTTCTTCCCCTCGCAAATGATCTTTCGCTGTGACTACAGACCCCCGGCTTGCAGAGAGCGCACAAACCTGACAAAAGCCAAGTTAAACTTCGGTCCATCGTCACGTTTCTAAATGCAAATGAATGACGGCAGGCCTGACCTTCCAAGGGCAACGTTTGCCATTCAGACTGGTAAAGGTCTTCCAAATGAGAAGCTGCTGCATGGACGTTTTGTACTCTGTTCTTCGCTAATAAGAAAGAGAGTGGAGAGAAAGATCCTGCAACAGATTTGTTTGCTCGTTCACTCGCATATGCAAGCTCAAGGAGACTGGCGAGAATGTCTGTCGTGAAGTCAAAGCAGGCTGGGGGGAGCAGAACACAGTGAAGAATATTTGAATGGTCCGGCATTGTCTTGAGGGCCGATCCTTTCTTCAGACATCTCTAGTTCTCGTTACTCACAAGTAAGAGCCCTTAAGATGCATTTAGATTGAATGCAAAGAAATGCTAGCTAACTGTATTATGATTGAAGAACTATTTCTGATATCTTCCTCCAGTTTCTCTCCTTTTTCAGTCTCCGGAAATGTTTAATTAATCTGAAACATTTTCAAATTGCATGGATGCGACGTTACCTCAGCTCCCACGGCTTGGAGCGAGTTTACTTCTGTTTGCATCTTTTCCACATTCAGTCTGAGCAAACTCCTCCAGAGTCTGAGAGAGACCGTATTGGTGGTGTAACGGCTGTGGATGAGGAAGAAAAAGACATAGTGAAAGAGAGGTTAGTTGAACCTGACGGATACAGAGGGCATGTCAGTAAAACCCATTTCCTCGGCGCAGGCTACACTGACTGCAGCCTATTACCATGTCCTCTGTAGATGTACATTGTAACCTCATCATGGACTGATGCATTCCACTTTGGCCTCTCTCTAGTTTAACAAACATCTCCGAAGATTTGTGCTGCCATGTTATTCCGCTAGCCGTGCCCTGAAGAACAAGCTTTCGACATTAACATTGTCGGGGCTCTCTGGGGAGGAGGCTGTAATCCAGAACTAAAGCTGGAAACAACTCCTTTTGACACGGCGATGGCTTTGCCAGGAAAGAGCACAACTCCCCTTTTGTCTCTGTGCGCCTGACAGAAGAAAAGAAAAAAAAAAAAAGTATTCTTGCAAACAAACTAAAAGTAGCTTTGCTCCCATTATGTAACCTAATTATGGACGAGCACTTGAATGTTTTGGCCTCGTCAAGAGTCATCTGCCTCCGTTTGCTCTCTCTCGAGAAAAGAAGCGGTGCATTTGAGGAATCCTTCTGAACGGGCTAAAGCTCCGAGCAAACCCTCAACCCACTCCAATCCCCTTTCATCTGTCTGTGCAACCCCTCTGGCCGGCGACAGGCCGTCATGTCTTCTCTGACAATAATTTTTCCAATTGGGTCGGGCAAATAATTGCTTGTCGCCGCGCGCTAATTCTGTTTACCACTCTGTCCATCGGTGCTTGGGAAAGCCATGGACTTTTGAGATTAGAGGGCAGCGTGGAGAACAAACAGAAGATCATAGCAGTGTGTGTGTGTGTGTGTGTGTGTGTGTGTGTGTAATGTCAACCCTAACACTAGTCACCTCTGTGCGAGGCAAATGAGAACAAACCAAATCACGCACGTCTGGGTCACGTTACAAGGATTTGCCACTTCCAGACGCACCCTCACCTCTGTCCTCTCTGTCATATCAGTCCCAGGGATCTAATTCCTTTTTCTAGGTCTCACATGTGACTGTAATACGCCATCAGTCAGCGGCCGCACATTGGCCCCGCTGACCTAAATAGGAGTGACATTTGGCAGGCAAGTGAGCAGAAGGGGTGGAAGGGGGCCGGGGGGGGGGGGGGTCAATGATTGCTCGGGGATGAGGTGGAAAACGTCGCAGAGAACTATAAATAGCGGCAGGATTCTGCCTTTTTTCCCCGTTCTATCCGTCTCCCTCTTTGCGGCGCTCTCCTCTGGTGAAGGGCAGACTGTGTCGGAGTCTGTAGTGTTGAGACGGAGAACCCTCTTAACAAGCCTGGCCCGGAGGTCACCGGGTAAACCGCCCTCATCGCTCTCGCTCCCTCCGTCTCTGATCCGGTGCTGACCAGGCCACACACACACACACGTACACACTAATGGCTCCATTCCAGCTGCATCTCCAGTCGGTGACTAAGACATACGAGCGTGCACCGGGGAGCTCACTCAATCACGGCTAATGAGGTCAAAAGGCCATCAAATATTTACAAGAGCACACTCCGCAGTATACAGTGTCGAGGGACACTGCATCATATTTATTAATCCGATGTGTTTCGTGGACGTTAGTTAAATATCTCATCTGAGGCTTCTTTTATCCTTTTTCACATGTGGTAAAATAGCCTTGTGGAGCACAAAGAGGTTGCACATGTTTGGAGTGAATGGGACACAGAGCGTATTGACTGTATAAAGGTGGTAAAAGCCCATGTAAACAAGATACCAATGGCTAATGCTGATGAGACTCAATAAAGAGATGGAGAGGCTTTGAAGCCTCTCCATCCAAGAGAGCCGATAGAAAGAGTTTTTTGTTGTTGTTAAAAGCCTGCATCAAATGTGTCCGTGAAACGGAGCCGTGATGATGCCGGTGCCACGTACTGCACACTTGAAACCGCCCACGCAGAGCGTTGAGGGCAGCGTTGAATTAAGCAGAACACGTCTGGAGTTGTTTTGAGGCGAAGGCGGCTTGAAAGAACCGTTTGACGGAGGTGATCGGTAAGACAGAGGGATGAGGAGGTGTAACCGGTGCAGGAGCTGTGGAGGTTTTCCTCCCTCGCGTGTTAACCTTGTTGCACTGACCATAGGCACGATGTGGGCATCGCAATTGATTGGACCAGGAGATAAAATCACACACTCAGAAAAATCATCCGGATTATTTGTGAGGATTTGCTGTTTGATATGATTGTTTACTGGACATTTTGGAGATTTGGATTTTACCTGGCAAAACATGCAACCTCACGATGACATATTGGGCTTTTGGAAATCATGATGGGTATTTTATTTTTACAATTTACTATTTAATAGACCAGATGACTGCTCTGTCTTTTAACATCAGCTCTAGTGACTCGTCACATATAGAGCTGTGACACATCCTGTCCCCTTAAAACCCCCACAGGTACACCCAACAAGCTACTTAGCGGGCTCAACCATCTGAGCTGAAATAATGTGATGCGGAGTGCTGCACGCCTCGGGGTCGATGCCGTGCTAGCTCTTGCCCGGTTAGACTGCACCGCTGCAGGCCGAGTAAGCCCCGTACGCACACACTCGGAGGAAACCACCAGCTGACAATGCCTGTGGCTCTCACTTGCAGACAAATAGCTCATTGATGCTGTGTGCGAGGCATCAGCAGTCTTCCCAGCGCTGTTCCATCTAAGATTCATGTGGGGCCTCAGAGAGAAAGGGCAGCCATAGAGCACCTCCCAGAGGTTTCTCCCCCCCCCCGTATAATGCAGTGCCACACCTCTGTTGTGCACGAGGCCTCCGCAGGCTCCTCTGACACCTCTGTTCTGTTTCCCAGCGTGCTGCCACGGGGTCCCTTCATTTTTAAACACGTTATAGCTTCAAAAAATAAAATTAGCCAAGTGCTTTTTGCCTTGACAAGCAGAGCATGAGAGTCCAAGAGGAAGGCTGGTCATGTGGGGTTGGTTGGTACTATTTATATGCTTGATAGTGGAACACGAAATACCGTCGGCCAAGGGAGCAAGAGACTCAGGAAGGATGGATATGGGTGGCACAGAAACAAGCTGCTTTTCTTCTCTCACACACACACACACACACACACACACCAAATTGTCTACAACATTCTGAGGAATCCACCACTGCAAGTCTACTTCTGTTTCCTTGTTAGATAAGGAGCGAGAAAGCCTTGAGATGATTGCAGATGGAGATGGAGAAGTTCAGAGAGAGCGATGTATAGCGGGCCGGCCTGTCAAAGAAGGAGAAGGATGAGACGGGGAGAAAAAAAGACTGAGTTAGGAGCAGAAAGAGAGAGAGAATGAGAGTGGGATAAAATAGAGGCAGGCGGGTAGATGAGGGATGGGGACGCCGGGCAAGTGGCAGAGCAGCAGAGGAAGACAGTGATGTAGTGGTAGCGTGTGGAAGAAGAGAGGAAGAGTGGAGGAATAATGGATGAGGACAATAGAAGTGCATTAGAGCAGGAGGAGTGTGTCTGTGCGGAGGGGGAGCTTTGCGTGAAGCCACCTGAACGGGATTGACAGATGCCCACAACTGTATACACATCTGCTTATTTCATGTTTAGGCGTAAGCCGACATGATCCGGTCTGACTTCCTCTCGCGTGCGTGTCTCAACTATTTGAGGAGAAAAGCAGACATCCTACATGGATTATTATTGTCTATTAGGATGTGGTTTACAGAGCCGAGCGGCATTGTGCTGCGGTTTTGAAAAGAAAGCCAAAGGCAGCACCCCAGGGCCTTCACATTTACCCAGACAACTCGTCCAAATGATTTACTGCTCTTGCCTGCCGGTATAAAAGATATTTCCAATAAAGTTTCATCAGCGAAAGTTGAAACAATGGTAGAAAACAGAGATCTTCACCCACTCATCTCGCCCTGCAACCTTCCCTCCAGCCTTTGGCCTCCCCGCACGATCCGCAAACAAGTCCACACAGTCGCGCGCTCACACCCACACCATGCGCTCATCTGGCCCCTGGAGAAGCCTGTCACTGTGAGTGGCCCTCTGCCACGGGAGGATAAACTACCTGTCACGGCGGCGACTTTCTGTGGAATTCATATCGGAGCCAAAACAAAGGAGGTGCCGAGGTCACGGGGCATCACTCTTAAATTATTCATCCTCTGCTTCCTCCTTCCATCTCCTCTCTGCCTGTCGCCCACTTTGTTTCTGCCAGCTCACAACAAGGGCAGCCGTCAGCCTCCTCCCCATCTCCTCATCTCATGGAATGTAGATAAACATGGTGAATAACTTCTTCGGAGGAGTTGCTGATTGACTGTTTTGAAGGGTGTGTTTATGTTTACGTTGACCATGTGGCAGTGCGGTTCCTGCCGCTTCTGAGGGTCACAGCGGTCATGACATTTTAGAATATGCATTCCTCCGCACTCGTTTGGTCTCCCTGCGTGCATAATTCATCGACGTCCTGGCAACTGCTCGTTCGCATACACTTGCAGGACGTCCCCGTACAGGATGGCCTTAAAGTTTTGTGTTTCCCCCCCCCCCCCCCCCCCCCCATTCCAGGAACAGTTGTCCGCTCTGGGCTTGACCGACGCCTGGGACCAGAAGGCGGCCGATTTCTCCGGGGTGTCGGACAAGAGCAAGGGGAAACTCCACCTGGGCGGAGTCCTCCATTGGGCTGCCCTGGAGCTGGCCGCTCAGGCTGGGAAAGGAGGCGCAGATCCGGAGGAGGAGATCATAGGAAAGCCCAAGCTGTTCTACGCCGATCACCCCTTCATCATCTTTGTCAGGGACAACGCCACCGGAGCCCTGCTGCTGATGGGAGCTCTGGACCACGCGGAGGGAGAGGCCCTCCATGATGAGCTGTAATACCCAAAAAAACCTCGATCCCTTCTTCGGTCTTTTTTTTTTTTTTTTTTGTGTGATTCTTACAAACTCTGGTTTCCATGTCAAGACATTGTCATTCACCGTGGCACACTATCAACATCAGACTACGGCTGGCTGTCACACATTGACACTGAATAGTCTCGCGCTGACTGACACTGACACCGCCATACCTGACACTGGCACAGTCGCACACACACACACACACACACACACACATACCGACACCTACATGGCATACATAAGAACACAGTACAAGACGGTACTAACGGCGACGGATACAGCCAAAAACACCAACTCGGAGAGACTCCCTGCGTTTCGTTTCTCCCACGCAAGTGCGCCCACACTTTTTATGAAATGTTGAATAACACTCAATACGTGTGACATGTTTGTGTGCTTAGTGGAGTATTTCTGTCTTGTTTTAAGCTTTTTTTTCAAGGCCTCGCTGATCAAGTCGACACAAAACAAAATGACAAGAAAGCAGCGACAAACACCAACATGCTGACAGGCAGAAGTGATTACAGTCACTCGACACTTAGAACAGCATCTACAGAAGAAGGTTAACTAATAGAGACTCGCCGTGACACTTGAATCCTCCCCACTAGGCCAGGTGTGTGTGTGTGTGTGTGTGTGTGTGTGTGTGTGTGTGTGTGTGTGTGTGTGTGTGTGTGTGTGTGTGTGTGTGTGTGTGTGCGTGCGCGCGCGCGCGTATACGTACACGCGTGGTGACCGACAGATCAAGGGTGGCCACGCGGCGGCTCTCGGAGCTGGCGGGGACCTGCGGCGGGGTCCCCTGGGCTACATCAGAGGAAGACTGATGGATCAGCCAAGTGCTTATTGATGAGCCAGCTTAATGCTAATGGCCGTAATGAGTCAGAACGCTTGTCAACAACACGGAGAGGACGGGGAACCTTTTAATCTCTTAATACCATCAGGGATCAATGACGCTGGAAAACGAACACATGACTGACATCGCTTGACTTAAATGTAACAACTTAATGTTTAGGATGATTACAGCCATTCAAAGAGGTATTGATTTTCATTTGTGTCTTTTTTTCTTCTTTTTTTTCAAAGCTCCTGAGGGGGTTGTTGTATGTGAACGAACTAGAGTAGCTACTGCTCAAGTGTATCATTGATATTTGACATGGTGCATTTAAAAAAATTCAAATAAATATTTCTATTTGATACAAACTAATCAATCATCAAAACATGTACTTCTGTCCTGAGCCGATTCGGTGGACGTTGTGTCTCAAGGGTGTATAGAAGCAGATGTAAAGCATCCGCAGCAACAACTTCAACACTCTCTCCAAATGCTTCCCAACAATCAAACGTAAAATGTGTATCCTGCATCTTATGTGTATTGACGTTTTATTGCTTTTGTGTCGTTGCTTGCGCACACAAAACAATTGCCGTATTCAGCATGATGTGTGTGTGTTTATAGATGCTCTCAAAGTCTTTTAACAGAAGAAGAAGAAGAAGTGTATTTTCTGAAAAGTAACAGCGTCTAGACACACAGCTGGCCCGTCTGGTGCACAGCATTGGACGAATCTGTTCCGGTAACGAATCCGGTGTTCCAGCTTTGTTCCTAATTTAGCCCTTTGCACAGGTCTGCTCAGCAACAGTAGGTGTCGTGTGCGTGTGTGCATTCATGTCCGGACAAAGCCACCACAATGACCTCTGCAGTGGCCTCCTGTGCGGCGGAGACTTTTAAAGGGCACCGTACTGCAGGTGCACTCCACGCTGAATGAGCCCGGGAGTCCGGTTCGGACGAGCCGATGACGGATCCGAGGACGTCTGCTGTGAGCACATCAATCCTGCTCGTTCCAACACCGGCCCCCCGCTGACTCACCTTCACCTTTCAGTCCAGTTCAGAACGCTGACAAACGCATGCATGTAATCATTTAGTGGGTTTTAAAGCGACATCACATTCGTATGGGCTTTTTGTTTTTCGTGTCTTTTGGTACAAAAGTTTGGTTTGTTTTGCCAATTTTTTGGTCACAAAAGATTTGTGATTTTAGCACTTAATTATTTTATTTCTTTTCAGGGCCTATAATCCCCACTAAAGTGCTTTAAAGCTGTGGGGTGAGCTTTAAAATGCACACACAGGCTCATTGATTTGATTTCTTCATTGGCCGCTTAACATATACTTTTCATATGCTTTATATTAAACAATGTCACTCAGCCATACTTTTGCACCATAACAAATGTTTTTTTTTAATCTCTGAAGGGATTTGTGCAAGACTCTATAGGTTTTAAGATTAGCCATGAAATGTTTTTAAAGGGAGCAACTGTGAAAGATGTCATGCCACAGTTGCATGCATGGTGCCTTTTGAGATGGCCTTTTCCTGTTGACTCTTTGTGTGTTTGTCTCTCGTCAGCACACTGTGTGTCCGGGAGCACTCTGCAGCATTTCGGACCGGTAATCGAGGTGAACTGCATTACGAGCTCTCTGTAATGACTCGACGCTATCGCCGCCAGAAGAGCTTCTCTCTCTCTCTCTCTCTCTCTCTCGCTCTCGCTCTCGCTCATGAAAGAAAGGGGTTTGAAAATATTTTAATGATTAATCTCTGTTTTAAATAAAACATGATAGAAGTGGGACCGTGAACTCCCAGTCTTTCCCACTGCCTTGCGCGGTGGGTTTGGACAATCAAAGTGGCAGAAAAGAAGGCGAAAGAGCACTCAGAGCAGAGCCGTCCCAGCAGCCTGCAGTACTTACCCTTTAGAGGATGATATCGGCTCAACTGGGGGGGTCAACTAGCTGATAGGATTGCTACAGGGGCCCCTCCATTTTCGCCTTGCTCTTGTTAAAAGCTCGAGACGGTTGGAAAAATATGAGGCGGGCAAGTGATACATGGAAAACAGTGATGTTTCATACTCTCTGGGACGCACAGACGCACAACAAGCCGCCTCTGATGAGTTTTCAGATGTTTGATTTAAACCGACAAGGGGGATACGTTTAAAATGCACTGTCTCTGCTGTTTAGATAACAAAATGGCCTCAGACATCAATGAGCCTTACAAGTATTTACATATAGCTTCAGCAGAAGTTCACATTAGGCTCACTAATAAGTGGGACATGCCTCCCTGGTACTGTTGATGCCTCACGGAAAACAGTTCATCAAAACAAACCTAGTTCATTTTGTATACATTGGTGTAATTTTAGAAAATATTCATGAATTTATAAGAGATGCAAATGTGAAAAAAAAGATATTGTCCTAAAAACAAAAGAGAACCAATGAGAGTGAGACAGAAAAAGCAAAGTGATTAGTGAGAGAATTGAAAGGATGCCCGGGTACTACAGGCTGATGCCTAAATGAAATATTAAATCCATTTGTTGCAAGGTGTAAAAATGATGGGGGGCCTCAGTCCAGATCATATTTGCAATTTTTAGGACAATATGTATGTAGTGAATGGACAAGGCACCAGTCTGCCCACCAGAAGCCACTTGGGCTTCAGTGTGTTGCTCACATATGGAGCCGGGAGTAAAAGCACCCACCTCCATGCCGCACTTGGAAGCTGCTCCATGCACTTGAATTTGAGGTCACACATATCTTATTCTTGAGCATTTTATTTGATTATACTAACTAATAGCACACATTTAGAAAGCATCGTCAGAGAGTGGGAGGGTTTAGAGTTTGAATTGGGCCAATGATTAGACGAGGCATGCCACGCTGCAGGGCCACCAAGGTAACCCGGCCTTACCATGCCAACTGTGTCAGCCAGGTGAGAACAAAAACAAAAGAAACTCTACATTGATATACACACAGTAAACTGTATTTGACATGTTGCAGTTGAGCTGTAAAAGGTGAGAATACATGTTTTTCTGCTGTGTCAAGCCTCTGAAGTATGTTAGCTAACGCTACCTAAGCTAAGTGTTCACTCATTTTGGCTAACCTTAACTGTTTTAAGCTAGTATGTGAGATACTTTTATATGTTATACATAAATACATTAGAATGAATGATTCAATTGATAATTATCCAGAAACATTAAAAGCTACATGCAGAAAAAATAGTGTAATGTACAAGCTGTTTCAGGATTCAGTGTTTGAAATGCAGTCAAAATAACAAGTAAACGAAACAAACAAAACATTTATTTTTAAGCATTCAAAAACTAAGCAGTGACTTATTAATTTAAGCACCTCATGTAATTGAAAAACAAAGTAATATGTCAGTATTACTGTAACTTACAGTGTGTGTGCCCATCACACAGCAGACATATTGGCCTGCCATTGCAGGGAAAGCGCAATTGTAATTGATAACATGGTGGCTGCATTCCATGTAGGTGAGCCTTGGTGTTTGTGCATGCTGGCTCACTGGGACACTAAATGGGACTGAGCCATCGTTATCATAAATTAGTTCCACCTGTGGTCTTCCTGTCACCACATCCAGTTTTTTTTGCACCACTACAGGTAAATAGACACATTTTCACTCCATATTTGATGCAAATACTTTCATTAAACGTACGGCTAATGTTATATGATTTGTATTGAACAATGTGAACGTTGTTCTCACAGTTACCGGCTACCCTTTGTACCGTGTTGCTTGCTAATTAGGTGGGAAATGACTCCCATTGATATAATGATGCAATATCAATGATATGCAGTCGACTCACCTTTTCAAAGCTTTCCATGAGGCATTTACACCTTTTTAATCAAGGTTTTCCATGTGCCACAATATGAACTGTTTGGACTGTGTGGTTTTGTATGTCGCTTTAAACCCGTGATTGTCAAGTGGGATCAACCACAGGCCTTTGAAAAAACCGGTTTGAAGGCTAAATATCACGCGCTAGCTTTTCTCTGTCGTTATTGTCTTTTTCAGCAGCAGATAGTTAATCAGCCTGAAGCAGACTGTCAGCAGCAGCCCATATTAATGTTATTGATCATTGTCAACTTTCACGCTTTCCTCCCAAACCTCGGATCACACTGTCGCTGTGTGAGACTTTTTGGGTTTCTTTCTCCCGGTAAAGGTTTCTTTTTTCATTAGTCCCTTTCTCTGTTCTGCTCCCCAATAACCTGTCTCCTTTATTGCACACAATGCTTAGAAAGTGACAACTTGGGGAACTGAATCAAAGTTTCAATAAAAGCTGGACTGCTGTGGGCTTTGACAAGTGAGCTGGCTGGAGTGGAACGGTACAGAGAGAGACTGAAGGAGAACATATCGGCCCCGGAAAGATAAATAGTTCATGAAGCTGTTGACTTCACCATTTTATTACTTTTGTCTCTGAATTTTCCGGCTGCCTGCAGCTCTTTTCTGCCCACAAATTATTCATCTTGCTCCCCACAGGCCCCGGCTGTCAATCCCAGGATTAGGAGTTGGTAGGGAAGATGGGAGTTGTACGTTTTGTCGTGAGCTCTCAGGTGCATGCATACTTGCCAGGATCTTGATAAAACTATACAAGTTATTATGACACCATATAATCACCTCGGCTTTACTTAGAAAAAGACAAAGCTGGCAGGGAAGGCTCTGGAGGTTGACGGGTAGACTTTCTCTAATGTGTTAGTCTTTTGTCATTTTGTCTCCGCTCTGTTTTGAAGCTGACTGTGTTGGAGGAGATGCTCTACAGCCTTCCTGATGGTCCAAAGTCTCATGTTGACTACATGAAGTCCAACCCGAAGGTAAATAATGACTCTACACACACCATGCATGCAAACATTTTGTAGATGGGATTTATTTGTGCATAAACATTACTCTCTCACTTTCTAGAATATTGCTTCTTTTTGATGTGGCATCCAGCGCGTCTTTAAAATGACAAAGGGTCACGTAATTACCCTGTACCGCTCTCCTCCACTACTAATTTTGTAATTATGCGATTACCTCTGGGAGGAAGACATTGTGTGATTCTGATTTTCATATTTTCATTCATACAATAGTCTCATCACAGTCCCATCAAGCCTCAAGTCCAGACGACTATCAAAAGCAATGACAGTGTTTGAAATAACAAGAAAGGGAATGGAGAATAGCAAGCCTAGATTATTCTGACATAGCGTACCAGACGTAATTCTGAAAATTGGTGTCCATAAAAATGTTTTGTGTGCATATAGTGCTATATGTCTGTGGATCCATGCTGACATGCTGTTAAAGGGATAGTTTGGGGGTTGTATGAGCTGCTTAGTTTGGAGAAACGCTGCACCAGTTATTGATAAGTACCTCATGCAACCCCAGAAACACCCACACGATCTCTTCAACCCACAGAGAAGCTGAATGCTTTGAGAAGGCTTTGCTGAAGGAAGGAACATGCCAGTAACCTGGTAAAGCGTTCAAACTGATTAATGGAAACCTTGTCAGCAATGAAGAATTGATGGCTTTAGTCTCCCAATCCAGCGACAGCGGGACCCTGCAGGGTTACAACGACATTATCTACATTGCAGACGAACATCGGCCTGGAATGTCACTCAACTCGAGACATATTGTGTCGTTCCTGTGTTCTACTGCAGTCCACTCACGAACAACTCCCACTTCCAGGGCTCTCCTGCTGTGTCATCCAGACTGACTGTCTCAGGAGTGCTTCACAAACAGTGAGTGGAGGTTGGGATTCTGTGAGCCACCAGATGTTTATTGAGGCTTAAAGAACCAAATGAGAGTTTGTTTCTATCGAGATGATATCAGTGTTGAACCAGAACATTATGCCCTTGTTCCTTAAAAAGACTTTCCTGCTCCCTAAGCCAATTCTTACCGTGCTTCTTTTTTTTTTCTAAATGATCCTCAAATATACATGACATGACTTCAGGGATTACATTTCCTCTTGTCAGCCTGTTACCTAACTTCTTTTGTAGTACCAACTGAACTTTTGTGTTGCATAGGAACATGCGTATGTGTCGAATCTTGACTCTCCATTGAAATCCCCGCGTTGGAGATTAATTTTGTTGCCCTGGCTTTGTTCAGGTCAAGGCAGGGAGTTAGATAAAACCTTTAAACAGCTCTCAAAGTCATCTTTATTTAGTGGTGGTACTTCATACTTACTGCAAGGAAGACTAACGCAGTTGCATTCAGCTTCAGTGGGATTTTACATGAAATTATTAGACGCATAACGATACCAGTTTTAGTGTAGTAGGGTTGAGTTATTGACGTATATCAATAACTTTGAAATATAGCTGCATGTCTATGATATTAGCAATGTGTGTGACTATATTTGGGCACGTTCCCTTAAAAGGGCCAGTTTGTAACTATAGTAATGCAGTGTGTTCGGAGTAACATCTTGTTGGCTGTGCTGAAATGAAGGACACATGTTTTAGTGTATTCAAAGACAGAATTTGTTTGTCTCTTCTTTCCTTTAACTTCTACAGAATTAGCATTTGTTTATGGTTATAAGAGAACACACTGCTGACATTTAGGTTGTGTACGTGTGTGTGTGTGTGTGTGTGTGTTCGTGCACCTTCCCCAAGAAAATAACAGCAGCAGAGTGCGCGCAGTGTTCTCACACACACTACAATCACACACTGGCACCTGCACATTTTGCTGTAGCTGCCTATTAGCGTTATTGGACAAGGCAGCTCCATGTATAATCTGCATAGTGATATCATTTAGGTAATACTGGAGGCAGCTGCTTGTGTGTTTCTGCTGAGGAATGGGGCCAGGTGGGTTGTGGGGCTTCATGGAGTTGGGTCCCGGCTCTCTCCAGTTAGGATATACGTCGTTCTAATTGGGGGATACAGGTCATTGCGTGTAATTGCACAAACTCTTCCTGCCCTTCCTCTGGGGTGGGCACAGTTGCACGATGACATTATCTCACTCATTAAACCACGTTTTTCTCTCTCGTCCTTGGACCCAGCATCCAGCAGAAGTTGTCATTAGTTCATTGCTAATGCAACCCGGGACTTGTGGATGGAGGTCAGAGAGAGGAAGCTGCATAACTCCACCGCCTACATCCCAACCGTGGCGTCGGGCGGAGTCCTCTGTGGCCACGCAGGTACGGCCGACGCCCCCTCCCTCACCAAATGTAGCTGCACCGACGGATTACGACTGAACCCCAGTGAGACGTGTTATGGAGCCCTTAATGAAATAGTTGTGCCCCATTGAGCCCTATAATGAATGTTCTGACATTGAAAACCCCAGGGGGGGGGGGGGGGGGGCTGCTTAATTCCTATGAGCAAGTTTAAGCAGCTAAAGCATTTTGATGGAGAAAATAGCGTCTGAAAGGAGTGACGGACGAAACGATGTTTAGCTGTGTTTCTTAATTGCCGATGTGTGTTTGGTTTGCATGTACCTGCATGTGTCCCTCAGAGAGAGGTGCTCTTGATGCCTTTGTTCAGGTCCTTTACGCAGCCTCGTCCCGTTTGACTGGCACCTGTTTAGCTTTCATCCTGACTAATGGAAACGTCAAAAACACTGTAGAAAGACCGGACTGCCCATTCTCCTCAGAAGCCAATAGATGTGAAGCCGAGATTGCTGCCGAGGCTCGTCGAAGACACGCACCCCTACACATGCGGGCGCAGTGCTGTGCTGTATTATCACTGATAAGAGCTTTTGTAGATTTTTCTTTTGGTAATGATGTCCCTGAATACCAATTGAGCTGCTACTAAAGAGACCCACGGGAATTAATAAAAATGTCTCCCGTTTCATGGCCACAGTGGTTTCCTGCTTTCGAGAGATCACAAAAGAGAATCACTGGATGCCATCATTTAATTTAGTATTTCAGGGTGTCTGCGTGCATCGTGCCTTTTTTTTTTTTTGGAGATTTTGCATCCTGGTTATGATCTCGCTCTTTGTCTTTCCCCCCGTCCCCCTTTTCTCCTTCACTCTCTTCTCTCGTTCTTCCTCTTTCTCACAACACTCATTTCCATTTCTCTCTGCCCTCGCTGTCCTGCCTTTTTAATTCTTTCACCTTCCTCCTTTTATCCCTGTGTTCCCTTTTTATGTCTCTGCCTCTCTTCACCATTCTGATTCATTTCTCCTCTGCTTCACTCTCTTCCATTGGCAGGTGGCAGAGCAGCTGGCCTACTACGTCCATGTGTCAGAGACGGTAATCACAGAGGACACGTTTGATGCAGCCGTACAGTTTGGCACAGTGCGGGGCGACCCCACCCGGAGCTGAGCAGGGTGACCTGTTTGCATGCCCACCCCCCCCCCCCCCACCCCCCCTGGTTGATCTCAGCACCGACTAGGAAAAGAGCATTAAAGGACAACCGCAACGCGTGGCGCCGCCTCACAGGTGGGTACCTCAGTGGAAAGGGAACGAGACGGTTCAACATCAAACAACACTAAAGTCGGTAGCAGTTCTAAAGAAATTCCTATAAAGGGGACATTAATGGGACTCCTCTGTGCAACATCAACTAGGCACAGATATGCATCACCTCTGCTAACATTTGCTCCCCTCCTCCTGAAGCGCTGCACTGTCCTGGAGTCTGGGAGCTGTTTGCTCTGGCTGGTATATTCAGAGACGCCTCCATGATCTATGGGGTCTAAAATTAATTTAAAAAACATAATGTAGGCCTCTCTTTCACCAACCAAAGCACATCTATTCTACTGTTGTTGCTGAACCTTTGACATGGTTCCAATTATTTCCTCCAGTCCTTTAGAAGATTCCATGTCTTAGCCATAACCTTCCTCAACAGCAGCACATTTTTAATCATTGTCACTAAAGCTACTAAAAAAATTGCTCTGTCATGTGCGCAGAACCTTTCCTATTAAAGTAATAGTGCGTCACAATAAAGGTTGAAATGTCAGTTTGACAGGCAGCCATTGATGTGCTTCGTGTGGAACGACGAGCTCTTTTACAATGTGGACTTGTTCTTTCATGTAGAAGCCAAAGAGATGCTCTCTGTTGTTTGCAAAGCCAGAAAGGTAAATGCTGACGGACTAGTTGAATGGAGAGACACACGGGGGGGTAATCACACGGCGTACTGGTGCGTCGTGATGGTTCAATTCTCATGCTAATTATCTCAATCAGTGTACAAAACGCCACTGCTTTTCAAAGAAGCAGCACGCACTCGTACACGGGCACACAAAACGCATGTGTGCGCACACCGGCACTGGTAGTAAACATAAACTGCACACCCACAATTACAACCCCCACTACCTGCCACAGCGCCATGTTTCCCGGATAATCAGACAAAGATTGGATAATCCTGACAGAAATCCTTTTCATTCCCTCAGCCCCCTGCAAATTCTCATTTTGCTATATCATTTTCAGTCAATACAGCAACAATCAAAGGCATTTCAAAGATTTAAAATCCCTAGACTCTTAAATCTGGCCTGTGGGGTAAACATTCTTTTTTTATTTTTGCTGTCTAGAAACTTTATTCTTAACTTTCCAGATACAATAACAATGAAGTCACAGTGATTGGCCCCCCCATGACTGCAGCTGGGTGGTTTACAGCATACATATGTATGTAAAAGGAGAACACAGGTCATGGTATATAGCTCCTGGCTATACAGATTTCACTCCCATGTCAGACTGAGTGGTAGCAATCATGCAAAGCACTTATTTGGCTCTGAGCAAGGCAGCACCCCTAATCGCTTTGTCTGCATCCATTCACTGCAGGCTCAAGGAGGTTAAATGACCATAGAGAGCATGCACATAGATATTCACACACAATGAAACATGTTCACGTACAGCACAAACGGGTCTATACCCACTGGCTGTCTAAATAATATGATGTGCTCTTCAGCTGTTTTGTTCACCGTCTGTGCTTTGCTCATTATTTCTTCCATTGTTTCCTGTTCCTGTCCTTTCAAAGGCTAATGGAGGAATGCATGTTGCTGCCACTGGGTATGAAAGTGTGTTTTGATGATGCCCAGCTATCTTCTTTATGCTGATCATAACCGTTCCCTCAGTGAGGGATCCTAGCCGATAACAGGAAGCTGAGGTCTAACCACTGGCCTTTAAAGTCCCTCATTACTCTTTATGACCGTGCACACGGTCCCTTCTGTTTTCATTCATGGAGCTATTCTTCATTTTAGACTGGCCGTTTTATTCACGTTGCTATGTCATGTTATTTTTCACCTTTTCACCACATTTCACAGTTGTACATGCCGTGTATGTGGTACAGTTTGGAGTACAAGGACGTTGTTTCTTCTTGCCTTTCTCTTGTCCATTGCTGGTGAAGTTGTAAACACTTTGGATTTCTTCCGGTGAGGGTTGCGAAATTTCAGTCCATTTGATCTCAAAGCTAAGAGTGAGTTGTATATTTCTTTCCATGTATCTTAACAGCTGTTTTCATTTCCCTTTGTAGACACAGAAAACCTAGGAGTGCAACTCTCTCGATACTTTCCGCTCTTTTATGCAGTTGCTATTCTTGCACTTTGTAGGCATAAGAACCTCAGAGAGCTGAGCTCTCTTGAGATGATCTATATGACTTTGTTGCATTTTCTGTATTTTGAAAGGAAAACAGAGCTTTTTTTCTGCATGATCTGCGTTATCTCACACTAGAGTAATCCAGTGAGAGCCTTGGTGTGGCTGCTGTGATGTTTTACATTGTGTTATTTCTCAACAGATAATGTGTTTAAGAAGGTGGGCAACGTAGTGCTGCACATCCCAAAGGAAGGCCCACAGCGCAGCCCTGAGGAGGCCAGCAAGGACAAGAAGCTGGTGCAGAGAATGGAGAGTGAGCCTAAAGGGCTGCGTGTGTGTGTTTGTTGGGTGCCTTTGTCTCTCCATTTGTCTCTCTGGGGACGCTTTCTAAAAGGTCGCTCAGACTTTATCTTTTGATCTGTGACTCTCTGTTCAAAACGCCATTGAAGCTCCAGCATCTGCTTCCTGACTCTCACTCTTTCGAGTTTTTATTTAATGAGGCGCTGGGTTCTTCACCTCTCACCTTCACCTATCCACATTCTTCATCATTTTTTTTTGTTTTTGGCTCTTTGTGCCTCCATCATCTATCACTTCCATTTCTAAACAATCCTTCTCCTCCAATCCATGCTTTCATTTCTGCCTTTCATTGTCTCCTGTTTCCAACACCATTTCAACCTTTTCTTATTTAGCTCCCTTTGTCCTTACTTTGATTTATCTCGCCTCTTTATCTCCCCTTTCTGCCATCGCTTCAGACCACAGAGCCACTGAATGCTCACACAATGACGAGGATGAGGGACACATCTGGCTTCTCTGCAAGAGATGGACTCCTGAAGGAGCTGCTGTGCCAATCTGTTGGGCACATCAGCCTGCAGCTGCAAAAAGCCAAGTTTACGTCTTGACTTCCTGCAGTTCATTCATACATTTATTCCTTACTATGTCTGAAAAATACATTTTCATGCATAAACATACAAATATACAGAGTCATACTGCACTCGTGTTGTATTTTGTAAGTAGCTGTGTGGAAATATGTGCAGCAAAAATGCATCTCCCATCATTCCCGGCGTTGGAAATGGCATGCTATATAATGTGCTACTCTGTAAAGCTACCGTCACTCTAACAGTGGTAAATATTTTTCTTTTTAAAGACGGCCTTCAAAGTGCATGCAAAGTGTGGCTCGCAGCATTGTGCAAGTGTGACGAGGCACGTAGCTCAGGCCGGCACAGCAAATCGTCTGCTATAGAGGCACAGTGTGATGAATAATGGGGCAAACAGAGAATATCGAGGCTTTATCCTCTGTGCTTTACAGCTCTGAGTTGGCTTAGCCAGCTAAACAATCCATTTAGCACTGTAGGGCCACCCTGTGCCCAGCAGCACCTGCTTGGATGTGGAATTCAGGCACTCCATGACTGATGACGAAGGCTAATGCTCAAATCACAAACAGTTGGCTTACTGTATGCAGGAGAGGGAGGCTATTGAATGTATTTAGATGGGGAAACGGTGAAGGACGTGCATGTTCACGTACGGGAGCCGTGGGGCAGAGCTGGTACTTCAGCCCCAGAGGTGCAGTGCTAAGTATCTGTAGATAACAGCCTGCTACCGTCCTTAGGAAAGAGACTTGTTTTGAATTGTTCCGCATTACTGCTGCTTTTCCTTGCAGGTAGGTCTAGCTGTTGTGTACTCGTCCTTTTTAATGCTTTTATTTGAGTGCATATGTGATGCCCGTATTGCCTTCTGCAGGTGCAATCAATCCTGCCCGACCTGTCCAAGCTGAAGGAGCCGCGTGAAGAGCTTCCACGTCTCAAGTCATGTCAACACATTGGTCTCATCTGCATCGTATGGGTCAACTCCATCCAGCCGCTACACCACCGGTCAGAGGATCACTGGTCTCGTCTGCCAGGTACCTGCATTTCACCACGGTGCATTCACACACACACAGCCTTGTCCAACAATCCACCCTTCATATTTCTAAAAAGCTATTTCGAGATAATTAATAGATGTGCTACCTCGAGGTCCTTTCCACAAGCAATCATGGTTTCCTCAGATAAGTCAGTGGAGCAGCATTAACAGATAACCCTCCGCTGTCCGAGTTGTCCTTTCAGCTGTGGATCGGCTCTCCACTTGGATTAGCTTTTTGTCTTGTTCTGATAAGGCGTGATCATCACTGAAGCCCCCTCCCGCTCATCCTGGGTGTTCAGACATCAGTTACAATACCCTGAGAGTGAATGCCGCGAATAAAAGGCCACGTCGCTGTTTTTCGTTACCCCCAGCGCTTTTCATTTCAATTGACAGCTCCACAGACCAACGGGGGAAATGTTTAACCTCGAATAATTATGTTCTGAACTCTCATTGTTGCAATCATTCGCTGCCCTGTTGCATGACTTTTCTTTTTCTCTTCGTTTTTTATGTGTCCCTCTATTTCGACATCCTCTTCTTCTCTCCCTCTCTTTCTTATTCCTTTGATAATACATCAAGGCGTACTGACTCAAACAAAACATTTCGTATAATTATTTTCCAAGCGATCTGACAGCCCAAGTACTGTTAAGGTGATGCTTCTTTCGGAACCTTTCGCATGACTAAACGGGCACCTTTTAACCCACGCCAAGGACGATGCAAAGCACAATTCCCAGCTAGTTGGCGCGTGAAGTAGAATTTTCTTAATCGCGTTGCACTCGGTATGAGAAGACGGCAAATATGCTGAGTGGTGTGATAGCTTCGTAACCTATATCGGCGGCTCAGCCTTGAGCGTCTTAACATCTGGTTTCATCTCCATCATCTGGCTTAATGTTTTCACATTTCCCAGTGCTCGTCAGTGGCGTCGCAAAAAGCTTTTCTGTGCCCTCCGAGTCCTTCTACGCACTTATTTATTATTTCTCATATCTGAGGTGAAGGTAAGCGATTTTACAGCCAATAAGCTGCTTTGCTGCCGGATAAAAGCGCCCCGTCTGTGCCGAGTAAGCCAGCCGTCTGCAGGCTTCACTGCTGACCACTGACCTGGATATATGCGTGCATGTTTGCATATCGGAGTGTCTGCTCTTGAAGTGTCATTGTGTATATGTAACCTGCTCTCTCTGCAGTGGTGCATGTTGTCATTGGACATGGAGGAGCTTGGAAGCCTGCGGCTCACTGTGCTCTGTGCAGCTCAGACGGCCTCTCCTGCAGCATCGCTGTGTTTTCCATCTCTGCTTATGGTCGGGAGGCTTTCTTCCCCCTCCAGTTATATGAAATAACAGAGATGGAAAATGTCTTGTTTATTTTCCTCCGAAAGAAAAAGGATTCCATGGGGCAGTGGGGCCCTTTCCATCTCCTCTGGAGCAGAACCAGACCACTGATGTGGTTTCCATTTGTGTCTGATGTTTTTTGGCTAATACTTTCTAATCAGAGTCCATTTGTGTCATGGTAGCATGTGTGGATGTGCGCCTCTTTTAATGTGTGTGTGATGTGTAATACATGCACTTAGTGTGTCTCTGTGCGTGTGCACATCTGAAACTGTGAGTCTGCATTGTATTCTGTGTGTGTGTGTGTGTGTGTGTGTGTGACTTGCCACTGCCCCTTCTCTCTCCTGCAGGGCCTCAACCATTTTCTTCATTTGTTGCAGCTTTGTGTTCCCCCCCCCCCCCCCCCCCCCCCCCTCCTCTTCTCTTTTTGCGCTGGGGAACACGATGTCTGGTTTAATATCATTTTCCAATCACTGAAGGCTGCAGGGCAAGGCCTTTTGACTGGGCTGTTTCGTTCCAGCTAATACCAAAGAGAGGGGAGAGAAAATAATAACCCCAGCGGTTGATAATAGCTGCAGTGATCATTCGGCAGTCATTTGCCTCTGGTGCTCTCTGTAGCTGCAGCTGATGTTGTCTTTGTTTTCTTACTCGCCGCTTCACGGAGCTACACAACTATTACAAGCTGTCCGACACCCTTCGTCTCCTCCACGTCCATCTGAGATATATTCAACACCATCTGGTTGTTTTTACAAAGGGTGGAACACTAACGTGAGAGACGTGTAGTTGGAAAAGAGAAGAAAAAAAATGTCTAGTCGATATGTACTTTTAAAGTCAAGACTGGCCTGTTGTAATGCACGTCTTTTTGAAGAGGTCCAGATTCTGAGGAAAGTGATTATACAAGGGCTTAGGGGAAACCTCTGGAGAGTTAAGATTCAGGGACATATGTTGTCTTCATCTTCACCCGCCTCCCTCTCCAACCCATCCTTTTTTTTTTCTGAGAGGGGGAGAGGGAGGGAGACAGACTGAGAAGGAAAGGAGGGAGGACGGGAAGAAAAAAAATCATTATTAACTCATAAGCTGGTTAATGCTGTAGCACTCTCAACCTTCAGCTCAAATGAGAATTTCCGTCATTTACATATCAATTTAATTTCCTGTGTTTCCCTCTACCCCCCCCCCCCCCCTCCCCATCTTCATTAAAAGCAGCATTTGTACAGCCAGCCTGTACAACACATTTAACTGGGCAGTGAGCACTCACACACACTCTTAGGCCTCCTGCATGTGCACGTACACAAACAGAAAAACCCTGATGTTTTTGTCACACACGCAAACGCAGAGATGCGCACACCTACATATACTTTGTGTCATCCTTTCATGTGCACATACGCAGATGTGAGAACACACACACACACACACACACACACACACACACACACACACACACACACAGACATAGAGGCAGTGTGTTGGAGACTCTCATGCAGACAGAGCAGCTCGGTGGCCCGCTGTAGCTCTGTCAGGATTAAACCAGTGATCAGAGAAATGAAAGGGAAGCTGTCATTCCACATAGGCCTCTATACACATCATCCTCAGTAATTACACCCTCTCCTTCCTTCAGCCTCACTTCCTCCTCTTATAACCTCCTACCTGTGTGTGTGTGCGCGTCACAGATGCCATGCTTGACTGGCACCCGGCACATCAAATAGGGGCTTTTATGAAATGTGCGCCTGCTTGAATTACACTCACTTTAAACTTCACCCTTTTTTTTAAACTCTGGTATAAAACCACACCCGAGTGTGTGTTTGTGTGATATGCATGGGCACGTGCGTGCGTTTGTGCCCACGTGAGCACGCAATGTGGGGGTGTCCCACGTTTGAATCGATACAGATGTGCCTGGCCCTGCTCGGCTCACATCTGGCGGTTAGACTGAACCTGCAGGGGATATATGCAACTAACTACTTCAATCTGGGGCTTTAAGTTTATGAATGTGATCAAATATTCAGTTAAAGCACAGTGTTACACGGCCAGGCCTCGAGTGTAAAGTAAGTTTAAGGTCTGTCACTTTAAGTCTATGCCATATGTGACCTTTGGTGTGCAAGTCAAGAGGTACCAGATCCAAGCTGTCATAGAGGGAGCCCTTTCACTTCTTTATGACCATTTATTTATGGAATTTCCATTTTCACTGGAATTACAGAGAATGCACACCGGCTGAATGACAAATCTCAAACATGGTGTGAGACTGTGGAGATGATTTAGTGTAGCTTATTACACTGTTGCACATTAGTTCTTACTAGTTTTCTTTTTAAATTAGGTAAATTGTGGAGTTGTATTATGATCTGTAATTACCTTTCTGTAGAGACCTTTTTTAATTCTAATTCACCTTTCATATGTAGTGTGTGTGTCAGTTTAAGTCATTTTAGCCAACTTTAAGAGTCTCTTAGTGGACCTTACTGGACCCAGACCCACGATTCTGACACACACACTGAGTCCACTCTTCCCAGTATAATACTTCTGTCTCTTCAGCTGAATTTTCTAAAAACCCAAACGTGTGCTCTGGAGCGGGTAATGAATAAGCTAATACCTTGGTTTTGCTTGCTGTTTGTCCCCTTTTTGTATCTAATGACTTCGTACTGTAAGACTACTTCGTATCCGGGGTTTAGTATAACAGTGACTTGTTATTATAGCTCAGCACTTGAGCGTGTAATAAATGTAAATCTCAGTGTCTGTAACTCGGTCCCCCGAAGCTCATTATTTGTGACAAGTGTGTGAGACCGTGTTTGTTTTCTGCTGTGTCGCTGCAGATGAGTAATGAGATCATCCGCCTGTGCTTCCAGAGCATCTCTCTGGACGAGATCTTTAAGGGCTCCGTGATCTCAGCGACGCTATCCAGTGCTGCCTGTGCCTGGAAGGAGATTTCCCTGCACGCCTCACAGATTCACTACAAGTAAGATCAATATCACCTTTGTATGCACTCAACGCACTGAGTCCTTTTCAAAAGCCTGTAAAATGTTCAATTAATTGAATTGGAAGCCATGTAGAGCATTACCGATTTAAATGTAGTAACGGGTCTTCATTTTTCGTGTTTTATTTATTTTATTTAACCTTTATTTAACCAGGTAAAATCAATTGAGAACCAATTCTCATTTTCAATGATGACCTGGCCAAGAGGCAGTAGCACAGTCCACACAAGTTACACAAACAACACAGATACAATACAGTATGACAAGCAATGGAAAAATGACTAAAAACAACCTAGATAAAATAATAAACACTAGGAAAACAAAATAGGGCCTAAGATGGAGCCTTGAGGGACACCTTTATTCCATAGTCCAGGCTTTGCTATCACCCCCCCCCCCCCCCCCCCCCCCCCCACACCCTGCTCCTCTACTGTATGCATACAATCTTTACCAACAGCAGAGAGAAGAAGTTTACTGTCACTAGTGTGTGTTGTGTGGATCTATCTTTAATTAAATTACATTTTCACACAGCTGTAAAATGCTACAGATAGTTGAGGCAGAGTTGGAAAGTCAGTCCAAAATAAACTCTTTAATGATTCATGGTAAATGATCGGGACTTTTCTTCTCCTCTAGTGTCAGTTTATTAGGCTGCAAATACACCACATCTCAATTTCATCTCATTTTAATTTGACCTTTACAAATTGAAGTCCGTGACAAACCTGTTGCTTTCAGATTACAGCACCAACTTCAAGATCACATTCAAATTGTCCATTTTCAGCTATTTTCACCTTGTTTTTAATACCAGCGCGAAGGCTCAGACTGGTCTACAGCAAAAACTGCTCATCAGCAGAGTGTCCATGTTCTAAATACAAATGTGTCAATAGCCTATATTTAGGCATTTCCAATCAAATCTTTTAAAAGTGAATGAAATATGAGACAATGAGTCGGTATGAATTATTACAATTGTTCGACTGGAGGTGTGTCTGTTCATGAGACTCCTCCAACGCTTCAGAAAACATTTAGGAGGACAGCATCAGGGGGATTTGGCCCTGAGCCGTATTTGGGAGGCAAGACATTTCAATTTGAATCTCCAGTCAGACTTGTGTGTGCCGACTGTCCTTGGCCCTATTTTAAGCAGTGCCGACTCTATAATCTAGAAACTCATAATAACCAAATTGGGGTTACAATGTGATTTTAAATAGTTTAGTGTGTTCCCAGCTGATCAGGTTCAGTTTAACTTGCACATCCAGTCCAGTCTTGGATCACTTCAGATGGGGTAAATAACATGTTTATGATTTATTATTTCAATACTTTCATTAGCTGTGTTTATTCTTAAATAATTAGATTTTCCTGTTCATTTTTTGTTGCTGTGTTCTCTCTAAAAGTATGGAAGCGATCAAATCATCCATGAGATCAGTTTACCATCAGCACACAAGGTGCCACAGGGAGTTAACTTGGGAGCCGGATTAGCCAGCTTCAACTCGTTCTCTAGAACTAATTTTAATTTAATTTACTACATGAGACACAGCCTTCTTCCCCCCCCCCCCCCCCCCCCTTATTGTAGAATAGAGTACGTTCCTGTCTGTAGAAAATGCAAGACAAAATGTTAAGTGGAAGTTAAGATTAGGAGCCACATTTCCAGCAGATAAAAGTACTTCTTATCGCAGTAGAAAAGGGAAAGCAAAGCTTTGAGCTCGAGGTTATTGCTAGGACAAGCTTACCAACATGTTGTATTTAGATAGACATATGTGGTGTCAGTCACAATACTTTCTTTAGTAATTGGCTCTTTAATCTACATTTAAAATGATGAACGCCGCAGCCCAACAATAATTACTGACTGCACTTTCATCCCCAATAAGAAGCACAAAAGCAGTCGTGATTGCTCTCGTTCTGTTCTTGCATTCTTCAATACGTCGCCTCTTTGGAAATGTGACGGTGGCAGATATCACAGCACCACCTCTGCTACTGATGCTATTGATAATAATGACGCATTCTGCTCACTAAATGATGGCTTATTAGGCAAGTTCTGTGTAATGACAAAAGATGCAAGTGCCTGCTTGACTTCAAAGTGATACACGAAGCACTGCGGTGACAGCAGATCACTGCAAACATCTGTTTTTTTTCCGTCAGCTAGTTGCCTTCCTCTCGCTGTCTCCGCATGAATTTACATACACTCGCTATTTTAGTAATAAAATACACGAAGCGTACGGCCAAATTGAACAATTCTGATATTCTGAAAGAAAAGGTGCGTTTTATTGGGGTCAGTGGGAGGGGACGAGCATGACTCTGTGTTGTCCGAAAATCAGGGCTTCAGTGGTTTTGTGAACTAGATTTTCACTTCATTACTATGAATGCCCTACAAGAGAGTCTGAAGGCCTCCCAGTGTTTTCACTGGCTGACACACACACACACACACACACATTCCAGGCTCTCCAATACCCCTTCGGGCCCCTCGCTGTCTGCACTGGCAATCGACCCTGTCCAACCAATTAAAGACAGCGATTAGTTCCTGATCGATGGCTAAGGTTGGGGAGGGGCAGGATGAGGACAGCAGGAGAGGAAGCGAACTATTCCACGTCATGACCCAACGAGAGTTCTTATTTGGTCTTCCTATCTAAAGCTCCTCACCCTGAGATCACACTTAACGTGCCAAATGCATCAGGTGCTCTCGCTAGTGCACGGAATTCCTTTTAAATTAGAAAACCAGTCAGCGTTGCATCACTTTGTTGGAGAGCTGTTTAGTTTGATGAAGCTGTTTGGAATGAATCCACCTGTTCATATTTTTAATGTATAATGTTAGTCAATTCACTGACTGTAATACTTTCGGGATATGTTTTTGTTGATGAATCAGCATGCAATACTGCCGTCCATAATGAAGTCTAAGTTATGTTTTACAAGGTGTTATTGGACTCATACGTTGCTGTAAATGCTGGTTTTGGGTGATTTTTCTGAGCTTTCGCACCGTCAATAAAGCCATCAACCAATCACGTTGTGCGGAACGGACATATTCAAAAATGTACACTAAAGAGGAACCAAAGCACATCACCAAAGGCAGAGCAAGTTACAGTTCCTTTAAAGGAAACTCGATAAAATAGCTTACAGTAGCTTCAGCGTCTTCCCCAGTGGTGCCGTTGTGGAGTTCTGTGTGAAAGTCCCTTTTAGGCTTTACAACAATTTACCTCCGACAGACTGCCAGACGGCCGTCCGTCAATAGGATCCTGTTAGTTGGTCCTCTGCTTGTGCAAATCAATGTGAACCTTTTACTGAAAAGGTGTTGGAACTGTTAGAAATTCACAATGTTGCTGGTATGAATAGTTGTATTTTTTGCATTTTCCTGTTGTTTCTTCGTCACGTCCCCGTGTTTTATGGACTTAAGAGAGACTAGGTTTATTTTTTACACATATGCAGAGAGTCGATTATCGTCACACACCACTGTCTTTGGTTCCCAGTTTGAACGTGAAAAAGCTTAAAAGAGGGAGAAAGAGTTCCTTCCAAACTTCCAAAATCTGAATTATTTCCTTTGGCGTCAGTTTTCTTTATTTATGGAATTTCCAAGAGACCTTGAACTCTCGGTGAAAGATGGTCACCTTTTTGAAAGATTAAATGAATAACATTCCATGCTATCTCCAGTCAGTCCCTCCTTCATCAGCAGCCGGTGATGGAGGGAGGGTGTTAAGTAAAGAGACGCGGATCTGTTTTTCTCCCCTGCAGATATCGCACCAGTGAGCCTGTCACCCACACAGCCAATATCACAGTCAGTCCACATACCGGGTTCAGTCACAGGGCAGCGAGAGCGAGCAGAAGGGAGGGAGGACAAAATGAGGAAGAAGAAGGGAGACGTCAACAAGGGTAAAAATGTGTGACTGTGTCCTGGTGGCTCGGAGCATTAGGCCACACGCCATGTGCTCATAATGTGGTTTAAACCCTTCTCCCAGCTTTAAGAGAACAGGAGAAGAGTGAATTAGAGAGGGAGACTAAGATTGTGACGAGGAGAGGAGAGGAGCAGTGGAGTGGTGTCGGATAAGCTATACAGGAGGGCATAAAAGGGATGCACTATGAATAAGCAAAATAGGACTTTTACACCAGAATACGCCTCGGTAGCTCTGACACAGCCGAAACCCGTACACATTCACAGCTGTGAAAAGCACGGACCGGGGGAAATTGGTGCTGTGAGACGCAACGTCAACACAACAATACTGACAGCTTGGAAACCCATTTATTAGTCCCCCGAGGATCCCACCATCTCTGAATTTGTCACAGAATTAGGTATCAGCCGGGGGAACGCAGCCTCCTCCTGTGGCAAATGGAATAAGCTGCAGAAATGAAGTCATAAATTGAAAGTCTGCTGGCAAATTGTCACCAGCACCACAGTAGCCAGACTGTAGCGCTTGCGTCCTCCTCACCTCCCTGCTCTTGGAGCGCATCGCTTTTTGAACATGTTTCTGTGGCGATAAATTGGTCACTCCCACGCAGTATTAAGTGCAGTAAAGTGTTTCTGGGACATATTAACACTGCAGAACAGGCTGTAATTGCAATTAAGTCAGTCTCTTTGACGCATGAATGCCTGTTTCTAAGAACTGACACTTTAACTCATTAGGCTATATAAAGCAGTTAAGAAATCTTACTGTGTAATCGTAGATGCAAGGTTGGATAACGGCCTGGAAATGGCCACTAATGTACGTCTTATGTAGTTTCCAACCATCAGGACTATCTAAAGATGTGGATAATCAGCAGCCATGTTGATGATTTGTACTCCAGCCAGGTTCCAGTCGGCGCTTGAGAGTCAACAGCTTTGGGCCTCATCACGCAGCACCTCGCCTTCAGAAGGTAATAAAGCAGGTGTTGATCCCTCCATCTGGCTCAAACTATTTATTCTCCTCATTTCCCCACTTCGGCCTCGCCTCCGCCTCTGCTTTCCTCCGCGTTTCTTCTGCCTTCGCCACCTCCTCTCCCTCGCGCCTGCTCTCTTTCACCTACCTCCCCGCCCCCCCCCCCCCTCCTCTCTCACTCAACAGCCAATTTAACGTCTCAAGGAGACGCCGGAGTGCAAAACGCATTCACAGATCGATCAAAGTTGAGACGTCACCATGAAAGCAGCCATGAATCACTGTTTGCTTCTCTGCTCTTGTGCAACCTCTCCTTTTACTGTATTGTTTATTTAAGGCTATACATTATGTGTGTGTGAAGCCCCACACTGAACAATTTCTTTAGTTTATATAACTGTGTGTGTGTGTGTGTGTGTGTGTGTGTGTGTGTGTGTGTGTGTGTGTGTGTGTGTGTGTGTGTGTGTGTGTGTGTGTGTGTGTGTGTGTGTGTGTGTGTGTGTGTGTGTGTGTGTGTGTGTGTGTGTGTGTGTGTGTGTGTGTGTGTGTGTGTGAGTGAGTGTGAGATCTATCTTGTATGTGACTGTAAGTGTTGTTTGAGCATGGCGTGGTGACACATGATTAATGTGAGGTTGGCCACAGTCTGCCCCCCCCTCCTCTCTGTCCTCCTGGTGGCCTCTCTTCCTCTCTCTGTTGTCTCCGTCCCTGTCCCTTTCATTTTAAACCCTTTTCATCACCCTCCTCCTCCTCCTCCTCTTTTCCTTTCCTCTTTTAGTCCACTTCCAAAGCACCGCCTGTTCACTGTGTTCTTTGCATGTGCATCCAAGCAAGACACTCGCAGAAATACGGTCATGCGCACACCCCTCTCTCTGTGTCTTTATTTAATCATTGGCTCTGTTACAGGGGATATGTTTCCCAGACAATGCCTCAGAAGGCGGTGAGCCAGGCAGGCCGAATGAGAGCGGGAGATCTCTCTATCCCTCATCACATGGAAGCCACAGCTCTGGCACTTCCACTGACTGAGATGAATGAATTTAATATATCTCCCTTTTGAAGCACAGATGACCTCCTGATACGGCTCTCTGTCTCTCTATCGCAGGAGGTCTTTATATTTTTGCTCTGGCCGTGAAATGCGCAGGAAGAAATCTGAAGGGATTCTGACAGACTAATTTGTTCTGCGGCCTGACGTGACTCGTGTATGTCTTTGTCCATATAGGAGCACCCCCCCCCCTCTCCCAAAACACTTTTATGATCATAAGATAGCGCCTATCATGGGAGTTTATGTTTGTGTGTTACTGCGGCTGTTTATAGCGGAAGCAGGCATACACTGTGCTTTATGCCTGTGGGAAATATTATATTAAACTCAATTTAATGGCTGCTGTAGCTTATGATGGCTTAATGTAGGGTCATATGAAAATAAGAGGGATGGTCTGTTTCTCAATTTAGCGTTGTATTTGTCTGTGGTTTATTTAAGTGTCAAAGAGGAAGTCATTATTTGAGCCTCTGCTCAGGGTTAAGGGTCAGCCAGCTGCTGTGATGCCTCTGGAGTCGAACGTCAGAACGTGGTCAGAAATCACTTTGACTCTCTCCAAGATCTGTCAAAAAGTCTCTTTCCTCTGCCATGTGGCGTCGTGTCTGTCTTTGCGCTAGAGCTCGTACGCGCTCGCTGTGTGTGCGTCAGAGTGTATTATGATGATGTGCTTCCATACTAAAGTAAGCCACGGTGACCCCTCTTTCATTTCCATCCTTATTGGATCTAGTGCTCTCCGGAGACAGCAGAGACGCTGATGCCTCCGGTCATTTTTCTGTCCCTTATAACAGACTGTCCCAGTGTGCTATGTAAGTCCCACTTAATTAGGCCCCAAATTGGATGGATTTACGCTTATCCAGACGCCAAAATGTCTTTTATTGGGTATTTATCCCATGAGGTTAGGGCCACACTGATCAAATTACACTGATTCAGACCTGCATAGCCAACTTCTCTGCTAAGCACTGCATGTTCTGAATGCAAGGGGGGATTTATAGTGCACACACATGCTATACATGCATAATGAAACCCCAACCTCATACCAACACATCATCTGTACAGTGTTTACCTACACTTCGGACACGAGAGCGTCGGTCGGACGGCGTTATCAGCTGTAACATAATCACAAATCAGCAAACACAACCACCACAGAATGGGTTCATTTGGAGATGAATGAAAGCATTTAAACATACAATGGCTTCATGCAGGAAGCAGTATCATTTCCTGTTATGTTTGTAAAAACCCTTGAATGAATGACTGGCTTATATACTACCATTTGATGCTTTTTGATTTTCCTGTTACACCAGTACTGACGCTGTGGACTATAGTGTGTTCACTTAATACGTTTATTTACCAGTCCCTCCAGTTCTCAAGTTCTTCTTCTTCTTCTTCTTCTTCTTCCAGCCTTTTTTGGTGGCATCTCTGCAATTCTTTGGCATGTGCCAGACTATTTGCACACGGCACTCATCTGACCTTATTTAGTTTAGGGGGCGTTGCCTATGCTAATAATAGACTGTTGGACATACATCTCCAATTTATGATCAATCGGATTCATCAATCAGCACACCTGGGTAAGAGCAGATTTGAATGGTTAAGAAGTTTTGGTGCATCTGGAGTTGACTTATGTTATTTAGAGAACATGAGAGGATGTTCCTGCATGAGGCCCAATGATGTACAAAGGTAGTAGTCAGAATAAGACGAATCAACAGTCTCTAAACTCTAGCTTTGTTTCTCTTTTACTAGTTTTATTTAGAAAGTAATATTCAATATAACTAAAAGTTCACAAAGTCATAGTTTAGATTTTTTCCCCCACTGTATTTTAATGAACGTATTTAATATAGCCTCCTTCCATACATAAAGTCACTGTTTAGACCTCTCTGATGAAAATTCAGGCAAGGTTAACATTTTTCACAAGCATAATCTGTCATTTAAATTATAATCAACCTGGTAAATGAATGATTCATCACAATGCTTTAATGGCCTAATTTAAGAGTCTGAAACTCATCCGGTGAATGAGTCTGATGAGTTTAAAGAGTTCACAGTTTGTTAAAAAACACATTAGTTTATGTCCCATGAGTCAGAAAGAGAAGACGATATGAAGAGCATCGCCTTTAAATACCAAAAACACCTACATGTCTTTGTATGCGAGCAGAATTAGGCATTTATTTATTTGTGTGTGTGTGCGTGTGTGTGTGTATATGCACGGGCAGGTTTTGCACACACACACTGGGCACCAGAGTGCTGTTAATTTCCGCCTGAGCAGGGGAACGGCCACTAAAAGTATCACTGAAGTGATGAATGTGCTGCTCGGCACAGGCATCAGTGTTTAATCTGAGTCATTGGAGAAATAGCACCACATCAACTTCAAACGACTTCCTTTCATCTGCAGTTAGAGACGGAGTCGCACATGTGGACTCCCCCCCCCCCCCCCCCCCCCCTCGCCTTGTTCCATTTCTCCTGCACATTTCCCTAATACCATTTCCTACAGTTCAGATGAATGTAAAAGCCCATCCTTCATACCTCCACCCTTAATGTCTGTGCCGCATGAATGTGTCTCTGCCTTTATGTATATATTCTACAGCATCAAATGTTGTGTTTATCATCTCTCTACCTCTGTAGATAAACTAGTCTTTAGTTATCTAAAGTGAGTCATGTGACACTGCTGAGCAGATTAAGCACAGCAGCGCTTGATTAAGTTACACTTGCTAAGAGTTGGGCTGGTGTTTTAGTGTAGCATCCACTACAAGTCAACAGTGTGTGTGGTTGGAATTTATTTAATTTACTTTTATTTAACACATGCATTTACTAAATTCATTAAGATTAGTTAAGATAGTCCTCTAATAGGGGGCCCTGGGGCTAAAGCTAGCTGTAGGGGCCCCTATGGCTAACACTCACGTATCCTGCCTGCTCCAAACACCCATCAAGTACAACGAACATCGCAGCACTTCATTATATTATATTTGCTTTGTGTCAGCGATGATTTCATTGAACACGAATGCATTTAATATTAGAATATGCATGGGCAGATTTAGATTTACATGTAGTTTGTAGCTATTTGATTTCCTTTTGTACTTGTGTGCTCTGTGCTGGTGTTTTATTGCTTTTCTTTTCTTTAGCATTGAGGTCAAAGAGAGAAACCAATTCCCTTATATCTGGGCTCAAGAAGTTAGCTCCGTCCCTCGGCTGTAATTCCGTATTTTGACTCTAGCTGTGGAACGACATGAAATAAAACGAAACAAGGAGGCAGAAAGGGAGCGAGCAGCACAGCGAGACGGACCAGAGGACCACCGTGGAGGTGGATAATGGAAAAGAGTTCAACAATAATGACGATTATAGTCTCTACGGTGTAAACGGACGACAAAGAGGGAATGCCCACAGGACCGATGAGGTGCAAAGGGAAGAAGAAGTCACATGACGACAGCCGGCTCAGGGAAGGGAAGCTGTGATGAGGATGAATGGCCGGAATTACACACTGTCAGGAGGATGCTAGTTAATGGGAACCAGTAAGCAGCCGAAGGGACCGGGCCAGTTTGACACAGAGGAGATAACACTGTGGTGCAACCGGTTATGTTTAAGGAGCAGCTCCAGACTTCATTCTTCATGACATCACAACTTAGAGACTTACTTCTCTTACTTCCTGCTTTGAGAGAGAGTAGCTCATGTTCACAATTATTGATTGAACTTTCTTATGCCATGCAAATAACTGGTGGTCCCCTTTAAGCTGTGTGCTGGGAGATACCAGGATGCTCACCCTGGACTTCTAACATCAGCAACCAAGTATAATGAGCTTCCCTTTCCCAGAGATTACCCTTGCTAATGCAGCTGTATTTTAACCAATGTTTTATTGCTAGGTCTTTATTAGGACTAGCCTTGGTTTCTATAGTTGTATTTAAACTATTTCTTCTTTACAATTATTTATTGTTTGATTTCATTGCTTTAAATATAATTTTGGCTCCACAGGTTTTCTAGTTTTAAGCCAAAGTTCCTCAGTCATTGCTGGTATTTCAGAAGAAGCTCCGCCCCCTAGGACGTTAGTGTGACACGCATACATTTGGCTTTGTAAGTACAATATCAACTGAAGTAATGCATGTATTTAATGTACACAACCCTTATCATTTCAGTAGTTCTTTACTCGTGCATATACCCAAACAAATGTATAATCATGAACATTATCACAAACCAACTTTTGGATCCCCTTGAGGGCCGGGACAGTTTCCTGCTTTACTGGCTTAATAGCGATACAGAATATCCTTACCTGGTATTGCCCTTAAAAAGTGGTGTTTCTTTTTGTGTGTAAAGGTTCATAGAGGACACTGTGGAGCTGTCGGGCATTTTGAGAGCTCCTGTGTTTTTGCACATTGACAGTATAGTAAAGAAATGCCGACTTTTATTGCACGGAGTAGCTGCTGACAAGCTACAACGCTACTGGGGGGGAGAAACCTAAGTTCAAGCCTCTACGTAAGTCGTAGGGTTGAACAGAACACAAAAACGCGAAGAAGTCCTCCAGCAATGCTGACACAGGCACTCCTGGTCTGTGAAGAAAACATACGGGGGCCAAAGGTCATCAACTACATTGCCATTAGTATGTTGTGTTTAACTTCAGGAGTTACTGTAAGCTCAGTAAAGAATTGGTTTCTTTTAGGAAGTGTATTAACTTGCTGAGGTCCCACGCCCGCTCGATACTACCTGGTGTCACCTTGACATCCCCTAATCCCGTCCATCGCTCCCTCTCTCAGCTTCCCATTTCCACTGGGAGCCGCAACTATAAACATTTGTGTCTCCAGGATTACCTTTCCATCAGGGGAAGAATGAAGTGTGAAAAGCAATCTGAGCAGCGGCAGGCCGCCGATACACGACTCCAGCGGATGCAATTATGCCAATGACGGATCATTTTCTGACCCTTTATCCCTTAGCCTGTATGGATGGCGCTCTGCCACTGTGACAGCCTGCTTTTTGTTTTTGTGCACTTTACAATTCTGTGACAGCTGGAGACCTGGCTCTAAAAATGCTGAGGTGCTCGTCTGTTTGAAAGACAGCTTGACTTTCTGTGCTGCTCCTTCTCCTTCACTCTCTATTTACTCTTGTTGTGCACGTGTCTTGTGTGTATGTCTCTGTCAATGCAACGTTCTCATTATTTCTTTATCGGTCTCTCTGCTCCCACTTCTTTTCTCTCTCCATCTGTCTCTCTTTCTCTCGTGTTTCCATCAGGTGTTTCTCCAAAGGCTCCGTCCTGGACCAAACCAACATTTCTGTTGTGGTTGATGCCTCCTTTCGCAGGTTCCAGAGACCAGCTTGAGGTGAATTGCCCTCTCACACAAACAAGCCATGAACACACACCGTATGGCAGTCCACTTTCTCAACTCTGCAGGCTCATGCTGTTGAAATAGATGTCCGACGTCTTCAATGCCGTCGACTTCATCTCGTGTTTTCATGCTGTTTCTGCCACTTGTGTCCTAGTCCTGAGTATCTGAAACACTGTCTGAGTGCCATCTCCTCCGCCGTTTACCCATCATACCGTTTAGTCATACAAACTGTCGCCTCTCCTCTGGGCATGCTTTATTCGGCCTCCTCCTCTCCGTGTGTTGACCATGACATTGCTGTGGTGCCGTCTCTTGTCCTGCAACCAAGTCAAAGCCTACATGTATTGTCAGAGCTGCGTTGGTTTGGAGCCTTTTGTAAATATTAATTTGCTCTGTGCAAAAAACCCCATTTTGATGTGATTGTATTGGTTACGATGCAGCTCCATTCACCGCCGCTCCCTCACAAATTGGCGAGTCTCTGACCTTTAACATGTTTTAGCTTAACCTTTGGTTGCTTTTTCCCGTTTTATTTTCCCATTCCATTCATGTATTTCACATCTACCCACTATTGTTGACCAAGCCTCCCTGTAGACTGAGTGCAGATATCCTCCTTTACAAATCCACGGGATGTGACCTTGAATTAATTTAGCCCTCAGACAGTATTTTCTCAATCCTTATCGCATACATAAGACCCACTTACTCTCCTACAGCATATATGTGTTTATTCCTTTCACATATATTCTACCCTAGCTTTACTCCCTTCCACTTCATCTCTAGGATCCACCTGCAGCTATTTTACATCAAGTATACCACATTATGCCATTCAGAGCAGTGTTGCGACTTAACATCTTATTCATGCTTGTCCTTATCTTAACCCGTCTCTCCTTCACAGCCTTGTCATGCAGGATACCGCTTTCTCTTGGCAACACGACTGCCAGTTAGCAGCCTGGCCATTGGGAGAGGGGTCGGCAGAGGGCCCTGCCGGGGGTCAGAGGTCACCCGCTGCCTGCTGGAGGTACAGAGCAACTTCCACCGCTGCCTACCGACTCTGCACTTTGTCGGCACGGGCATCCTGGACGTCGAAACACCATCTGGCACAATGATTACAACAGGTAGTGCTGTTTATCTTTAAAGGACGATGACTTCTTTTCCCCTCTTTTCTGCTTCTTCATTGTTTCCTCCCATGTGGGGATCAGTGACCTTTATGGCCCAGTCGGTGTCAGTACTATTATTAGTACTAGGAAGAGTTGTCACGGCTCATATACAAGCCTCTGGGATCAAAGCAGTGGTGTCTTCAACACCCAGTATTTAAACCAGCATTAGACAATGCTGCAGCCATTGCAAGTTAAATTCTGTTAGTGGAGGGTGAGACTGGTTTCTTCAGACTACCACAACTCATAAGGCTGTCTTAAGATGCCCTCTTATGACAGTGGGGGGCCAGTTTGCCTCCTGGATGCTGCTGAGGTGTTAGTTAATTTACATAAAGACAAGAACCATGTTTTTGTTTTTATGTAAATTAACTGAGACATATTAGTCAGAAATTGGCAGAAAGCATATATTTATCAATACTGATAGAAACAATATCAAAGTTATGTCTGATGAATATAAGCGCGTGTGAAGTGAGTTTATGAATGTGAGCGAGTGTGTTAGGTGTTGTCTCTTAAAGGTACATGACAGTGATGAACTCTGTTTGCTGTGTTAAGCATGGCTCCTTACTAAAGCAGGAAGGACCTTCACACACACCTAGGAGCCTCAGTGTTGCATTAGATAATGAGCTTTTAGTAGGCCAAGGGCAATGTGTAATTACCCAAAATGAAATATGATGGATAATGATATTGCGGCAAGTTGCGAGTGTGCTCATATTTATGTCGGACACTAAACTCTGCAACGTGATCTGACATCGGTCAGTGTTCCAAAAGCAGAGCTTTAGTTTTAGTCCTTCAAAAGGTCACACTGGCAGATAACAGGAGAGGGTGGCTTCAGTGGGATTTAGCTAGGCCTAGTTCAAAGCCACTCTCTTGTTATGTGCTGGATTTTTTTAATTTTTTTGGGCTTTCAGTTTTAGGTGTTCAGGTGTTCGGCCATTGTGAATGCCAAACACAAGTGGGAGGGGTGTCAAGAGACTTGAACACGCATCACTGCCAGATTTAGGAGTAAATAAGGTCCGCCTCGTCTGCAATTTCTAAAGAGCAGTTTGGAAGACCATCCTCTCATTTCTCGTTTATTCTAATGAAAAAATAACCAACTTTGAGGAAGGAGGGAGTTTAATGTTTGATATGTGGGGATCATGCGGATGGTATGGAATCCCTGGACTGTCATCAGTAGGATTTAGATGCCTGGTGTTGCTGGAAGTAATAGAGATAGATGCTCTGTGGCTGAGAATCTATCTTGTTCTTCCCTGTGAGTCAGTGCCTTGCCCTGTGAGCCAGGATAAAACATCTCCTCCGTTATGCTAGTTCGCACACACACACACACACACACACACACACACACACACACACACACAATCCAGACAAGGGTGTTTTGTCATATTTTTTTTTGGTCATTTTTCAAGTAATAATGGGTTGCAGTACACAGTTGTCAGATAGGACAGGAATCGGCTTTCACACATGCATATAAATGCAAAACATCACACCCACCAGTATCCAGCCGCATCAGTGTCGTCCATTATCATCATCGTATATCATTTTCTTCGCCTAAAAGCATCGTTGTTTGTGGGTAAATGAGCCATAGACAGTTTCTTTGTTTAAACTAATTGTTGTCATAGATAGTAAGCCATTTGTCATGTATGCAGCAGTGTCTAATGTTGTTAGATAACGATAGTTAGATATAGAGAATTAGTAAAGACTAAAACCAGATGGCAAACCTGCATTTTCTTTTATAGTTTAAAAAACGTTCAACTTTGTCTCTTAAAATTGATAAAGGAAATCAAAAATATCAAAGTACGAGCTTAAGAGTAATAACTGATAAATACTAATCGTAACATATTAAATATGCTACAAATAATAAATACCCCAAACATATTCATGCAGCACACGGCGCTGAAATGTAGAGCTGCTCCTCGTGGACTAATGGCTGCTGTCCATCGCTTGAAAACAAAGTGCATCAAATTAGTGTTGCGTCTAGACAGCATGTCCACGTGGATGTTGTGTGTCCATAAATTTGACATTAAATACGTAGTTAGTATGTGTCTTCCAGATGTGTGTGTGTGTGTGTGTGTGTGTGTGTGTGTGTGTGTGTGTGTGTGTGTGTGTGTGTGTGTGTGTGTGTGTGTGTGTGTGTGTGTGTGTGTGTGTGTGTGTGTGTGTGTGTGTGTGTGTGTGTGTGTGTGTGTGTGTGTGTGTGTGTGTGTGTGTGTGTGTGTGTGTGTGTGTGTGTGTAATGTGATTTATCTGGGTTGGTGCCTTGGCGCACGACGTGAAGAAACGCCCCTTCATCGTCATTCAGAGCCGCCATGACAGCAGGTCACTTGACATCTTCTCCGAACAACATGATCAAAGATAAATGAGTTGCCCGTGTCACATGCATGTATTTATGTGTATGTAAATATTCATACTGTACGTGCGTGTGCCCGTTATACTTCTGCACATACAGTATGTGTGTTCATGTGCTTTCTGTGTGCAATTTCAGAGTAAAGTCATGAAGGTGAGGACCTGACCCCTGCAGGGACTCTCACTGTCCCTCCCCCCCGCTCATCTGACACGTCACTAAAGGGGTCCACTGGCTGTGTGTGTGTGCGCGTGTAATGTGGATGATGGATTGGGGTCATGGGGGGGTTGCAGGGTTGCGATATTTTTGCCAAGACAAACAGCTGCGCTTCTGTCTGGGGCAGGTGTTTCATAGCGACTCAGCACATTGAAATTAGTCAAATCAATACACCACTTCCGCTTCTATGCATATTTGTGTGTGTGTGTGTGTGTGTTTGTGCATTCCTGCTTTCGATGTGTGCTTTTGATCTATTTAATCACTACTTCTATTCAGCTATTCGTTATGTCTGTTTGTACATGTGCATAAGCGCATGTATGTGGGTTTTGTGCAAGGGTCTGCAGACGCCGAACACTCTCTCCCTTTATTTTATTTAGTGTACAGTTACCCGACTATACATTGTAGAGGGTCTAATGTCTTTGTAATTTGCTTTGGCCCACCTGCACCGAAGTTCATTTTCTTTCCCCCAAACGGACCGTAGAGAACTGCCCATTCTATCACTTCAATACACAGGGAGCAAAGGCACTTTTCCCACAATAGTCTTGGTGTGTAGATTATCCACCCTCCGTTGGTTTCTGAGCTTTCCGAGAGCCCCGAGGTCTGTCTCAGCTTTCCCAGTGTGTGCTGCGTTCACTGCGAGCTTCTTTCTCACACTCAACCAACTTAATGTATTCACCCATAGATACAAACACCTCTCTCCCGAGTAAAGTCTTTTTTTCCCTCTTGCTCTTTCTCTCTGTATATTCACCCTCAACACTCATACTCTCACATCCTCTTATTTCTGTCCTTTTTTTTTTCCCTTCCTTCCATCAAGCACACCACAGAAGAGAAGTATTCTCAACATGACGCTGAACCAGAGGACAAGAACTCTTCTTGGTCCCAGATAGCAGGCCAGTCCCACTGGGGGAAGGCGCTCAGACATCGCTTGGAGAGAACCATGAAGGTGAGGCCTACAAAGTTCCTTCACTTGCATCACAACAGTAGTGTTCAGAGGTCAAGTCTTTTTTTTTACGCCCGTGTAGCCGTCTGACCTGAAGGTCCATCAGTGACAATATCTGTATGTGATTGGCTAAAGTTATGTAGTACGAAACAGAATGAAACCGTCACAGAAGGAGAGGACAGACGGACGGTTTCTCAGCCTGCCAAAGGCAAGCAGAAGTACATCAGCTCCATTTGTATTAGCCACATGTCTGATGAAGTACATTTGTAACAGAAGGCAAATGGGCACGGGTTAGTAATCTGTTCAGAGAACATTCACATCCTCTCTTCATTCATTTCAAATATGCCGTATTCTGGTTTACGGTACAGGGAACCACATCTGCAGTAGAATTGTGTTTCTATATGTGCGATGCCCTGTGGTGTGTTTTATAATAGATGTACACTCTACTCCAAAAGTATCTTAGAATACACAAAACACAAGTTAAAAACCATCAGTTTATTCTGGCTTGTGTCGAGGGTGTGGGGGTGTTTCTATTAAATGCAAATAAAAGCAAGACTATGCAAACTACCGTAAAGACCCGCTCACCAACAAATCCACCTTCCTGAGGTTGCCATGGTGATGTATGAACCGCAGTGCTCAGTGTAGCACTTAAGCTAACCCTCAAAAGCAGAATGCCAGATGAACTTTGACAACCTGAACTTTTAACCAACTTCCACATCAATGCATATCCACGTGTGTGTGTGTGTGTGTGTGTGTGTGTGTGTGTGTGTGTGTGTGTTTGAGGGAGCGAATGGCACCAACGATCTGTTTGCTGTAATATTACAAGTCTGCCCGAAAGCCACGGCTAGTGAAATATGTAAAAACATTATGGTACCAGGTCAGTTCACAAAATATGTACATGTTGCTCTGCTCCACAGCATTCCAACAGTTGCGCTGCCATGCTTAGTCTTTTAATTTACCCGCCTGGATGTTCCTCGTCACTTTGAATAAGTTCTTAGATATTTTCATCTGCAGGTTTCTCTGTGAGAGTCTTTGCACTGTTCAACACCACGTAGAGGTCAGCGAGTCTCCTCCTCTCAACTCAACAAGCTATTCTAATCTGATTCCTGTCAATCAGGCATCAAAGATGTCCAGCATAGACGCTGTTCTCTCAAAGCCCAGCGCTCGAACCAGGAATGAGGATTATAAAATAAAAGTAATGGAATAACAACTGAGCAATTGAAACACAATTTACACTGAGATTAGTCACAAACTCACTCGTACTTTGAGCTTCATTGCTTCGTCTTTATTTGAATGGAACTGTACTCCTCCATATCCAGATGAACAAAAACCAGACAAAGAAAACAACTTAAGTGTAGCACTGCAACCTTCTACAAGCACTCTGTTTCCTTCCTTCTGTTGTCCTCGTCTCCCTCACACACACAGACTACACACACACATACACACACAGACTGTTGCTTGTAAACAGTTGAAACGGCAAACAAACGGCGAGCGATAGGTCAGTGAAATACATGCAAGTTAAAGTCTTTTCACACCAGCAGACAAAAAGCTCTTGAACATGAACTTTTACCTTGAAAAGAGCATTAAAGTCACACATCTGGAAGAGAGAAAATTCCTTTACTTACACATCGTAGCTGAATGTGGTTAGAGATTTCGTTATTCAGTCAGTGGAATGCATTGAAGGTCTGCTATTCAGAGAGCCAGTGGAGGCCAAGTCAGGCTCACACCGTCACAGAGCTGCTCTGGGTTGGGAATCTTGTGCGTGCTCGGACTAAACCAGACTTACCCCCCCCCCCCCATGATCCCCCATCAGACTTTAGACCTATTATCTCCATCCGGACTCTCAAAAATGGACAGTAGGGGAGCTTAATTGCACACGGATATGATTTTGTTGCCCTTCATTTCACTCTTTGGAATAAGATTCTTCTATTAAGATTGAAATATGGGACCGGATCACAATGCAACCCTAGCAACGGTCTCCTGTGAACAATGAAATAGATAATATATGTATGCTGCTGAGCTTGATTTTGATTCATGAATATACTATCTCTATTTTTAAATCTACCTTCTCATGATTAAGAGTTAAAGCCCCAGGTACTGATCCTCTCTGACGGTACTTTACAGCGCTGCTATTTTTTCCCCACACAAGGTCCTGAGCTGTACACAGTCAGACACTGTTGTCCTCAATGGTATTTGTTGACACTTTAGATAACTGTGAGGGTATCTCTGCGTTAGTCCACCTGGAGATCAGAACTGTTGCCATATGAGACAAGAGGAAGTGATGGGATCTGGAACATGTGTCGATTAATTGGACTTTTTAAAAGGCACGTAGACTAACGGCATGTCTTCAACACTTTCTTTCTTTCTGTTGAACTCATGCTGTTTGTGGAAACATTAGTTGCTTCAAGCTGATTTTACTCAGATGATGGGATAGTTGTGTGCCACTCATTTGTTTTGTTTTAATCTCTACAAACAATTCTAATTGAATTGCCTGTCTGTATGCACTTAGCTGTGATGGCTACATGCACGCTAACCCACAGCAAGGTGATAGGCTCCAGGATACGGAAAATAACCATGACCGCATAACAGCCCATGACATGGTGTTGGCAGGTAATGTGGAAAAATGACCCGCCACCACCACGGAATCAATTCAGCGCTAGGTTTAGGAAAAACACCGTACTCGGGCCTAAGATAAGTACGTAAACTAGGTAGAATACTGTCCTAAACATCACGAACGTAACTTCAAAATAACGCCTCTCTCCTGATTAAAAGTCCTGTTTGTTAGGCCCACCCACCAGCTCTGAGCGTTGCATATTCACACGGCTGAGTTTAACTTGTGTGCACTCGACAAAGGTCCTAATAGATTTTCCATCGACATTGTTTCCGTTGTGCCGACACATTATTTTAGCACATTAAAACACCAGCATCTATGCGCTGTTAAGAGGTCGTGGTCATTTCACGTATTTCTGTGAGATCAGGCTGTAGATGTCACACACAGTGCTGGTCGGGCCAGGGAGGCAGATTGATGGCGTTCTAGCAAACCGCTGCTTCATGTGCTCCTATTTAGGGGGGAAAGGAGTAACATAAATCCCCTGACGCATTCAAACTAAGGAGGAGTCAGGACTGTACCACTGGCATTGTGCCAGGCCCAATCAGGTGTTGGCTACAAATCAAAGCTCGAGTGTACCCTCCATAAACTACTTTCAACTTGAAAGCACTGCTCTGCTGGAAAAGAAGCCAGCCAGGGCCTGTTCTGAAGCGCCTGCTTTTCATTGGCTTTGTGGCTTCTTCATATTTACTTTAATGCAACAGACAACAGTTTGTTAAAAACATAATATTACAAACAGGCTTTGTTTGTAGAGCTGCAACGGTTACTATTTCTGCTCTAAACTGAATCCCTCCTTCTTTGACCGACCCCGTTGTCTCCAGGTGCTTCAGAAGGCTCACCTCATGCCTGAGACTCTCAGCGTAGAACATCCTCGGGGGGGGTCAGAGAGAGAGAGAGAGAGAGCACTGCTGTTGGTGAGCTCTGACACAATGTACACAACACTGAACCGAATATAAACACGCTGTTAGGAAGTCGGATGCTTCAGTGCTGGAATAGCACTCCCTAGAATATCTGTGATGTTGAGTGTCCTGATGTCTTAAGCACCAGAGGTATCAGCATCAGTAGCCTGATCACAACCCTATACCTGCATTAATGCGTTTCCACAAGCACAAGGTGACTTATATGTAGCGTTAGTCGCCAAATTATTGACCACATTATGATTAACTATATCCTGACAATAAAATTCTAATTCACACACTCATGTGAGAATTAGACCTCCATGTAGCGAGTGAAGGAGCGTTTCAGCGTCTGCGTGTCTCTGGGAGCGAGCCTGAGCAGATCAGCCATGCGTGTCGTGAATGTTCATAACCCAAGAAGAGCCCCAGTCTAAGGTCAAGTGGATGCACAAACACGGTTCATGCTGGCAGACTTCTGCCTGATATATCTCCATAAATAAGACAGTGATCCCCTTTGAGACATTTGTCCAATACTTAAGTACATACAGTAGGGGAAATTGTCAGAATGCCCAGTCTGTCAAACAGTTCCCGTTTAACCGTTTTTCTCTTCTGTGCTGCCAATACAAGACCTTACATGGCATTTATTCTAAATGAGGCCACACATCGAGGGACACAGGGCCGCACTTGCTAACTCAGAAGTTTTAGTAATGAGATAATCTTGCCTGCTCCAAAAATATTCACTCGGTGACCAAAAGGAAGAAATAAACCTAATATTTACTTGAAGTGTGTTTGTATGTGTGAAAAAGCATTCATTGTGAGGATCACTTTGAGTTTTAGACCTTTCAATGGAGAACGTTTTTTCACTACTTCAAGTGTGTGTGTGTGTGTGTGTGTGTGTGTGTGTGTGTGTGTGTGTGTGTGTGTGTGTGTGTGTGTGTGTGTGTGTGTGTGTGTGTGTGTGTGTGTGTGTGTGTGTGTGTGTGTGTGTGTGTGTGTGTGTGTGTGTGTGTGTGTGTGTGTGTGTGTGTGTGTGTGTGTGTGTGTGTGTGTGTGTCAAATAGGTTTCTGAAAGAGGAGATCCACTGCGCTCCTGTGGTTGTCTGAAGAAGATTCTAGCATCTTCATCTGTGAATGTCTGTTAACACGCTCTATTATGGGCATGTGCACAGTGATATCGTCACGGTTTCAACTATTGTTTTTTTAGTATCTCTCGTTATGTGGACTGTGGGTAAATAAAGCCTATAAGCTGAGCAAAGCACCTCGATTCTAGTCCCTGCAATGATTCTGCTTAAGAAGTCAGAAACAATGTTTGTATTTGGAATCTCCCAGAGTGCATCAGGGGAAAACTGTGGTTGTATTCAACGGCTATTAAGGGAATGTGTCTGCAGCTGTGAGAATGTGAAGAAGGTCGTCACTTAGTTAACCTTCAATGGAAACATAAATGTTCAGAAGAATTTCTCATATTCACCTGACAAAACAAACAAGGTTTGCATAAAGCCTGGTGTCTCGTGGTCCTCTTAAGTATAGCGAAACAAAGCTGTGCCTGTTTGTGCCTTCAATAAAGAAGTGGGACGACTTGATTACGTCTAGTTTGCTGTGAAGTTGTGGGTTAATGAGGGATATTGGTTTCAATGTGCGAAACAAAAACAATGACTGAATTATAGACTAAGCATATTACATTAAGCATCTGTTGCTTTAGTTGTCAGGTTGGGTATGCAGGTATTGTAATGGTGCCCGTATAGACTGTACAGCTAAAGATGCAGCCGAGCTGAAGGATTTGGGTGAAGTCATCGGGCGTTGAGCTATATGTGGAATATGGATTGATCAAAGCCATGCACGACCTCTGTGACCTTGCTGTGCATACGAGAGTAGCTGTAGCGCTGCACTAACACAGTTCGGATAGAGTGCACTTTCCCGTCGCCTCCATTATTCTGTATCACATAATATTTCTGTCTTCCCCATCTGTATTTACATTCTCGCTCTGCTCTTATTGTGGTCTCTCCCCCCCGTCTCCTCTTTTCTAATTACCTCTTTCATTCAGTCGCTCGCTCACACACTCTCCTGTGTTTTTCTGGCCTCTTAGCTGTCATCGTCCTGTCATCTGCGTTTTGGGGTTCTGTGTTTTGAAATGAATGCAGCGGAGCCGTGATGCATAGGCTGTTTGGTGGGTGGGGGGGGGGGACCTTTGTGTCAGACCGCACAAAGGTCATAAAATGGAAAGATGGATGCCGTGCTGACTTTCCGCAAAGCACTCAGTGATGACCGGAGGGGGAAAAGAAGTGTGTACAGTACATGTATGTGTGTCAGTTCAAGCATGTGCGAGCAAGGGAACATGTTTCTTTTCATCTGCACTCATTTAGCGGTTCATCGGAGAGGAATAGGCATAAACCGCGAGGATGGAAAGTTTATTGGATATGACAGACACGTATCTACATAGAGACGCTATGCACGCACACATACACACTGCTGAGCTGCTGTACATGGGTTGCTGTTGGCCTGCAGTTCAAAAACAATAATAAAAGCCTTGGGATGAGTTGCCAGGGGGCAGCTGGAGCCGCGGCAGGTTGAGCATGCCTAATGAAAACTTAATGCTCATTGGCAGGGATTGCCACTGCGCTCCTCCCCGAGGATTTAAGATCAGGCCGACATCAAGCCAATGTCAAGATCTGTGGAGCCCAAAGTCAAAAGCCTGGCAGTGTATCGCTGCGCTTCTAGGAACGCTGACGGAGAGAGCGTGAGAGAGACGGAGGGAATCTGCAAAAGAGATCTGAAACTGGCTCAGAAACGTCACCCTCCCTCCTCACCGGCAAAATTCCTCGCGGAGGCTTATTCTGCACGCTGTGCCTTATCCCCATGAAAGCCATAAAAATCCGGAGATTGGCGCTCGGATCTGGAATTTTGAGTGGGAGCAAAATTACTCTCCTTAGGAATTGGGTCCAGCAGTGCGGACAGCAAGCGAGTGAGCGAGAGGTGATGCACGGGGTATCAAGACACATTTATACAGCGAGAGTTTGGGAGGGAGACAGCAGCATGTTGAATCTCTCTGCTCCCACAGTGTGACTAGGAACGTGTCGAATATTTGTTGGCCTGATGCTGAGTGGATAAGGCCCGTCTGCAGTAATGCAAACCAGAGAGTGAGACGGAGATTATGAGGCACTCCTGTTGTATCTGAGATGTTAGAATCATGATAGCCCTATGTAATGAGCTCCCCTCTGATCTGCAGAGCTGCAGGGGAGAGGCTGTGGGGGAACGAAGTGCGGGACTGGGAAATGGAGAAGAAGCGATGTTGGAAGAATAAGAACGAGGCCTTTGAGGGATGGAAGGAAGGATGCAGTGCTGTCGAACTCGGCGGAATTCTTTGTGCTTCCTGAAATCCTGTTCTCTCCTCATCCCCGTGATGTACACACACACACACACACACACACACACACACACACACACACACACACTCTTACAGCGGGTCCAGTTGATCAATGTGTCCATCTCTGACGGATCAGTGAACTGTTGCTGTTCGATGGTTCGCAAGATTACGTCCAGTTACTTAACATACGCTGTCTAACAGACCAAATACATGGCCTGTGTGATTGTGCTGGTTTTACGTGTCATCGTGTATTATTTATACTCTTTTGAATCTTTCAGAATGGATGTGTGAAGTACGACCGTATGTTTTTCATTTTCATAGTGGGTGTTGTATTATTATTCCTGCAGAGCAGTTTATTCTTAATCTGTGAGGCGACTTCCGTTCTTTCCTCTTTCCCGTGCTGTCTTGCTGCTCTGTTGTGAGGGGCAAAAGTAAACGGCTTAAAACCTTCTTTTTTATTTTTTATTTTAACAGAGCGATTGTAGCTCTGGCGTCTCTGCATTTCTAGACATTGTCTGAAAGCGGTGCAAGTTGTTTGCACGGCATGCGCGTCTGATTTATTGGCGTGCATCACTGGAATGTTTCCAGACGTTGTTCCAGAGGAGCTGAAGCTAAAGAGACCACCGAGAGGATCGCCAGCAGAGCCGCTTCAACACAGTGTGCCCAGCAGTGTTGTTCTAGCTCTGGAAGTTCTTCTTGCCCTGCTGCCTGCAAAAAAACCACTGTTCTGTACGTGTGTTTTCTAAATATAATGGTTATCCTCCAACTGAACAATCTGACTGTTTCTGAGGAATGACAAAGTGCCATGGATGTATGCCAGCAACAAGGGCTCTACCAGCTGTTTGGAGTGCAGCCCCCCCCAAAAAAAAAGTCAGGATAATGCAGATAATACGTTTTCCTGGTGTCATTAAGGATTGCGTGTCTTTTCTCAGCCACTCCAAGAGGGCTGTAAGAGGTTTAGCCAACTAAGTCTGTAGCTGTATCTAATGAGTTGGCTCTCCCTCCCTGTGTGTTTAAGCTCCAGGAGCAATGGACGGGCCTCAGAGAGAAAGTGGACTGCATGTCTTCAGGATCCTCGTAGCTCTGCACAGGAGAGCCCCCTAGACCCCGGCCAAGGTAACTCACCCCTCCAGCTGGAGGAGACATACAAGTACGATCACATTGTGTTATCCTGCAGAAATGGACATATCGCGCTGATTTTTGGGTTCATGCTTGTATTTTGTTTTTTTTATTCGAACTTGATCTTGTATCTTTCACCTGTCAAAGATTCTCGATGCCTCTCAATGTATTGCTTTTTCGGTTTTCTATATTACTGCACATGTCTACTTTTACATCAATTTATACATGCAGTATTAATATTAATAACATAAATCTGAGCTCTGAGTTCCCTTTTTATTGAAAAAGTGCTGTCAAAAATCAGACAAGTCTATAATATATAAAGCTGCATCCTCTTAATACCAGTGTCTGTGTGACCCACCTCAGTGAATAAACAAAGCATAAATCCTTCCGTGGTGTGCTGTAATGTGCAGCTCTAAGACAGGGCACTGATTCCCCCCTTTTGGCATTTTACACTGGATGAACTAGACTAGCTGCTCGAGGACTTTTGCTCACTAATACCTCCACTAGTCTTTCTTGGTTTAAGTCCCTGCATCTCCGGACAGAACACCACCACGCTTGAATTTCATCCTTCATGCATGTTTTTTCAGCCCAATATTGTTGAAACAGAGCTGCTAATAATAGCAGCGAGAGAGACAAGCTAGCAGACTGCCGAGTGTCGTACCCGAGTGTGTGTGTGTGTGTGTGTGTGTGTGTGTGTGTGTGTGTGACAGCAGAACGCAGTAAAGACACTGAGCTGAAATGAAACCAAACTCACGATAATGTTTTGCATCGATGCAAATACGTCCGCGTCCGCATCTCGATGCATCTTTAAATCGAGACATTTCTTCACCTCTAGAGCCCAAGCACTGAAAGAGTGAGTTATTTAGTGATATGTTCCCTGTAACAGAAAACACACTATGTTTCACAATCACTCTTTTCATCGACCTTCCTCTACTTCCTAAATTCCATTTGTATGGTTATCAGCAGTACTTAGTCGACCAGTCTATCATGAAATATTGCTTCTTATACCTTCCCATTTTTTGGACCCAGTCATTTTCCAAAGCAGCAGTTTCCCCTCCAACTTGTTGCTTCACTCTATTAACTTTGATGAAAGCATTATAGCCTTTGGCAAAAAAAAAATGCAGAATTGTGTGAACTCGACCTTAAGATGGACAAATGTGTCAGCAGACCAAGGTCCATTAAGCAATCAGCCATAATAAGCCGTGCTTTGTCTGGATTCTGGAACAGTTGCGATAAGCAGAGTTACTGTAAACTCTACCAGCTGTCCCTGAGTTACTGGACAGCTTAATTAGCTCTGACACATGGCCTTGCATTTGAAAAGTCTCATTTAACTGATAATTACATTTCCACCAAAAAAGAGGGGGAATGGTTTGACGAGACATTTCATAACATCCAGGAGATGTCAACATGAGTAGAGGATAAGAAGGGAAGTGAAGATCTTCCCAGGCATCAGTTTGGATGAATAGTTTGAGTCCAGTCGAATATTTGGCTGTTAGGTTCTAGGTCTTATGGATTGTACAGACGGACATGATAGAGGGCAAACACACGCAGACAAGCTCGCACAACATGTGCTCTGTTGTGTTTTTTGGGGAGTAGATATGAGGCCAGACATGCTGGCACATTATCATACACACAGTCCCCCGCAGCAGGAAAGTTTTGCATAAAGAATGCAAAATAACAATAAGCAATAAAGGCATGTGGAGAGATTTATTTCTCTTGCTCTGACATTTACTTCAGACCGGGGAGTTCAACCAATATTATTCTTTCTCAGACACGCACACGTACACAAAGGGAAGAATTTCATCTTTTTTTAGGGGGCTGAACAAAGTCATCTATCTTCCCTGTGTGATGCCCCAGCTTTTGTTGCCGTTCTAAGGTCTGAGTCACATTGAGAGTCCCATGCAGACGGGGCAACACCTTGTATCCAGCATGATAGGAGAGGAGAATAGCCATTTGTCCTTGTCAAACCACCCACAACACGCACACAATACTCCTACGGAGAATATCTTGTAAGCAAACACAGACGCTCACCCACGCAGCAATGCTTCACGAAGTGCAATGGCGTCATAGATCACGGAGAGAACCGTGAGATGTAGATCAGGACTGACATGCGAGTCATGCCTTATGCATGGCGCTTGACTATAACCTGCATTAAATAGACATGGTATAGCCCAGATCACAACGCATTAACTCGGCTCGGTGTTCAGTGTTCTGGACAGGCTCGCCGCGATGGAGCAATATTAGCTCGGAGAGGAGCGAACCTGACGAGATCTTTGTCACAAAAATCAATGACGGTGTCGGAGATAGGAGCCGTCATTTGACTTTGTTTAGCTCCGTAGAAAACGGGAAGCAGACTTGTTCTGCCTCAAGGCTGAACACATGGATTTCTCTGAAGTTAATATTAACGTGGATGGGGCAGATTGCTTGTGTGTGTGTGTGTGTGTGTGTGTGATGGATACAATCAGTGTGTCCGCGGGTCCGCTTTCCCCTCACATGCCGGTTCAGCTCTTAAACACAATCCCAGACTCTAAATGGCTCCCGGGTTTGAAAATTACTTGGAGGACGTTATTCTCTTTGCTCAAGAACTTTTCCTCAGAGAACTACATCTCCCACGAGTGTGCAGCAGCGTGCAGATCGAGACCTGAAGAACAAATGGACAGAAGAAGAAGAGAATTTGTGAAGTTCCCAATTACTGTTTGCTGTGTTTTAATCAACACTGTCTTCATCGTGCAAAATCAAAATGTTGCATCGCAGTAAAGGACGGAGAGCTTGAATCCACTATGCAAATCTATTTGTGACAGTTGTGATGAACACATCAAGACGGCTCTCTCCAGACTTTCACCGCGGTGTTGAAAACAAACCCACACTCGTATAAGCGTCTCTTTACTTTACTCTTTCATCTGGTGATTTGGACGGTCTGTATTTAAAAACACCGAGCTCGTAACTGTCAATTCCGTTTTTCCTCGATTCGCTCGGGGACATGTCAAACGTTCTTTCAGGACTTTTATAAACCTTTTGAAGAGAATCTTAAAGGAGGAACTGCTGTTTGTTTCATGATAGCAACGCTGTTATACAACCCGTTTCCAGTGTTGTTGGGAACGAGAGCAACCGGAAGCAGGTGAAAAATCGAATAATGGCCGACTGTAGTCAGCATTATTGGAATGTGTAGAACACATATTTGACCAATCATTCGCTGTAATCCCTTCTCCAGTGTCCAAACGGTTGCTCTCGCCTCATTCCATCGTTCTCCAGAGAGCTCTTACCCTTTGCTCTTCACCTTTTCTGTACCATTCCTCTATATTTAGTTTCCTTTGCATTTAACAGGTTCTTTCTGTGACCCGTGTGGCACCTTTTACTTGGTTTAACAACCTTTCTGACCACATCTTCTCTGTATCTGGTATCTCTGTCTGCCTCATCTTTTACTCTTTACAACTATCCCTCCCATCTATCACAGCTTCTTGTCCTCTTGGTATTGTCAGGATAACACCTGACTGTAACACTGTACTCTGAATGTATACTCCAGGAAGTACATTTGTACAAGATGCTTATTGACCCAGTGAAAAGTACTGTACTTAAAAGGAAGTAAAAAAGCTCACAGTGATTCTGATTAGAATATATCCTATTACCTCTGCTGCTGACACCAAATATTGCACTTTTCCTCTTTAGCACTATTCATTATACACTTTAAAGTCAAATAACCGTTTTCTCCTGTGACCGACTAGGAATAGAGGTTGGATTATGACTCGTTTGATCAAACAGCACATGGGCAAGACACAGAAATCATAAAGTGAAAATCACATTGAAGTACAAATGTGTGTGAAGATTTAGACAGAAAAATTCATGAGGCGAGATCCAGGCTATCTCATCTTGAGGCTCTTCAGTCAGCTCTCCTCCCCTTCCCCTTCAGAATATCCGCTCAGTGACCCCTACAACCCCAGACAGCCGGTTCTTCCTCCCATTGATCCGCACCTCTTTATCCCCCTCCTCTTAAAAACCTGAGCATTACCTTCATGCCGCTTTCTCTTTATCTCTCCTCATTCCTCTTCTGTCCATCCACATATATCGGTTTTAACCAAGGCATCGTGTGTGTGTGTGTGTGTGTGTGTGTGTGTAGGCTTATATCGCCATGCTGTGTGCCATGTACTGATGTTTGACGGACAGCAGGGACTCGAGGTTCACACTTTTCTGCCTTAATGGAACTGGGAGCAAAGAAGTGGCATATACTGCATATACAGCACCTTAGAAATGTTCCAACCCTTTCAGTTCTTCAATATTTATCATAATACCAGTATCGGAAATGTGTCTTGCCGATGCAGTGTCGGGACAAGTCCATGTACCGCTCCGTATCATGTCATCACAGGAACAACGACACATATAACTCGCAACCCGGTGCCATCACATGTCCTTTCTTCTCCTCCTTTTATTTTTTTTCTGAGATTCATTTTGGGGAAAAAGTTGGAAAAGAACATTCTACATTTGTTGATTCTCAGTCTCGACTGACGAGTTTAGAGGCAAGGTAGAGGAGTTGATCTCTTCCTAAACCTCAGGTTCACACTGGATCCTCCAAAGCTCACATTACCAGACTAAATATGTCTTTGAAGCCCAATGAGGTCTGTCCTCTTTCAAAGTCAGACAAGACACACAGGCTGCTTTTGCCCACATTAAGAAGACACTTCTGGTATTTTATTGCAGCCTGGATAATTGTATTTGGATGATCCTCATCAACCTGAAATATCACATTTCCATGTGTATTTGTCTAGATAGTTACTCATCACTATACAAAACCCAATAAAAAGCAACTGCACTCCGTAAATTATGAATGGATCTACCATATTTACCATTATCATGATACACTATTTACCAGATGTCATGTTTAAAATATCACAGCTCATACGTGAAGTCATTGTGCTTATCTCACTTTACCACTGGTATTTAACCTTCCTGTCATTCTGGTCTCTGAGGCTAGATGGTGTTATTTAGGGAGGACGAGCGTGCTCAGCTGGGTTTCAGGTCCTCTGAAGGGCCCCTCATCGCGGGCCTCTTTGGAGCCCCGATAACCCCTGAAATGATGCACAGCTTGAGGTTAAACATTAAGCGAAAAAAGAAATCAATGGATGCTTGTTTTATATTCAGTTTAGTCCATGATCTGTGTTGACCTTTTGGTCTTATCTTTCCTCTACTAAAGAAATACAACTTTGTGTGTGGTTAAACCCTGGTGGTGGTGTGCTGCCCGAGAAAGCAAATTGCTATTATACAGCACTACCAACACATCACAAAGCGTCCATGTGTATTACTGATAATATACACGAGCTACATTGTGCAACAAATGTGAGGTAGTAAAAGTAAAAGCAAAGGAGAAATGATAAGTTGGGCACCGAGGCGACAGGGAGACTAAAACAAAGAACACTGTCCTGGTGACCTTCGTAGGATCTACACACTGAAGTCCAGTCCAACATTCTCTGCAAACATGGAGCTCGCACAGACGCATACTGTACCTCCACAGTGCAAGTATGCATTATTGCCTTATGGATTTACCAGAGACACCGGTATGTAAATGTGTGTCGGGTCAGCGCTGTTCTGCGTGTGCACACACACAGAGGCCTGTCTCAGCACTTTGGCTTTCACACCCACGTCGATAACACTCCCCCATAATCACATCTCTCCCGTTGCACAAATGAAGTTTGCATTGTATTGCTCCTTGTTGTGTTTTGTGGTATTGATGCTACTGTAAGTGATTGCAGGTGGTTGTGTTTATTACTTGTTTACTTTCAAATTAGATTATTTAAATTTCCATCAACACACTGTCTCACACGGTACAAAAGATCCTTGTTTTTAAGTAACTAAATTTGTTTGCCGACTGTCTGCTGCTGAAAAGTCACATGTTGATTCTTAAAATGCCTTGAGAACCCAGATTTAATTAGATTTTAGTTCCTTTAAAAGGGTGCTGGCCTCTAATTCTGTTGAGAGAGCAGCTAATTCACACGGTCCTCCACTCTACACACGGCAGTTTATTGTGAAGGCCAAGCTGAAAACTAAGGCAGGCGAATATCACGGCCCTGCAGCAAGTCCTTCCTTCACACAGGTCTTCATGTTCAGTTGTTTGTTTCGACTCCATCATCCTTTCTAGAGGATGTAGTTTGTGGTACCGATGAACTGTATTACCGTACGCATGTTCCTGTTAATTCAGCCTGGGTGGACAAAATAATAGAAACACCTGTCGGTATAACACAGTCCAGCATTCAACCTTCCTCTGTTAAACAGCTGAGCGTAACATTCATGGAGGTAGGGTTCAATGATGGGCCGTCATATTAGACCTCATTCGATTTAACCAGGTGTGCCTAGAACTCTTTATTGAGTGTTCTTTGGTTTGTTTTGTAATTAAAACATTGGTTTGATTTTTCACCTCCGTGTACACAGAGAAGTGTTCATCAGGAAGATGATGGTGCTTCCCTGGCAGCTGTGCTATACACTCTGAGGTTATCTCTGATCTCCACGAGTTGAAAGCTAGCAGCGGACCATTCCAATTATTTTATTTTTTTGTTTCTGCATTAGTCGGTTGAACTTTAATCCGTAATGAGACGGGGACGCTGAGCGGCTCAGCGGCATCCTGAAGACTGAATATCTTCCGACAGAAGCTGATATTATCAAACTCACCCTTTCTGGAAGTATTTAAACTGATCACAGAGGAGTCAAATGGAGAGTGTCACTGTGTTGTTTTAAAAAAACAGCTTAGCCGTCTGATGCATGCAGGCAAGCCTCTCCATGGTAGTTGAGTACCAGTGAGAGCCCCCCTTCCACTGGTGGAGCCTGTTGAGAGGCTGAAGCTCTTGGGAACTCTCCAGGGAGATTTGGCCAAGACGGAGGCTCACGTTCCTCTCATCCATGAACAGATTGCTATCCTGGGCAGATATGAAATCTGTGTTGAACAGGCTGCAATCAGCTCCCTGATTAATAACAATATACACACATGCATATGAGGTCCTTAAGAGTTTGTTAAATAATACTGAATATTGACCACATTTTCTGTTAACGTCACCGTAATGTCTTCTACACACCTCGCAGCAAGTGAGAGAAGCCGCCCTTGATCCCTGTTTTATAATATCTACAGAGTGCAAATTAAAATGCAGGTCATACCGTGTGCTGCTCATCAGAGTAATTGTGCAGGGATGCAGGGAGGGAAATTACTAATTTGCTCTTTAATAGAAAGAGAGATGTGACCCAAGAAGTTGTTGTACAAACATAACAACATCTCACCTTCACGTGTATCGGCAAACACGCTTTTGAAGGACTCTGTGACCCGTCTGAAGTGTAATAATGAAGTCTGTGCGGGTGCACTTTGGCGCATCAAAAGTCTGACATCAGTGAAAGTCATCGGTACGGTATATTTAGAAAAACATCATCATCCTTCTCATCAAGATTGTAATTCTGCAACTTGTTTCCCCGCAGGAGCAGGATGTGTGTGTGACTGAGGCGCTGTGGCTCCAGCAGGTGTTGATTGACGGCTACATCATACTCAAGAACAGTCTCATCCTCTCCTCTTCACAAAATAGAAGATCCAGCTCACAGGTCAGACACCAGCTCACTCCCTCTGACACACACACACACACACACACACATGAAATGGTATATTTATGTCTCTCTTTTTGTATTCACATTTGTATTAATTCGTTAAGGACAGTGCACATTAATCAATGTAAGAACAACAAAAAGATGGACTCATTTCCATTCTGTAGTCCTTTGCCGGAATGTTAAGTCAGCCCTACCTGCAGAGAGCAGATGAATCGCACGTATTAATTGCATTTCAACACATTACATTTACATAAATACATTGCAAAAGTCACATTAAATGATTTAAATAAAAATCAACAAAGAATCTAAAAAGCCTTCATTAAAAGGTGTGTGTGTGTGTGTGTGTGTGTGTGTGTGTGTGTGTGTGTGTGTGTGTGTGTGTGTGTTTCTGTGGCACACACGGATCACACGGAAAGTTTTCTAATCTTTTATGAGGCATGAGCTACCAGGCCGCTTTATGTTCTGCACATGTCTATGCGTTGTGCTCGTGCGAGTGTGTTTACGTGTGTCACTTGCACATTTGCATCTGTCCCATCCCCCGAAGACCAGATGACTCAGCTGGGCGTCTATCTGTGCATCTGACATGATGCAAGGCCTCAGCCTTGACTGGCCCGGTGGGTGGTCACTTCCCTGCATGGCAGAGCAGCAGGCTGAGGTCTCTCTCTCTCTCGCTCTCTCTCTCTCTCGCTCTCTCTCTCTCTCCACCTCCAGCCCTCCACTCCCTTCTTCCTCTATCTCCTCTTGCTGTCCCTCTGTTTTCATCCTGCTCTCAACATTTTACAAGATAACATTTGAAAACATCATAAGGTTATAATTTAGCTTTGCCTAATAATATTTTTTACTGATGGAGCTTGAATGCATCATAATGTAACTCAATCCAACCTCTAACGTTAAGCTAACATAAACTAGGATTTCTTGTTCACAATGTAGCATTATCAGGGAAAAATAGGGAGCGCGAGTGTTTAACCACAAGTTTGTCGTACTAGTTTGCACAAGTGAGGACTTATCAAGGCAGGATGTGCGGATCGGGTAGCGAGTGAGTGACACCTGTTGTTGTTCCTGTGTAGAGTAGATGAGCTGATAAATGATAAGTTGATATCAGTTTGGTTCACTCGCGTAATCACCAGTATTGGAAATGTCTCTGATTCAGCATTTTAGGTGGAATCTGAGACATTTCCAATACTGGTATCAGTATCAGAACAACACTTCTAAAACTATAAAGTACTACACATATGGTGAGATACTACCACGTTGTTGTATTCCACATAAGAACCTCATCATTTCAGGTGTATCTGGTCTTTATAATTGGACTTATCAACCACTTCTTTTTACAACATGATATCATTTCCTTATGCATGCAGGGAATCTATACTGCTGGTGGAACAGTGCAGCCAGCACCTTCCTGCAGCTCTTTCTCTCCCGCTCTCTTCTCCTCTGTCCCTGCTGAGCCATTACTGATCTATACGAGGCCTCATCAGAACCAATAGCCTGTATCTAATCTGTTGCTGCTCCTGATGATTTCTGACTACGCGGCTGCTCCCTTCCACAGTATAAGTGACGACTCCCGACTAGAAGACCCACCATGACTGATCCCCCCCGTCCCGTCGTCACTCCCTCTTTGCCTTTTTTCCTTTTCGCTCCTCTTATTTCCTCCCTTCTGTTTCTGGATGCTCTCATCATTCCTCCTTATTCCCCCCCCCCCCCCCGTGTCTTCTGTCTCTGCCTCCCCTTCCAGCAGAATGTTTACTTCATGTCGGCCTCATCATCCATTCTCACTGGGCCTCTGCTGGCAGGATTTGCTCTTCTCCTTCGCATTTTATTTCTTCCCCTATTTGCTGTTTCCATCCACACACACACACAAAGACGCATACACACAGGCTTCGCACTGAACACACGTCGACTGATAAAACAACAACGTGCCGTGCGAAGGCATATGAAAAAGCACGAACCTCTCGTCCCACTTTTTGCTTTACCTTGTTCTCATCCTTTCGCTCCACTTGCTCGCTCTCTGTCCTCGCCACATATTGATCATGTTTCACTTCACTGCTCAATTTCCTCTTTCTACGTCTTCCCTTTCCTGTAACAAAATGTAGCACTGACAAGACATACCCCCCCCTTCCCATTTTCTTTTCTCAACACACCGTGCTGGTCCTGCTCAGGCTACCTACCACCCCCGAGCTCTTCTCTGTCCGCGGCGTGACTTCCGAAACCCCTCCGCACAGGATGTAGGAAGTGTTTAGAGCATTGCAGGGGAAAACAAAGGCGGTCCTCGGCAGGTTAATGAGGCCAGGAGGCAGCTTTGTGCCGAGCTTCATCAGTATTCACCAGAGGTCTCCCTCTCTCGCTCTCCCAATAATATCCCAGTCATTTGGGTCAGCCTCATCACTGTGCCTCTGTGAAGGACACACACACACACACACACACACACAGAAAAAGAGAGTTCTGTGACAGTTTAATAGAATTACAGTCTCATCAAATGCTCACCTCCTCATACTCTCTAATCACTAGCTATGTCCTACACTGTCTCTTTGTCGCTCTTCCATTTTCTTCACTCCATCCATCTCGTTCAACCCCGACCCTCCCTTCTCTCTTTAAGTCTCTGCCACTCTTCCTCTCTTTCTACCCCCCCCCCCCCCCCCCACATACAGCCCCCTCAATTAAGATAAAGTGGCTAATCATATATGAATTACAATAACATCTCTAATAGCTCCTGCAAGCTATTGGTTCCTCATTAGGACTCTGCTCACCTCAGCGTAGGTCAGCTTCCACCAACAGAACAGCTGTGTGTGTGTGTGTGTGTGTGTGTGTGTGTGTGTGTGTGTGTGTGTGTGTGTGTGTGTGTGTGTGTGTGTGTGTGTGTGTGTGTGTGTGTGTGTGTGTGTGTGTGTGTGTGTGTGTGTGTGTGTGTGTGTGTGTGTGTGTGTGGTGACTGGGTCCACACTATGTGTAGATGGAAGGTTAAGGGAATGATGTGAAGATCAAATAATCCCGAAAATCAAAGCTGTCACACAAGTGAGCAGGGCCGTGGGAGCCCTCGTGTGTGTGTGGATACCAGCTCCCACTGTCCCGTATCTCTCCTCTCCTTTTGTTTTTTTGACTCCTTTTACTTTCCCCACCTCTCCTCTTGCATTTTCACTCCTGACCTTTACTGCTTTAATCTCCGTCTCACTCCAACCTTCCTACTGTACTCTTACAACTCCCACTTTTCCTCACCACACTTGTTTGATTTGACACACACACACACACACACACACACAGTGAAGTCAGTCAGAGTTGGGTGTGCTGGGAAAGTATCTGTGACGTCATATGGAAGTCATGGTTCAACATTTTCAGAACGTTTTACAGGATCACTTTTGTTCAAAGTAATTGAGCTTTCCTATTTTACGTAAACATTTATAAATTAAATACGTTCCTACTGATATATATATATATATATATATATATATATATATATTTTAATAAATAGTAAACTAAACCTAAACGTTTAGACTATCATGGGCTCATAGGTGGGTCATATTCTCATTTTAATTTACGATTCCTGCCATTTCAGCTGTTCATCACACATTAGCTGCCTGAGAGTGTGGTTCTCTGGATAACGGTGCATCACAACAGCGCTCCGAATTTACAAACGGTCCAGTTTGTGTCAGAGTGTGCTCTGGTGTTGGAGTGACTATTAACCACCGCGCCCTCTCTCTCTCTCTCTCTCTTTCAAAGAATGTCACACCACCATAGATCTGTGACAGAAACGTGAAATAACGTCATTTACTAAACTATCCCCAACCACACCAAAATGAATACAACATGCACTGCAAATCTGTAGGATAAATAATATGAATATTATCAGTCTTTAATTTGGTCATTTTGAACAGGTGCATAATCATAAAAATATTATAGAAGTGTTACAGGCAGCAGTGTGTCTCTATGATCGTCTCACTATTCTGCCACTACACATTGCTGTTTGTCTCTTTGAAGCTGAAGGTGACACTTCTCTAGAGTAGATTAGCTACTATATATATATATATATATCCAAGATGAAACTGACAGAAGGGCAGGACTGGGAGAGAGTTTATTTTGGATTTGAAGGTTTATTTTAAGATTTGTTCAGTAGTTTTTTAGCCTTGCAGTTACCGGCCCCTGCCTCAGCACCCCCTGCACACGCAGCAACATGGCTGCCGTTTAAACTAAACATGACATAGATAACCATCTCCACTCACAATGTTCCAGCTCCTCCACTGCCTAATTATTGTCACAACTCTGGCTGAGCACGGTGTCGCAGATATCTTAAATTAGCGGCTCGGCTTAATGTCGCAAGCCCATGTCATGTGTCAGATCGGTTGGAGTGCGTTTGTGTGCCTGAAGTAGGGGTGTGACTTCATTAAGATGAGTTATAATAATTATTTCTGCACCATCTCTCGCTCTACTCTGCTAAGTCGCATGTCTATTTGAATGTTTTCACAAGGCATGCTAAAGTGTGTACTCCTGCTGACTCTCTTGAATGCAGTCGACGCGTTGGTTATTTGCGCACCTGCTTACCCGTGATGCATGTTTATGTGTAGGTCTGGTTGAGAGGGAGATGAGCAGCCGTGCAGGAGATAGCAGCAGACCGGAGGAGAGCGCCTGGGCCTCCTTCAAGATCAACCCTCAAAACCAACGTGGATGCTGGGGAAGGTGTGTTTCACCACCAGGCTCTTAATCCTAACATATTGTGTTGTTGTCCTGACACGACCTGACCTGAACAGACTGCCAACGGAACAAGCAGTTAATCCACAGTAGGAAACGATGCCAAGTGTGTGACCAACGTGTGAATCCGACGAGATGTGAGCAGGGGAAACACGTTTAGTAGCATTTTCCCTGGTCTTTGTTTGTGCGAGTAAACAGATGTCATCCAAAGTGAATTTTCTTTTTTCTGCCTTTGCTTTATAAAACCTTCATCCTGCTCATCACATCACATTTACCAACAGAGATCTACTTTCATGAAAATATACTTCATCACATTTCTTTGCAATGGACAGACTCATCACAGCAAGCGAACACTCGCTGGCTTTCTTTTGTGTTACCAACCTGACCTTTATGAAGTGCAGAGGAATGGCTGCGTTAGACCAGACGGCTTCTGAAAAGCTGCTCAGCATTACTGCTAATTAAAGATAGGGATGTCCCCTTGAATGTCATGGTGTTCCATTACTCCCCGAACCAAGGTTGTGCTTGCAATCGAGTGTCATTTTCAATTTTCTAGCCATTTCAATGGCACAGAATGTCATGTTTTTTATTCTTAACGTTCTTGAGCCAATTTTAACCTGATGTACCTGGAGACCTCCTTGTGCTATAATGCGATGCACAATACAACTGAAGTGGAAGGTGTTTGTACGAGTTTAATTCCGTTATGTTTCTCTGTTGATCAGCTCGGGTCCCTGCTGAGTTCCTCTTCATTGTGCGGTGTAGCATAGCAGTGAGTTTGTGGCTGAACAAAAGCTGCATAAATGTATTAGCCATGGGTTTTGAAGGACTAGTTTTGTGTGAACGCTGGCCTTGTTTGTGTGTGTGTGTAGATATTACACTAAGATGCCAACTGAACGACTGGAAGGTTGGTCAGCTTGCTGCGCAGCGGATGGAGAGCGCAGCACAGGACATGTTCAACAAAACTCACAGAGTTCATCAGATCGCTGCAGATTCTAGCTGTCGCATATCACATGGGTCAAGTTAGGTTTCGTGTTATGCAAATAAATGCCCAAAGAAGGAATTTGCTCAGAACAGAACAATCTTAAAACTTGTTCTTTGATCTGTAGAAAGACGAGACAACCACGCTTTGTGTTTTTAATGGATACAAAGTTTTGCAGACTCATGGGGGACATCATTAGAAGTATTTTTAGCTTTAGACCCACAGACTCTGCCTAAAACGCATTTCACAGTGGCAGCTAAAACATTTTATGGCCTTCCCCCTGGATGCACCAAATGTGGTGCTAATATCACGAAATGCACAGCTCCCCTGAAATAAACAGCTCAGCAGTTCTGAGAAACGTTGCGCTGTAGAGACGACATGACCTTGGTGTGATTGCAGGAAAAGGAGTGAGTCGGTATATTTCTTCAAGAACATGATTGACCAATTCAAAATGATCATCCCTCTCAGAGACATGGATAATGACCGCAACCAATATATAATAATACTCATTTTAGTCCAAAACACGTCATTCTACGTGATCATGTGTTGTCTTCACACTTGACAGCGCAGTCTCCTCTTATGTGACGTGGAGTGTTTCAGATATATCTGCTCACTATGATGTTATCACTTTAAATGCTGGGTTTGATTCTTCTGCACAGAGCTACGCCATAACTGATGGCGATGCTGCTCAGGGATAATGATGATCTGGCAAATGACCCAAGTCCCACAGAGTAAGAATATTATTGTGGTTAGTCCCGGGGGCTGGGCTGGAACAAAAGATTGGCCCAGAGCAACCCACCACAATCGATCACGCAGCACCACCCATCTTCCCGCTCCGCTATGTGTGCTGATTGCGCCACTCCCTAAAATCACTAAAGCTGTGTCGGGGGTAAGATGGAAGTTATGAAGATTTAGAGGAAAAGAAACATGATGAATTCCTTCAAAAAGTGGCGTCACAAAGCTGCGTGCTCTACTGTGATGAGCAGGGTTTTCTATAACGATATTGAGTAGCCAGTCTAACACCACTATTTCATCATATACACTGATCTTAACACTTGTCTACCTGATTTTTAAAAGGCAGTGGATTATTGTAAAAGGGGATTTGTCCCACACAGTTTTATAAATCACTATTCATATTTTAAACCACAAACCATTCCAGACTGATCAGAACTTTTGTAACCAAGAACCATCGACCATTTCTTTATTCATGCCATAATACAGACAGGCACGTTTCTCTGTCACCATCACGAGCACGGTGTCTATTTTGAAACGCAGACTATTGGCCAAGTCTACCTGTTTTATGGGCCGGTCAGAAAAAAGAACATGACAGTTGTGTCCCACTGGGGAAGGTGCCCGGTGTGCCAGATGGCCAGCACAGCCCTGGTTAGCCCAGTCTGCTCTCACTGAAGTTCGCTCTGCTGCCTTCTGTCCGAGGTCTTCCTCTCAGTCTCGTTTCCCCTCATCACTGTCTGCAGCTCTGTTCCCAAAGGACCCTCCAGACCTTCCATCCAGACAAATCTCCTCTGTCCTGGCTCATCCTGTCCGTTTTGTCAGAATTGGCAGTGGCATTGCAAAAAAAGTACAGTTGGGTCAGACTTGTTTTGACAAGAAGCTAAAGGCAAGCAAACATTAGCGGCAAGCGGCGATGGGTCTTATCAGTGATGTAACTTTTTGAAAGAGCCTTCCTGAGCTCCCTGAGCTCACTGCACTCACGGAATAAATGATAATAAACAGAGGATTAGCTACACCACAATACGGCAAACGTAGAAAAAAAGAGAAGATAGAAAACGCATTCATTTGCTCAGTGTGTCCTCTGGTTGTTCTGGTAGTCGATGAGGCTGGCGAGGAGGCTTGTCTGTGTTAAACATGGGCGTATTCGCCTTGTGGTTAATGTCAAGTGTGGCTAAGGTACCTGGGTCTCTAAGGGGTTACAGAGTGAGAGCACTGTTCCTGTGATTAAAATGGTGGAGAAGAGCCAGAGGGTGATAGTTGGCACAGATTCTGCTCCGTCTCCTCCCTCTCTACTTCACCCTTCATCCCTCTCCTCTCAGTGCCGGCTGTCAGTCATGTCAGTCAGTGTGCTAATGATGCTCCCGTACAGAGCGATACATCTGTCGTGCCCAGATATCTCTCTATTCATATGTCAGCAGTTCACAAATGGCCTAGTTTTGTATACTTTGGTTTTTACACAGGATAAGCAATTCATCATTTATAAGCATCCACTTTTTGAGTACATTAACGCTACCTCTGTGGCATGCTGTGGTCATTAATACCACTTCCACACACACACACAGACCCCTTGTCTAACACAGGATAACGAACCAAGACCCAGATCTGCTATTTTAGTCCAAAATACATCACTACTGACTGCATACATTCACAGAGTCCCTGCGTCCAGTTCATTAAAGATGGTTGCTGCCACATTCACACTTACAGATACAACGTGCCAGTGTATTAATATTATTATCTTGGATGTTATCAAAGCTGTGAAATGTGCAAATAATGTGCACGTCATAGTTGAGCACTGTGAACAAAGGTTAAAGTGTTGAAATCTTAAACATCACACCTATCCTGCAAGTTTTCACACAAATCTTCAAAACCCGACAGCCCTCTTATCTCCTTTTTGTTTGCAATTTGCACCCAACACTTTTTGGGTGATATTTAAATGTAATGATGTAACATTCACGCACAGGACTGCTCTGTAAGCAGAACCCGTGTGCATTATTTTTCCGTGTTTGGTACATGTTAAAGTCACCATCATGCCGGATGTAATATGCCTGATTATGATTAGCTGCTTTTTGTATACATCACGAATTCCCTGTGGACTTGAGCTCTGTTGTTGCGTGACTTCTTGGGCTCTACTTACCTGTGCTACCTCCTCTAGGACCTGCATGTAGATCCATGAGCTGCGTTGCTCCTTCGACCAGACCAGCACTGAAGTCACCGAGATGAAGATCGTATCTCTGGAGCTCTCCATAGAAACAGGTCCAGTCTCTTCTTCTACACTGACTCGCTGTTTGCTCTCCCAGCTTCCATTCTGACTCTCACTTTTCTTCTGGAAAATGTGCACGGCCGCCGCTGCTGTAATGCAAAGTAATTGCAGATGTGCGCTGTGCAGCTGTCTTTGTTTTCCTGTTTTTTACCGGCTACGATTTGAAGCCTTTCCTTTCCTTACAGATTCACCCTCCTTTCGTCATGTACATTTACACCCTTCTTCTTCTTTCCCCATTTGTCTTCATCTCGCTGGTCACCCCTTTCAAAAGGTCACCAGCATTAGTGTTTGAATTCTCCATGGCTAAGTTATTCGTTTGACCTCGCTATCTGTCAGTACAGTGCCTCTCTCCTGGGTCAGCCACATGAGACTCTTGTTATAGTTCCAGGGGGTCAAAGGGCAAAGTGGATATCCTTTCAAATTGTTTTTTATCCCACAACCCTGAATCCTGTTTGCATATATGTGTACGTGAGCCCCGTACCTCTTGCATACATCATTAGAGCCATATCAGTGTATCAAAGGCTGCAAGTGCTGCTGGGAATGATGAATGGCTGCCAGGTGCTGAGGTCCATATGGTGATCACCTATGGTAAGGGCTCCTGGCCCTGCTGGCAGGGGAACAGAAAGGGTTAAGTGGCTACGGCGGCTCATATAGCCTCGTAGCCCGTAGCCTCTGGCAGCAGCTCATCAGCTTATTCCCCAACATCTCCAAGGGTCTGTGTGGATGAGGTCTAGAGCTCAGGCAGGCAATCGGTGGGGGAAATGGAGACGAGGCTTAATTTCCTCCAGACCAGAAGTGGGAGTGGGGAGGAGAGGGGAACAGGCTGACTGGCTCTTTGGCTTCCTTCCTTTTCCGCCTCCAGGCCTGCCGTCCCGGGGCAGCAGAACCAGCTGGTGGAGCGGCCCTGTCTGCCCGTCAACCGGCGTCGACATCAGCGCTGCCCTCACACTGGTCACAATAGTGCATATTTAGTGTGTGAATAAACTTGGCCTAAGGAGGTGTCAAAGGTGTCTAATTCAGACCTCCCAGTAATCCCCACTCACTCCCACAAATCTCCCCACAGTTCACTGAGAAGTCATGCAGTGTGGAGGGAGGGGTGACGGAGAGAGAAGAGGGAGCACATGAAAGAGATGCCGTTACATGCTGTCATCATCACGCCTGTTTCTAAAAGGTTCCTCGGTCTCTGATGCGCGCAAGCTGCAGCACTCAATAGTTGCTATAAGATCAATAGTTTCCTGCCTCTGGTGCTGCCATCATAAAACGTTACTGTTGGTCTCAAAGAGGCATTGCGCTCAGTCTTTTTTTCTCTCCTCTCTTTGGTGACTGATTTCATCCGAGATGTTTTCCGTCTGTTAGCGCTACACTTTGGCTTTGACGTTGAAGCGTCTTGAGGGAATCACCCAGACGGGACATTAAACGATACTTGACAGTGCACCTTACAAACTCCACTACTGGCTGAGGTGAGAAGAGAGCCCTGCAGGCATGACTGTGCGGAGGGTCGGGGGGGGGGGGGGGGGTCAAAGGTCAGTCAGCTTTAAAGATCAGGTTTCATGATGGAAGAATGTGTTACAGATCAGGTGATTGGTTTTGTGGCAATCTCCGCTCTCAGTAATTAATTGAAAGTATTTGTCAGTGTGTTGATTTTTAAAGTGGTGATAATCTCTTCACTTCACAGTATCTATAGATACTCCTGCCCTTCCAAAAACCACTGGGGTTTTGCCAGCATGGAGTTAGATGAAAATCAGTGCGCAGCTGAACACGCAGGCTTCTACTTCTACTGTATTGAGACACAGCATCTATAAATAGTCACGCAAACACACACACTCTCATTCTCTTTCGCTCTCTTTTTCTCCCTCTCTGACTCCGGCTTCCTCATGTGGCTAGACATGGGCTCGGCCCTCACGCAATTCAATTTTGCCGTCTAATTCCATATCAAGAACATGGTCAAAGCGCTGTGTTTGTTGAGCGTGACCCAAACAAGCAAGGACACAGTCTCAGCGTGGCTCCTCCCGCAACCTCATTAAAGCTGTGCCCTCAAGTAACAGATTTATCCTTAATTGGTGAGCTGTCCTAATTGACTTTAGCTAATTTATGGATTAGATTATTTTTACCCCCTTTCCTAATTAAACCATCAATTTTGGGTGTTTCCCTCGTGGTGCTGTGAGTTGTGACTGGCTGTGCGGAAGCTGAAGGCTTTGCACCATCACAGTCGGTTATGTACAGCATCCATATGCAAAATGAATCGAATAAGAGCAATGTGGAGGGAAAAAGAACAATAGCAATATGTGATGAGGAGTAAACAGCAGGGGCGTTCCAGTTTGTTTAACTCAACCTGAACATGTAGTTTAGATCTCCTCTAGTCCGCTGCTGTTGTTCCACTCAACTACCTATCTTTTGTGTGTAAACCCAGCAATACACTATGGATTTTTTGCTGATGAGGTGTTGTATACATTATAGTGGCAGTGGCGCTCTAATTAGATTGCATTTGTTTTTTCTCTGCGTGCCGTAGCGGAAGTAAAAATACAGGCCATGAGTGAACTTTAATTGTATGCACAACAGTGTCAGCTCAAGCACCAGAAACCACAGAAACACGGGGAATACAAGTCACCTGCCCAATGGGAGGCTCAGGTATAATGATAAATCTCGGGGAATAGAACATTCTTTGAAAGTGATGTTGTCTGCTTCCTTCAGGGAGATTCTGCTGCATTCTGTCACTTTATTTCTGTGTGTACCGGATATGAATGCTATTTTTTGGTGTGTGTGTGTGTGTGTGTGTGTGTGTGTGTGTGTGTGTGTGTGTGTGTGTGTGTGTGTGTGTGTGTGTGTGTGTGTGTGTGTGTGTGTGTGTGTGTGTGTGTGTGTGTGTGTGTGTGTGTGTGTGTGTGTGTGTGTTAAAGTTCATGATGGTGAGGAGAGAAGGTTGAGAGGTGTCGGGGATGAAAGTGGTGCATCCCTCCTCGGGGCTGTCAGCCTGTTACCAGGTGTCACTTCAACTCCCTCGCCCACCTGCTTTCCAGCCTCCGCCAGACCGCTGCCACGTACACACAGAAAAAAAGCTGCAGACAAGAGCGGGAGGAGTACAAAGAAAAAGCTGAGCAAGAAAGGGGAAGTGAGGGAGATGGGGAAGGGATGAGCAAGGACACATACCGTACCATAATCTCCCCAATAACAGCCAGTGCTTAAGTGATGGATGAAGTGCCGTTTACTCGTTCATGGCATGGGATCATCAGTACAAAAATAAAGTCGTGCCGTATTCGCCACAATGTACCTCTGAGTTTCCCTCCAGTCTCCCTCGCATATTAATATCATTCAACTATTCATTCTGAAACTCTTAGCTGCTGTAAATCAAACTCAAAATATCCCGTTGATGTTTCACAATAAAAGGCTTCCGGCAAACAAAAAGGCTGACGTCCTCTGGGGTGCTGAAGGGGCTGCAATTTGAAACAGATGGAGGAAGTGTTGAATTTGCATTAACAGCAAACGCCAGCAACGATAAATGAACATGGCAAATGGGGGGGGGGGGGGGGGGGCAGAAATGACATCAGGGAGGCTTCTTACATAAACATGATCAGATTTACAGGAATTGGGAATAAAGCCAAGCCCTGTCTGTAATAATAGCCTGTTTGTCTCTGCTGTTGTGCTGAATAAATGCCTCGGCCTCTATTGACGATAGGCAGCCAGTACTACTATTCTCAATGCCCGTATAGGTACCATTGCAGAATCATCTCTTCTCTCACGTTGAGTGTGCTCACAGTTGAGACAGGAGAGGCTGTTTTACATAACCTACCTCAGCCAGCTAAAAGCCAAGTAGATGTTGAGGTTTTGATTCCAAAATGATCTAGAAATACAGCGTTTGCATGGAATTATTGAAGAGAGAGACGAGGGTTTACCACACTTGGAGAACAGAGAGGGTGGCTGAGGAGAGATTAGGCAGCGCCGGATGAGAGCAGCAGAGAGAAGGTGAGAAGGGAGGGTTGCATATCAAGAGCCAATTCACATTTGGAAGTGATAAGGAAATAATTGGAATTGATAACTGTATGCCATAGTTGACAGACATCAATAGCTTCCCATTGCTGCTATCATACTGCTCATACTGTTTGGCTGGGGCATATCGCCGCTGCTTCCACACCACTTATGGCAAAATGTAAATGCAACAGTGACGTTATTGTAGTTCACTTCATCAGCAGTGCGCTTGCTATGACCAAGGTGCAGACATGGGGAGGAGAGGGTCCGCTTTGGGGATTTTAGAATTGCGTGTGTGCTCTTTGCAGATGATGTGGTTCTGTTGACCTCCAGGATGGACTGGGGCCAATCACATTTTTCGGTACCTACAAGTCGGTGGACATGGTTCTCTGCTGGAAAACGGTGAATTGCTCCCTCCGAGTCGGGAGTGAGTTACTGCCCTAAGAGAGGGAGTCCAAGTGTCGTGTTCACAAGTAAGGGTTAAAGTGAACCCGAGACAGCGGTTTGGTGCGGTGTTCTGAAAAGTGAAGCCATGTGGAAGTGACTTCAACTCAAATATAAGTCAGATTGTATAGAAGTCTATGAGAAAATGACTCTACTTCTCACTTGATATATTACCTCAGTAAACATGAGTTTATGGTCTCAATCTCTAGTTTCAAGTCTTCTTCGATGCAGCATGATGTTCATTTCGTAAATGATGGTCTTATTTAGAGTCAAATAGTCGGTAAAGCAGGGTATGCTTGAGTTGTCTTAATACTTTTTACTGGGAGTTTTTCTTTCATCTTAGAGCGTTAACCCTTTCACAGTGTGTTCGTGGAAGTTAACTGCGACCTTTTGGCTTCCTAAAAATGTCTTATTGAGCATTCGGTTGTTGTAAGCTCCAACCTCTCGTGTCACTTCTGGTTGCAAAAAAACAACAAGGTGACGACCAAAATGAGCAAACTCGAGGCTTCAAAACGCTACTCCACAAACCAGTGGGTGACATCAAGGTGACTTTGTCAGCTTCTTATTTACAGTCAGGGGTCAGAGGTGATGCGGGCGTTGTACTGGACTCCTGCTGGAGGTAGATACAGTATATGGAGGGAGCTTGGAGTAGAGCCGCTGCTCCTTCGAGTCATCAGCGGCCAGTTGAGGTGGTTCGGGCATCTGATAATTCCATTCATCCATATTTTCCTAGAAATGGTCCTGATGCCAGCTGGTATGGTGTTCAATCAATGGGAGAAGTGTAGAAGAGAGAAAGGGGCTTTAAGAGGGTCTCTTAACCCTCGTTTGTATGTTTTTCCTATTTATAGAGGCTTAGTAGTCTGCTCTCTTAGCTTGGAGCTCTCTCTGTCTCCTATTGTCTCTCTCTAACTATCTCTCAAGGTTTCTGTGGCTGCCTCTCTCACGCTCTCCCTTCCAAATCTGTATCCTTGTTAACACAGGAGGTTTTGCGTAGGAAGGGAGAGATTCCATCCATCAGGTTTTCTCCTCTCTCCTCCTCCTCCTCCTCTTCTGACTCACAAACAAGTAAACGCACACAACAGGAACAATTTCCCTACAGCCCTGCCTCCTAGTTGTTCTGTCGACAAAAAGAGAAGGACAGAAATAGACAAGAAGAGAAAGGGAAGGAAAGAGACACCTCTCACAGCTATTTGCAGAAGGGTAGAGCTTCAGATGCTGACAGCCCTTTATCATTAGCTTTCATACATCTGTCTTGCCAAAGGAGCATTTTATATTCTGAGCCAAGCTCCACATGGGGGGGGGGGGGACTAAATCAATTCCAAATTATTGCACCTCTCAATAACTGATGGCCATGTCTAGGCGGAGGACAAATGATTAATGATGATACTATGGACAATATGAGTAAGACACACACCGAGACATTATCGCCTGCATGCCGACAGAGACACACACACTGAAGATATAACTGCTTGTGCGTCTGTAGGAGCTGCTGGTGATTACTGAGGTGAAAGAGGCCTCGCTGCTCCTTTTTGTGCTGAGGCGTACAGTTGAGAGAGAGAGAGAGAGAGAGAGAGAGAGAGAGAGAGAGAGAGAGAGAGAGAGAGAGAGAGAGAGAGAGAGAGAGAGAGAGAGAGAGAGAGAGAGAGAGAGAGAGAGAGAGAGAGAGAGAGAGAGAGAGAGAGAGAGAGAGAGAGAGAGAGAGAGAGAGAGAGAGAGAGAGAGAGAGAGAGAGAGAGAGAGAGAGAGAGAGAGAGAGAGAGAGCAGGTGAACGGTGTAAATCATAGGTTAGCTAATGATACAAAAACTAAGACACAGTGTGTAACCAGTAATAAGGATGCCATCAGAATGCCAGTGATTCTACAGCACACAATACCTTGTAGTGTACAAGGACCCATCAGGTGGAGCTGAAGAGCAAAACACACCTCTAAGATAGCCTCAACACATTCTCACTCTAACAATACCAAACAGCTTCTCAATTTTCAGGATGTGTTGCTTTTCTCTGTTTTCTTAATTGGTCAGCAGGGGTGGGTTTAGGGTGGTACGGTCCGATACTCGCGACCACTGAAAGATTCAGTGCAGGTACACAGTACCGGGAGGAAGGGGACAGCAGCTGCCTGCCGAAACCCGTCAAAATCACATTTCAACGAGCAAACACATCTGCTGACGCTTGGTCAACATACAGTTAGTTAGCTCCGCCGTTTGTTTGTACTCTCATTACAGTAGCTTTCTCATTTATTCACGTTGCAAGCTAGGGAATCTGTTCTGCATTCATGCAGTTTTCGGAATAATCTGACAAATGAGTTCCCTTAAATTCACGTCAACACCCCCCCTCAAGTCTGAACAACTCAAAAACCATAAAATAGTGCACGTCTCCTTTGTAGCGTCCACCCTGTTCCCACATTACAACGTAAAGCTCATGAGCACACCGAAATCAAAAGAACCACTTCCCCATTCATGAAGTGGGACCGTCCAAGGAGCACGTGAATGCACCAATGTCTGGGCTCTCCGAGTAGCCATTCTACTTTCCTCATGAAATGCTTTTAAATAGTTCCAGTGTCGGTGTGTTAGTCCGTGCTTAAAGCCTTTTTAAAACTGTTTAGTCAGTCTACTGCTGGCGAACATCAGCTTCTGCTGCAGCCGACTGTCTGATTTTGAGTGCTGTGGGTTTTTGGCAGGCAGTCGTTTTCTTGCAAAAAAAAATAAAAAATCTCCAAAGTAAACTGACATTAAAAATAAGTTGTGATGTTTCATGATGTTCAGTTTTAGTCCAACAACACGGACAGCAGGTCAAAATGCCGACAAACTATTTAACCCTCATCCTACCCACATACAGAACACACAACCGACCGAATAAGCTACTGTAGCTATTGAAAGGTGTAACTACCGTAAGGAACAGCCATCGCAGCACAATTCTTACTGGTTTCTTGTCAGAAGAAAACTTTTATATAGACGTTATAAATGCATCAGGGATGCATGAAGCTGGGGGTGGGAGAGCAATATGAAGCGATGAAGGTTGGGGTAGTAGCACCAGCACGGACTTCAATCTACAAAACAGACAAAACAAGTATCTGTTACTCGCTGCTGTAGCCAATATGTGACGTGATCCTGGCGCTAGACGAACATTCAGAGGGATCACAGAAGTCATCATAATCAAGCCTCTGGAAAAAAAAAATGAATGTCCGTGCCAAATTCCACGTCCATCTATCCAGTATTCGCTTCGACAGTCTGGTCCGGCCCCCGTTTGCGTCTCTCGTGGATTCACATTGGAGTCACAGAGCTAAGGATTCGTTTCTCCGAACGTATAAATACCTGGATTTGTTTGAAAAACCCAGAAGGTCGTTTAGCAACACTTACAGCTGCTCTGAAGGTATTCCCAAAATCCTCAGACTCTTCTAACCATCTGGGTTGAATAAACTATTCTGTCTGATGCTCGATAGAAAAGGTTTTTAAAAGCAGTGCCCAGGCTGTGACTCTTGTATTAATTACAACACAAACGCTCACCTCTGTGACTCGAATGCAAATACATCAGGCGCACAAACGTGGGGTTAAGGCTGGGAGAATGTACAACTGATTGTTGTCCCCACAGTCAATGTGGCAGTAAGCTAAACCGAGAGCACAACAGTCCCAGAGTTTAATAGATCCAAGTTATAAGAAGTACACACCTGTTGCCCAGCATCACAAGACACATCGTTGCTACTGCAGGGGACCTGTTTTAGCCCTCAAACCTCGTCTGTCTGTTCGCTCTGCAGATGAAGCTTTATTTTCTTTGTGTGTCTATAATAAGAGCACGGCAGGGAAACACTCCAAAATCAGTCGTTTATGTCTGACTTTTTCCCAGGCCAACAAGAAACATCCACAGAGATGCATCTAAATACTACTTGTACTCGTACATTTGGGCAGAAAATGTATAAACACGCTTTCTTACAAATCAAAGACCTTTGTACAAAGAGCTACTGTCACACCCCCAGCCCAAATGGCTGTTTTGTGTTGTCAGTCATCTCCTCGCTAAACATACACTTACCCGCTCCGACAAAGAGTTCCATCTTTTATTATCTTGCCGCACAACAAAGCCCAAATTCATGTGTGCTTTCCATCTTACTCATAATCTTCCTCACAGCACTCGGGCTGCGCTCTGGGGAGTCGTCTCAAAACAGTAAGCGCAGCCCCGTGCAAGCATAAAGTACACGCGTACACACACGTCATTACACACACACACACACACACACACATGCTCCCTGATGCCTCGTCCCTGGTGCACTTGATAGCTGGTGATAGTAGCCATTGAGAAGCAATGTTCCCGATCTCTGTGTTGGGCTGTTATTGCATTAGCAGCCCTGATTTTATCCCCTTGTCTCTTGCTCTGCAGCTCTCCACCTCTCCGCCTCACATCTCTGGATTTCTTCCTCCATCTATCCGCCTCCCTCTGCTCCTCCTTGTTTCCCGCTCTGTCTGTTGTGATTTAGCACTTACAGTGTTTACTCTCTCCGACGCAGCACCAGAAACCGGGGGAAATTATAACTGGAACCCAGGCCGAGTCTCTTTCCAAATTATGGCCATTGATTTGTGTCTTTATTACGTCTTCAGTGGGACCCTGTTCACCAGCCTCACCAGATCCGGACGCTCAGTGCAGCTCAACACTGCCATCCAGTGATGGTTTAATCCACTGATGCGTAACAGAGAGGGTGGAAGCAGATCTTTTGCTGTGTATGTTTATATACGTTGAACATATAGTGACTGAGTTACATGGTTGTCTGTTTATACGAAAGCCGAGAGCGTATGTGAAGTGCGTGGGTGATTTGCTTGTTAACTGCTGTGTAGCGTAATACATCAATTGCAGTCAACTCGGTGAAAAGCGTTTGAGGAAAAGAAAATCCGAGCGTGTGGATTTGTGTGTAACCTCAAGGTGACTGAGTCAGAGGTGTCTCACTCTTTCTGCGTGTGTCTCTCTCTCTCTCTCCTCCCCGTGGTGGTTTACATTACCCTGGGCTGAGCCCTGTGGAGCGGAGTGGCGGCCCGCGGCTGGTTGAATGCAGGAATGCCCCGGCCATCTGCTGCACATTAGAACGGGACCTCCAGCCCAATTCAATTAGCAGCACCGAGCCATTGCCACTGATTGGGCTGAGGGGGGAAGGCTACAGTCAGCCACTGGCCCACGGTAAACACTGTGGAGGGAGGGAGGGAGGGGGCAGAGGGTTGTGGTGCCACAGAGTGGAGGAAAGGCAACAGAGTATGCAACAAATCATTTTTAAATGGTGGAAAATACCTGAAAGTTAAATAGCAACAATTCAGAAAATGAAACTTGACTGACTGCTGATTAATGTGCCTGAGGTCGTGTCCCATGTTTGATCAGCAATGTGTCGCCCCACGACTACACCAGCCAGAGATTATAACAAATTTTAAAAGAAGTCCCAAATTGTCGAGTTGGAAGTGTATTGTCTTTTGCTCTTGCAAACCATGCCAACACATTCAGCATCAACAGTGGTGACAGAAGAAACAAAAAGCAAAAAAAAAAAGATGATTCCTGCCAACTTTTGAGCAGAACCAGAGGAAATAGACAAAGCTGATTGAAAAAAGACAAAACGTCCCCACAGATAAGCAACAAAGACAGATGGAAACAAACCAAAACTTGAGTGCCATAACTGCTTTCCAAACTTTGATGAGCAAATTAAACATCCGACATACACTAGAAACTAGGAAACGTGTCATTGTGAATACGCACGTATGTCTCCAAACTATGGATGTTTTCTAAAATGACTTCTTTCTAATGACTCAAAGTCACCTCACATTGTAATTATGGTTTCATAGGTCGGTCGTGGTTCTAATCAAAAACTGCTTATTGGAAGCTCCAAATATTTTGTTTTGTTTTGTTTTGTTTGACCTTATTCTATAACGACAAATGATTGCAAGGGTGTCCCACTTATGAATTAGAGTGGTGTGTGTGTGTGTGTGTGTGTGTGTGTGTGTGTGTGCGTGTGTGTATCACAAATAGTTCCCGAGAAAGATGAAAGAAAAACAACTCATGAACCGATCTCAAACACCTACGGAGTCTGCCGATCCGTCTGCCTCCGAGTCTTCAACGCAGGCAGAAAGTCAGAAACGGCTCCGGTTGTTCGTCACCCTGCTCACAGCGAGAGTGATGATCAAGCGTGACGCTACCCAGAACCACAGCCAAGTAGAGTGGTTCTCCCACACCAAGAGACCGGTAAACCAGACGATCGAGGGACTTGCCGTTACCGAAGGCTTCTGCCCGGACTACAAGAGCACCAAGAGAGTGTGCAGGGCTGTACTGGAAGACCTGCAGATGAAGATGCTGCAGTCTTTGATTCAATTACAGGACGCCATCGTCCAGTCTTTGCAGGCCTACATCACCAAGCTGTCTGCTCAGCTTGCAAAGAAGAAGAACTCCTTGGGCTGCTGGGCATGTCTGATCCCAGGCCTGGCTTTAGTAGGTTTAATTATTGTGGTCGTTATTATCACAGTCTTCCTATGAAGCAGCACAACAGCTGCAGGTGGAGGTGTGTAACAAAGCACTCCCAAATATGAACAATAAACATGTTGGATTTCATTTTTGATGTCTGAGAAACTTCTTGAATTTGAGTTATGAGAAAGACGATGTTGATTAGCTGACCTCGACACAGGGAAATCAGACTAGCCTACCTCTAGTAAAAAATGAATATGCAATGAATATTGGAAAAACGAAAATATATAAAAATATATATTATCCAAGATAAGAATTTTTAAAAGTGTTTTGGTAAATATATATTTTGAATGCAAACATCACCATGTATATATTTTACCTTTTGCTTTCTGTCAAGTTATATACATATATCAAGTAATATACATTATTATGTTATTTTAGATAGTATTGGGTGCCCCAATCCAAACAAATCTTGTCATGTCAATTTCTTTGGTTTATGAAATCTCCATCAGCCTCATCTGTGGAGCTAATAGGCAAATATTAACGTGGTAACATACTAAGCTAAGATGGGGGACATCTTAAACACAATATCTGCTTAAAAATGTGCTAAATATGAGATTGGGAGGATTTCTATTGCCTCTCAACATGGAGATGGCTGAGCCGGCACCACTGAGATCCACAGTTGAACATATGAAACTCCATGAATCAGCCAATTTGAGCGCTGTGCAGTCTGTTCGTTAACTCTGCAAAGACAGTGGGCTGCTCTTAAAGTGACAGCAGCTCTAGACAGGGAAATGTTTTGGCTTAATCCGCTCCAAAACATTAGGTTTTTAGCGTCTCAGTGGAGATAACACCTCTTTACTCACAGCAGGAGATAGTTTATGTAAATATAGTCAGTTTTTCTACTTGTGCTACAGGTCTGACCTAGACCAAAGAAATGCTTAGTCGACTAACACTCATACCATTTTGATTTAATTGGCAGATCTGTTAAAATTAATGTCTCTAGACCCTTCAGAAAGGTTGCATCCGACCAGGCTGCTTCCAGTCGTTGGTCCCCACAGTGTGATAGAAACGGTGTGTGTGTGTGTGTGTGTGTGTGTGTGTGTGTGGATAATATACTGGTACACAAACCTTGGTCTAAATGGAAAACAGGTCTGGGGTTGTACAAGATTTTCAGAGCCCAGTGAGATATACTTTTACACCTACATGTGGCGATAACAACGGTTTACTCACACCCAAAACTCAAACATATACAAAAACACACAAAAAGTTGTGCACAGACCTACCTGCCTAATCTGCCCAATCTCCAGGGCATGTCCACATATTGACTTGGTGGAAGCAGGACGCATACCTCCAGTGGAACATACTTGTTCATGTATATGTTCTAGATGCTGTGAAATATGCTCAAAGCCTTCGGAGACCTAATGCACAAAAACACTGGCTCATATAAACAGTGTGCTGTGTGGACATGTTCCCAATTATCTGCGGCATATTTCTCTGATTTTTAACTCGTGCCAGACTGGCAACTTTGGGAAACGGAGACTTTTAAACAATTGCGGCATTGTGTATGTTGCTCGAGCGAATGTTCTGCACGGCAGCATTTATTTGTTTTTTTTCTCCTCATGCTAGAATAGCAAAATATGTAGAACAGTGTTTGCTTCAGCTTGTTCACCCCCCCCCCCCACACACACACAAGGGTGTGTAAGTTTGTGCGTGTGTCGGGATGTGATGCTGCTGTTGTGTGAGAGCAGGGAGGGCATCTTGTCAACTCCCTTTTCTCATCTCTCACCTGTTCCTCACACCACAAAAACCCCGCAGTGGATCAGCACACCATGCTGGGCAAACATGCCCTCAGGCAGGTGCCACACACACACACTCACACACACAGAAGACATTTTCAAAAGTAACAAACACGCATTGGGCTGGAAAGCTCAGAAAATATCATTACTCTTTCAAAGTTTAAACAATCCTCATGAACGAACCAGAGGAACATGAAGACAAAGAAATGCTGCAGACACAGAAAGGTTTGCGTTACAGACACACTCATCAGAGCAGACGTTCAGCAGAGAATGCTGCAGTGCTCATGTGAAACACTTCAAGCCTTTCTGTGTGATGGAACACACACACACACAGCAGAAAAAACAGCGTGGCAGTAATAACTGTTTCTCATTGGACATCTGCGTGTGTGTGTGTGTGTGTGTGTGTAATCTCCATCCCCCCATTGCTTTGCCTCTTGGCTAAATCCAACCATGAAGCTGGTATTATGGGCCAACAGGCTAAACCTTGGCCTGGTGTGCTTAAGTATCCAGATCGATCACTACACTCGTGGTCTGTGAATGTGTGTTTGAGATTAAAGCGGGACAGATCAAACTGTCCACCTGTGCAGAGACAGAGAGGGTTCTGGGTCAATAAGTGTGTGGTTTCAGCATCTCTGAGTTGTTGCTGTAGCAGTAATTACGGCAGCCTCGTTGTCTAATGTCCACGTGTATTCCATTGTACACATACTCACTGGGGGATTTATATCAGTCAGCCTATAGTATATCCTACGTCGTTATGAATTGATCTGCTCGCTGGTGGTAATGTGGGTACATGGATTGCGCGCTCATTATTTGGGGTCGTAGCTCATCGCTGTGTGTACAGTGGATGGTATTGGGTCAGCATCTCATTACTGCAACTCTGAGTGTGTGTGTGTGTGTGTGTGTGAGAGTGAGAGTGGGGTTTATGGTAATATTTTCAGGCGCACACCTAAGGTCACAGCATATGTTCAGAATCAGAACATACTGTGTCAGAGTCGATAAGTGAAATGCCACTTGCCTGATTCATGTTGAACCATGTGCACATTTAAGCTCAAGTGTTTAATGTTTTAAATACAATGTGGTTCATATTTTCTCAGTGTTAGCCATCATTTATACTGCTTAGGGTTTTATTTTCTACTCTCCAAAGTAATTGCTGAGATAACTGAACTCCGTAAAATAGCTCCAGTTGAGTAGCAGGGCAAAGCAGGTTATAAAAACAGTTTTGCTAGATTTCTTTTGTTTATAGAGGTAAAAAAAAAAAGTAAGTGAGCACACCCAAAATGTCGCCATCAATCCCTTGTTGCACAGGAATACCAGCTACAGGTGTGCATTTACAGCAGGTATGGTCGGTCGAAGGCAAGCCACCAGTCTGTGATGGATGCGAGGTGACTGGCCCTTTAATATCTCTGGGAACACTGCAAATCGATGATCAGGAGTGCGGCGGCGTATTCGACTTTCACATTAGTTTTCCGTCACTGTGATTAAGTAGTTTTGATACGTCAGGTATTTGATCTGCTGGATTAGCCTAAAGCATTTCCATCTGTTTATCTTATCCATAATCAGTTTCTCCACTGATTCTCCGGGAAATCAAAGGTCCTCTGTGGACCACTAGTAGCTCTATAGAGCCATGCCTTTACGAGTGGATCCCTGTTTAGTTTGGAGGAGAATGCGCATGCATGCACATGACATACTGTCCACACACATAAGATATTACAATTTATATCAATACCACAATATCATGAATGGCCAAAAATAAGATCAAAGTGGTAAAACACAAACATTGTCTTTTAATGTGTAATTTATCTTTATGGGTTTTTTAATGTGGCAAAAAAGCCTGGAGCCTTGGAGGCCAGCTGCTCTAAATATTCAACAAAGGGTTCTGTTTCTGCCAATATGGATCATCAATGTAGCAATTGGTATCGGCGGCAAATAAAAAAACATCAAGGATCTCTAAAAGTTATATTTGCTCCCTATTTTCTTTTGTGCTGATCCGATTTTTGATCCGAACCGTGCCTTTTATTATCTGTTGCACCTCTACTCCAGGTAAAGCAGAGTAAATGTGTGCTGCATATAGAAGTGTTTTTTTATGCTGGCTGACTGAATGAACACAGGCAGCCTTCAGGAAGGTAGATAGAGAAAGGGAGATCTCAGCCTCCTGCCTTCATGCTAAGCACACACTGGAGGTCAAGTACCATGTTCCACAGCCTCCATCTCACTCAAGGGCCTCTCTCTTTTTGCTCTTTGCCGTTCCTCGGCTGCCTTTTTATGCCTTCTTTCTTCTCTATCAGATGCAGACAGCCAGTACTCAATGCCATGGCAGAGACTGCTCTGACCCAGTGACCACTATCTTTTTACACACATATGTACTGTACGCGAAAGCCTACACAAAAATCAGGTTATAGAGGACACAAAGGGCAATGGCAGGCTATCATTCACTCTCAGACACACACACACACACACACACACTCATCTAGCCCTACCTCTGTGTCCTCTTTGCCCTGTCTGAAATGTATTGTTTAGGTAAATGAGTCTGTGCACCCAGCGGGGGAATCAGCATGAATAAGAACCTGAATGCATTATGCCATTACTCTTTCCCCTCTCTCTCTCTCTCTCTCTCTCTCTCTCTCTCTCTCTCTCTCTCTCTCTCTCTCTCTCTCTCTCTCTGTGTGGCCTCTGCCTCGCTCAGCACCCACAGTCCTTGAGAGCTCAAATTGACATTGGAGACCTGGTTATTAATATGTGGGTAGTGCACGTGTGTGTGTGTGTGTGTGCATTTGTGAGTCTAGATGTGTGTGTATCTGTGCATGTGGCGAGTGATAAAGTGCTCTTGTCATTTGTGTGCTCGAGATGTTGTGCGTTTTATGTTGAGAGAAAGATGTTTGTGCGCGTGTGTGTGTGTGTGTGTGTGTGTGCGCATGTGTGTGTGTGTGCGCCCCCCCCCCCCCCCCCCCCCCCATGCAGGCAGCCAGACTCAGGCAGCCTCTCTAATTGGATAGACAGAGTGGAGCACGCAGACTCAGAACAGGAGGAGAGGGATAAAAGAAAGGTTGCCTTTCTATACACCTGCTGAAAGCATTACACTGTGCGAGTGTGTTTGTACGTGTGTGTCCCGCTGCCTGTTTGTGCTCACATGTACAAGCCCTTGTGTGCATCTCGGCATGTGTTTCTACCCACCTGTGTAAAGCTCACCTGCACCTTTTTCTTTGTTCCCTTTTTCCTTTTAGTGGCTCCCTGCGTGTGTGTGTGTGTGTGTGTGTGTGTGCGCGTGTGTGTGCGCCTGTGCATTCGTCAGGTGTCACCCAGCGAGTCTGATCCCCACAGAAAGCTACCGCCTCTGTTGGCATGGCGACGGCTGCAGCACTGTGAGACACTGCTGCCATGGTTTCCAGGCACGCCAAGCGGGGAGGAGAGGATTGGTGCTGCATCACAGTCGTTCCCTTCCTCCTCCTGTGTGTGTGTGTGTGTGTATGTGTGTGTGAGCTCCCACTAGCCTCCCCTCCTTATAGCCCATGTTCCCTTCCCACAGTGTCTCACAGACCTCTTTGTTAGGATGTGCTCTTAAAATGTGCAGAATGAGGTGTTTCTCCTCCCTCTGGTGTACTGTGTGTCTTTATGAGTTAGAAGGTGCACATGTTTTATTTTGTCAGGCCTCTGTTGCGAGTTTATTTGATCACCTACAAATGGATCAGCAGGCAGAGCCGAGCTCCACTCCGGGCCACTGTAATGTTTGTATGATAGATGTAATCTATTTGTAGGGTGACCAGGCGTCCCACTGCACAGCATCTGTATCCCTTGTCCCACATCCAACATTCTGACACGATGTTCCGCATTTTGATTTGCTTTAGTTTTGCAAAAGTCAAACCACCGCAGGACAGAGTCCTTCCTAAAAATCTGGCTTTCATCCGACGGCTGAGAAGAAAACAGTAGAAGGCTGTCATCACGGGGCCGTGTTTGATGCCAGTCAAACTGGGAACACTCAACTCAAGTGCACTGTCACCGTCTTTGCTGCACTACGCCCAGCGGAGTAAACTGCAAGTCACCCCAGAGTCACAAGCTATGCAGTGGTGAGGATGTATAACTTAGAGTTGGGGAAGTTTTATTGAAATACAATGTATAACAGACATTATATCAAAATTGAAGACCATCAGCATTGGAAACGTGTCCCACATTGTCCCACACAAACATACGCTTTGTCCCACATTGTTTTGGTTGGGATGTGGTCATCCTACCTCGATGTAGAAATGCATCTGTGGTTGTCTGTTTGCATATGCAGACACATATTCTGTATTCCATCTGAAATATTCCTTAAGAGTAGACTCATCCTGCAGGGCATTTTATATCAGACTTAATAAGAGAGCAAGACAACAATCTTTTTTTCTTTTATCAGTAACGGGCTTAATTATGTTCAGAGACTCAAAGAGAAATACTGCTTTACAAGCCAATTAACTGAATAGCCTGTCTGTCTGTGGTCATGTGCTGTAGCTGCCCTCCACTTCTCTCCCAGTCGTGTTTCTGGTTGTCTACGTTATTGTTTAGAGTCTCGATCAAGTTGCTCTGGCCCTGATCCCGATCCTTGCCCTTTAATATTGGGTACCTGCCAATACAGAGTCCAATACCTTTACTTACCTTGTATTTGGATCAAGATGTGTTTCTGGTTTCAGAAATATTAAATGTGTCAGCAAAAGATTCTGAAGTTCTGACCCAGTACAGATGCGGTGATGCAGAGAGCGCCTTCGTTCGACAACAGACGAGTTTGATTTTGGCCTGTTGTCAAGTTACTCACAGAATTAATGTTCAGTAGTGCCGCTGCTACCTGAATGTTTTGCTCACGATAATCAATGCTTGAGTTCAGCAGATCCGTCCATTTTGCCAACCGTACTCACCTCTGCACCCAAATCATTTTTCACATTCGCACGCACTATAATTTCCAGTGAAAAGCTGGGGACATTGTTGTCCTGTTGTCCCTTGTGCTTCTTTAATTACCGTGTAGTAATGGTGATCCGTAAGTCAGTCTGGCTGTGAGCATCACTGAATGGCATTCAGATGTAAAGGCATTGCAGGGCAACAGTCTTAAGTCCTTAAGTCGTGCCATTCTTTTTTAAATTGTTCATTTCATGTCCAAGAACCGAAATGTGAATTTTGAACCGACCAGGCGTGATAACAGTAGCCGATGTCAAAAACGATAGACATTTACAGAGGAGCTCTGTCTGCAGAGCGGCGAGGAGCCGTCTGTGCTCACGTGGTGGTGAGAGTCCCTGCTGAAGCTACGGCAGCTGGCTCCAGGTTATCTGAGCACGCCTGCTACCTGGGTGCCTGATGAATGTGCCTGTCTGCCATTCTCTCTCTTAGTCTGCTTGCTCCCTATGTCTCTCTTTCCCTTTTCTATTTATTTATATATACTACTATTTTTTTATTTGAATCTGTAACTGTTGTTTAAATGATCACATAACACATGTTTCTCTTGTGCCTAGCAGCAATACACAGTAGTGGTGCAACGGATCATAAAACCTAGCCGCCGATACTAATTGCCAATCCATATTGTTGTTTGATTGTAGCAGCTGGTCTACAAGGCTTCAGACTATTTCTTTTTTTTGCCACCGTCCCAAAAATCATTTCAACCGCTCTGAAACCTGTAAACCACAAACAATTCTAAATGTTATCCTTTTACTTTTTTATAGTCGTCTATTAATGTATTTTTTCCCTCATAAAAACACAAGATTCAAATGATAAGATTGTATTTTTATGGATTAAAACAAATCTTGTCATTAGTAGTTTTAATTATGTATTATAAGCTGCTTAGAGCTCGTGTAAACAGGTCATAATTCATCTCTAATATCTATTTAATATTGCTCTGAAAACATCTTCAAACAACTGGATTTATGAGATCACATGAACGCATCATGTGAACGCATCATGTGAACGCATCATGATAACGTTATAGTTTACTTTCGCCCAATACTCATTTTCACTGAACAGAGCCTGAACGCATCATAATGTACCTGAACAGAACCTTCATTCTCCTCCTGTCACCTTCAACACGGATTAGTTGTTTACAATGTATCATTATCAGAGATCATTATTAATGACGTCCTGATCGCATGTTTTACTGAATATTTGCGGATAACAACCGTCGGTCAAACTGTACTTCACACTGTGATGGTTAACGTTAGACTGTGTCATTAATCTGCGGTTCCACATGCGTGCCGAACCGCGAGGGGGGGATCGGTACCGCTCACGGATCAACAGCGGTCCGTTACACCGCTAATACACAGTATGCACAGCTATTATATTTCAGTTGAACCTGTCCTCTATTAAACTACATGATCAGCAGTCACACATACTACACACTCACTACTTACTTGTTATTTAGTAACAGTGCATTTCTATTTTGGTTGTAGTGTGTGAAGTAATCCATTATAAAATGTCATTGGCCCCAACATGTTCAAAATATTGAGACTGTTAATCCCCTGATCACGCTGCTAGCCCATCTATAATCTGTCCAGCTCTGGGTCACTCTGGTTCTGATGTATGAACAGGTCTCAAGTGTTCCAGAAGCATCACACTGAACTCCGGTTTCCTCGGCCGTATCTCTGTGACAGCCATCAGCTTTTTAGTTTTCTTACCTCCATCCTGTCATCCTTTAATAATTTGATGTGCTTTTCCCTCTGTCTTTATTTCCACCAGCCCGCCTCAATCTCAGTCTGAGATGGTTCTCCTGCTTCTCTTCTTTATCCTCTCAGAACGTTATTCAAGGTAAAGCACATCGGGGAGCAGCTGCTCACAACGTTACGACTTTGATAACATTACCTTTGCTGGGGAAACCACCACGGCCCCGACTCTTCACAAGTCATGTTTTCAAAACACAAGGGATGAAGGACACAATTTCAATAGTGACAGGAACATATTGCATGTATAAATCAAGATGGTGAGCTTTTAACCAGGCCTATTTGGATTGGGAACTAATTAAATGATGCTAACACAATGACACGTATCCCTGAATTTAAGAGAAATGCTCTTTTCATACTGAACCCTGTGCTGAATGACTCTTTTTACGAACATGGTTTAAACATCTCGTATGCCAGGCTTTATCTGATTGAAGGCTACATTTATTGAATGTGTCAGACTGCTGATCTGTCTGGATGAATCAGATGTTCAGGATGAACTGGCCTGTGACTGCAAGTACATCATACTCGTCTTATGGCTGCCATTTATTAAGATGTAATCAAGTATCTCAGAAAATGACTTTTGAGGCACGAGCACAGACAGATCAGAGTAGAATCTCTGGGCTAAATGTGACCCTTGTTTAACCCCCCCTACCCACCTGCTTATCAACAAAGCACTCCGATAATACTCTTTAACCCCGGCATACATTTTTTAAATCGTGCATTTTTGACGTGTGAGATTATGAGAAGGAGTCGGCGATGGACCAGCGAGTTAAGATCAGCTGCGCTTTATCTGTTCAAGGCCCGAACTAGATCGGACGAAAGACAAAAAATGTCACCGGCTGTGGTACAGAGAGCCGGTGACACCGATAAGGGCGGTGTTATGATGATGGATCCGAGCGCCGTGACGACATTGCTGGTAATGAGCACAATAGAGACGGTGATGGTGGAACATATGAGCTCTGCTTTGTTTTGTGTGCATGTAGGTTGTGCGGTGTTGAGAAGACCGTTTCTGAACGACGAGACGAATGGGGCAGAGATTGGCCAGGACAGGTACATGTTCAGTTTTTTCCATTTGTAATCTCTCATTCAGCTTCTCTCACCGTCTCTGAAGATAATACAAACTGCATCTTGAAGCAATTCAAATGGATTTTCCTATTTTTAATCCAAGTATTTTTCATCCTTATTTTCTTGCTGTACAATGATTGTTTGAATTACAAATCCTCATCCCTGCTGAACTCAATATTACCTCTGTCACTTTCTGTGAGAAATCATTTAAAAACACGTTTGTAATTAAGAGAGGGTTTGCTGTCTGAAGGCCATCTGTGGAAGCTGACCGAAGCATCCTACGATGCCATTAATACCTTTGAGTGTCAAAAGGAATGCACCGAAGGAGGAAAGTAAGAAAAAAAATATTAAGAAGATAAAGGAAATGCAATAACAAATGTTGATGGAGAGCCTGGGAGAAAACGCTGGAAATGCAGAGCATGAAAATTGATACGTCTGAAAGCGGTTGTAAATGTTCATTTAGAGGTTTGCTCGATGGGACGGCGGCTGTAAGCCGTGCAGCAGGAAATGAATCTTAAAACATCTCAGTCTTGCTTTCCTCCACTGCTATTAAATGAAATTTTTCAAAGCCCAAATCGATGCTGCGGTGGAACAAGACGATGCGGGTGAATAGCTTTCGCGCGTTCAACAGTTTGTGGCAGTGAAAGCAACACTTATAAATAATGCTGCAGCGCTGCCTCCCTCTCTCCGCTTCACATTTGTTCCACATATTATCAGCCCTTCTCACTCTCCACCGACACTCATTACGTTGCTGGCCCGCCTAACGACAGCAAGAGATGAGTTTTTGAGTTGGAAGGCGGCCAAAAAAACATCCACTCGACTTGCCTATTTCCCATTTAGTTTTTTCTTCCAACAGGATGGAGTGGGGGGATTGCTAGGCTGATGTTTTAGACTGAATAGCCGTTTCATTGCCACTTCATTCATTCAGTCTGACATTGCTTTCTTGTTAACATTAGCGGTTTCGTTTTGGGCTTTTTGGTGGGAGGAGGATTAGATTTTTGCCCTAACCTATCAGCAATGACATGTCCGGACTCTCTTTCAGTCCAAACGGCAGTCAATTCTGAGAACTCGTGTTGCGTCCAAAGATAATTTGTGGGTTAAATAAGCGACAATGCATGCAAACCTGGCTATTGCCTGCTCAGCCTAACTTGTGTATAATCCTTTTGGCAGGCAGAGGATAACAGGGCAACAAGGCATTTATATTTCCTTTCCAGCAGCCTAGAATATCTGTTTTTATGTAAATGAGGTCATATAAATGTAAAGTTCTATTGGATAAGAAGGTGAGGCCAGGTAAAGAGACACTAATGCTCGCGGGCTGTGCAACATAGAATGGCATGTGGGTTGAGTGAGCAGCTTCTACAGGGATGATGAGCAGCCAATCGACCAACACTTTATTTCCATGTGGCGACAATTACCTGTGAAACTCTGGACAGCTTGTCGTTGCTCCATTTTCTATGACGTCCAGTCAATCAGTGCACGGACCAGCAAAAACTTAAGCACATCAATCCTCCTCAGTCACAAATCAATGTCAATTGATAGACCTCACTTGTTTGAGAGGAGCTGCTGCCTTGGAGGCAGCTAATGGGGATCCTCAGAAAGAATACATGGTGTGTCAGGCGAATAGATGCTATCAGGTGGTGTTACAGTGTTTGTAACAGGGTCTTTGAGTCAGTGTTGAGTTTAAAAGCCTTTACACTGCCCCGCTCTGGAGATCCTCAGGGTTCCCACAGTCCTTCAATTCCTTGAAAAGTTATGAAATTAGATTTAGTTTTCCAGACCTAGAAATGAACAATGTTTTTATATAGGTTTTATATACACATTGTTTTGGCTATTGTTTAAATTATGTTCATAAAATGGATTAAAATATTATGGAAAGGTTTTGAAAATGAATTGGTAAAATAAAAGTAAGGGAACACTTGATCCAGTACAGATTTTTTCATTTATAATTAAAAAATCCCTTTTTGTCAGATAAACCAGTATTCACATCGTCAGTATAATCACACGTTAACACCTCTACACTGTCCAAAGGATTAGTGCTGCCGTTGGGTAGATGGTTGTGTTTTATGAGGGCACTTCCTCTGGTCTGCCACAGGTACCAAGGAGGATGAGAAAGACACTGCAGATGACGGGGGAAATGATTGATTATGAGAGTTATGAGATAGTGATTGATGAGGATGAGAGTTAAAATCACTACTGGTCAGTATCTACTGGGGATGTTCCTGAATCTAGATCGAACACATAATACTATACACGTAATACTTGTCTATGCACTTGAAAGTGCAGTCATTTGCTGTGACACTGCCTGTCGTGTGTGCCGTGGTGATTCTGTGCAACAAAAACCCTGATTTGGCTCCTCATTCGTTCTGCTGGAACAATGCTGAGCGACTTGTTTGACCAGGATTGGTCTGCTGCAGGCCAAACAATAAAGCGAGTCATTTATTCAGAAACACAGAGAGGCAACATGTAACTTCTGTGTGAGGATACACTTCTCGGTCACAGGCCTCGTCTGTATCGTGGATGTATCTGTTTAGTGAATTCTGTCTGGATGCTATTTTTACCCTGCACACAGCTCTGAATGCGCACTGATTTCTAAAGTATATCTTGTTGAATTATCGCCGCCTTAATGAAACATTCCCGCTTCTTTTTGTTTGAAGAGCTCAGGCAATCAGCAGATGAGATTGAGTTCTTCTACACTGATAGAGATGCAATATCATCAAATCAATCTGATAGATTCAATTACAAAAAACCCGCTCGCTTTTTCATGTCAAAGTTACAGACTTGGAGACTTTTTATTTTATAGCTTTACATCGTTTTTATAGATTCATATCAGGGTTTCTAACAGACAGAAAAAATGTCTCCACTGCCATTGTCCCAACCGAAATAACCGTCATTTCAGTGATACTGGACCGGAATATGAGAGCGACTGGAGCCTCAGCTGAGCATAGATCAGTGGTGGGTGTCGATCCGTCTGTTTCCCCACTGATTTCAAGCTCCTTTAAGCGGTACGCGCTGGTCTGGCATCAGTGTCAATATAGGGTGTGGTGCAGCGCCAAGGTGTGAGAGGCTTAATGTGTGCGCGCATTTGTGTGTGTGTGTGTGTGTGTGTGTACATGTGACGATTACTGCAGACACACCATTCTCCGGGACCAGAGCTGGAGCAGGATTACTGCTGACTCACCAGGGAGCTGCCTCGTGTGTGTGTGTGTGTGTGTGTGTGTGTGTGTGTGTGTGTGTGTGCATCGTAACGTGAGAGATGGTGTGCGTTTGCTTTCTACGGAGCGATGAGAAGAGGTGACGGTGGTGTGCGTGCTTCTTAACCAGCATGTGCTTAACAAGCTCCTAATTCCATCTTGCACCTGAACATGAACACCTATTTTGCTCCCTAGCGACTTCAGCTAAATCCGTCGGTGACTCACACACACACACACACACACACACACACACACACACACACACACACACACACACACACACACACACACACACACACACTCGCTAAACCTCCTTCACCAACTTTTGCAAATCTTTGGCAAAACAGCAGTCTGTCTGTTATTCACACACACACACACACACACACACACACACACACACACACACACACACACAGGGCCGAGCGCTAGCGTGGCACCAGTCTTGCCGTGCTGGATCCTGTTGGGAGCCGTAATTATGTGCCAGATAGAGAATTAGGAGCGTTAACCAAGCAGCAGTGCAAACAACAACAGATTAAGACTGAAACAACACCGCCGCTCAGTCCCCGGTGTAGCAGAATACTGTGGAGTATGAGCTTGATTATTTTATGGGCTCCTCGGTCAATGCTACCGAGCCTTCTCTCGCTGGCCAAAATACGTTGAGCCTCACCATTACATGCCAAACTGTTACCTGAAGCTTAACCTTATCCCAAATTTAACCTCAGCGTTAAACCTAATTTAAGTAATCCAAAGGGCTTTAGCCGTCAATGATCAGTTTCTAACTCACGATCCTATTGTTTTGGAAAGCTGAAGCTGAAGGATAGACGCATTCTTATACACAAGCTCTCAAATACACTCATGGACACTTTTTGTACACACATACACACCTTTTAACTAGTTGCCAGGTGTTGACACCACCATTAGGTCTTTCCTAGTAGAAGAGAAACCTACCTGGCCCTGCAGGAGACTCTGGTCCCAGGTCTGGCCTACTTCAGTATGTTTTGGTCTGGCTTGGGAGCTCTCCGACTACTCTTTGAGCAGTACGGAGGTGGATTTGCCTCCTACAAGCCCGTCATCTGTGCTGCCTGGTGCTGCGAATGCGTGCGTGCGTGTGTGTGCGTGTGTGTGTGTGTGCGTGCACACGCATTGCGTGTTTGCGCACCTTGCTGGGTCTCATGAGCTGTGTGGAGCAGTTTTTAAAGAGAGCAAACTGACATTGAGGCCCAGGAGTCCTGCATACTGATTGAAATACGTGTCAGAGAGGTTTCTTTTCCCCTCACACATACAGCCCTCCCTGTCTCTCAGAGACACATAAATAACCCGTTTACATGCACAGAATATGTAGTGATAGTATAAAGTTTAACGATAAAAGTAGGGTATTTCTGTATACATTTAAGTGAGGAATATTATATTATATGAGCATGTACATGCTGTATGAACCTATGGACCTGTAGGCCTACACAACCACAACAAGCTGGGACATCCTGAGTGATGTCCACTCACTGCACAGACTGACTTGCTCTCCCCATGCTCAGCTCACATTATACTCTTCATGCTGCAATGCGAGCTGACTCTATGGTTGAATGGACGCATGATTTGAGACCTGTCTTTGAAGTCCACTGAGGCAGGGAATGGGAATTGATGGATTTGTGTTTCGTGACATGCTTTACTGGCACACTGCCCCTCTCAGTCACCCTCGCTCATCTCTGGTTTATACTGCACATTTTAATCCTATTTATCCAAAGCTGACAGCCTGGTATAGTTCACCCTTCTCCTTCTGTACTTATTCTGTGTCTCTCTCTCTCTCTTGATTCTTCTTTTTTTCTGTCTCCGTTTGTGTGTTTTTTTTAACACTTGTGTGTCTTCATCCTTCTCTCACGTTCTCCTTCGCCTGCCTCTCTGCCCCTTAGCTCCTGGCTACGAAGGTGTTCACCCTGCCATCCCCGGCGGTGCGGCGGCTGTCTAAACAGGACCACTTTGAGTTGGCCTTGGACCTCGCTCCACCACGTCGGAAAGAAACGGCGCTCTTTCCTCAGCGCTCCTAATGAAGAGGTCAGTCTCTGTATTCTGCTCGTAATGGGAGTTCAAACATTTGCTGCGGGCATGTTTCAACCTCTATCAGTACTCATAAGGGTAATACGAGCTGTTCACAAGCAATTTTTCTTGTGCAATGATAATGAAGCAAACTTGTGTTTGAACGTGTGTGAGAACGTTCTTGTGGAGGCCAGCTTTTAATATGCCGGGCAGGTTTTGATTACCAGTACCAACTGTTTTGTTCTATTTCAGGCTTTCTGTACCAATTTAATTAAAAAGCGGTTGCATCTGGGATGTTTTTTGAGAGGCTTGAGAAAAGGCTGCACTCCAGAGGTCAAAAAACAGCAAAAGATTCACTTCATGTGTCTATTCTATTTACAGTCACTGAGCAGACAAATCTGCTATTTGGCACGAAGCCTCCATCTAGTAATTAAAAAGACAGTTTTTGCTTAAAATGTGACATTCCAAAAGCCCGGAAAATCCCCCAAAAAAGGCATTGCTATGCTTCCCTTCCAGCCAAACATAGGCTGTCGTACCTAAAGCCCGGTGTCTCGTCACCCTATCCTTGATGGCAAAAGCATTCTCTTTATACGAGTCTGTAAAACCACAGCTCAACATATTGCTTTTTTTTCACAAAAGCATGCCACAGTTGTGTATCCTTTGATCCTCTTCTGTCTCAGTGAAATGAACCACCTTAGTCGTCAAGGGGGCGATACAACAAGAGACTTGTCAACCTGTGGTGCCATGACAGAACAGAAGTGCAACATTTGAAGTGCAAACAAACAGTTCTTTAACTTGTCTTATTTATCACTCCTCACTGCAAAGCGTGAAAATGAAGCTGACACTTGCGTCGTGCTGAGAATTTTAGCTGGAATGCAACAACAGCGCAATCAACTTTGAATTGACTGTGAATAGTTCAAACAGTCTGCTTTTAAGAAATCACGCAGGAAATGCCTTGGCCCGAACGGTGTTCCTAGACATCCTGTAAAGAAAACAGATTACAGCTGCTTTTATCCATGATCCTGATCTGTTGGTCGCTACCCCAAAGTGTGTGGCCACAGGTGAGATGTTCCTCAACGTTCAGGCTCAGCTCCTCTGTCACCACAAAAGTTCAGCATCTGCACGACTGGCGCAAACCTTCACTACCAACAAATAGAGACAATCCACCATTTATAGGTCAAATGTTGTAAAGAGTTCAGAGTCAGCTGCAAGCTGCTCCAGTGCACACTCCAGCAGGACCGAATCATCAGCACGGGGCACAGATGCAGTGGCGAGGTCACGAAGTGGACGCTCCGTTCCCCTCTGCTGTGCATTAACATCACAAACCGAATGGGTGACAGGCCACAGCCGTGGCAGAGCTCAGGAGCCAGTGGGGAAGCTCTCGACCTGAGGACACGGCTTTCCCTCCGGTTACACAAGGACCAGATAGCTTGGAGTGCAGCTGCAGAGCCTCGTACTTCCACATCCACAAAGTCTATCCCATTCTCATGTCGGTTGAAACGCTGGGAATAATGTACGTCTATACCATGCCGACCAAACATATAGGAAACATCTCCCAAACATACCCAAAACACACAAACATTGTTCACCACCTGTTGTCCATTACCCAGCTTTTATTTTGGTTCCACCAGACGGCCTTAGCTAACCCATTCAATCAGATTGCGTGCCTCTCTCTCTCTCTCTCTCTCTCTCGCTCTCTCTCTCTCTCTCTCTCTCTCTCTCTCTCTCTCTCTCTCTCTCTCTCTCTCTCAGACCAAGGAAAGGTCTCACAGGCAATTGGCTCTTGCAGAATGCAATGTGCACCTCGACTCACTCCTTACCTGACCTCATAAACTCATCTTTTGCCAGTCAGACTCTCTACAACAGGAACAGCCCCACCTCCCCCCCTGCTGCTGCTGCTTGTCCTCCAGGCTCTGTTGGGAAAGTGGCTCACCTCCACACACACACACACACACACATACACATGCACAGGATTGTGCCCCCTCACTCATGCAGGGAGCTGATGAGACAGTGACTGTAGATGAAGGCTTAACACCAGGAAAATGTGTGCCTAACGCCCCACAGGGGATCTGGCTGTGATCAAAAATGTATCAAAGCGGGAAGAAAACTTGAAACAGCAACGTTGAAAAGACCTCATCATTTTGTACCTGATCCCAAAATCTTTTTTTGGGGGGAACATGAGCCATTACTTTGCTAATAACAGACATTGCTTGTCATATTTCTCAGTTTTTACCCCAAAATGTCGCCATTGTATAAAAGCCCATTAGCTTGCATTTCAAAGTACATTAGTCATGCGAGCTGCTGCTGCTGCTGCCCTGACAGCTGAGTGGTCCAGGACAAACTTGCATGGGAATAGCAGGCAGTTGCTGTGACTGCATTAGCTGGAATGTGAGCCCAAGCTGTGCTGTAGTGCCCTGTCTGTCTACACTACCAAATGCAAATACAGGTGAACCATCACTTTCAAAGCTAGCTGCACTAACCTCGCTCCTGGACCAAGCTCTGGTCAAACAATAAGAAGGTAAATCACTCTGCCCTTGTCTTCCTGTCCTCAGATCCCGTCTGACCTGCCACCGTTCAATCAGTCGCCCGGGACCTGTTCCCTGCTGTGGAAACTCCCATTATAGACGACAACAAGGTAAACTGATCTAGGTCAGCAGTCGACATCAGCATTCTTTCAGAGAACTAGTGTTCTGCTGTGCTCTGACTGTATGCCGGTGTTATTTCCTCTTTGACTGCAAACTGCCAAGAAGCTGAATCCTCCTCTGAGTAGGTAGGCGCAAAATGAAACGCAGTTCAGATGTAGTTCATTTGCCCCCAGAGGTTGTCCTGAGAGATGTCAGCTCCTCTTAATATTCAGTGTAGCACTGACGTACACATAAACACCTCTTACCACTGCTGAAACTGGAATGCTCAACAGAGTTAGACGTTATTTTGACACCGCGGCTGTCACCGCATCGGCTGTCTCAACTGTCGCAGAGGGCTGTGCGTGCCGACTGGCGGTGTCTGCGCACCCATCGGCACGGGCCCCCCCGAGTGTGTTTATAAACACGGGGCGATAACGGATAGGTGAATGAATAGCCGCGCATTATCAGATGCAGAGCACACGCAGGCTAAATTATTTATGCAGCTGTGATATTGCGTTTTTCCGTCTCTGCTTCGTTTCCCATCTCTCCGTGCTGCGAGAAGCAGATGGCGTATTTTGAGGTGGCAGTCATGTGTGCAGGAAGGATGGATAGATGGATTAGATAGTCTATCAGTCAACACTTTCTTGTCTTTTTTTGTGGCCCCCTCCCTGCATACAGTACGTCACGTCACTGCTGTGTATTTAATGTATGCGTGCACTCTGTGGAGTACGTATGAGGGCACACAGGTTTTATGAGAACATGTCTGGGGCAGATGCATGCTCATGCACGTACCACTGTGTATATGCGTGTGTGTGTGTGTGTGCATCCCGGTCCAGACAAAGGCCCAGCCAGAGTCCATTGGCTGGGCGGGAGCGCGTGCAGCGTAGTAATGAGGGCGTCATTAGTTTGGCTGGGAGGCTCCTCCACTATTAGCTAATGGATTCTCAGCCATCTGCTCTGACAGGCTCCGCTGGTTACTCATTTCCACCTCGATCAGAATGTGCTACTGGAGACGTCCTTCCTCTCTCTGTGCGGAGACTGTGGGAGCTGCAGAGTCCCACCTGCTGTGCGGTTCAACTCCTCCTGTCTGTTCGTCTGACTCACTGTCAGGCAGCCGCCTGTCTGTCTCTTTGGTCACTTTTTATCCTCAGTCAGCATCAGCACCATTTCTTTTCTTTCCACACAGTGAAACAATCGAACCCTTTCTCTTTTCCTCCTGTTTCTAATCCCTCCTGCTCTCCCTTTGGTTTGCTTGCCGCTTCCTCTCTGAACTGTTCTCGAGGATAAACACTTGTTTGTGTGTTTTATTCTATCTCTGCTGCTTTCACTTGGAGTCAGGCAGACAGTAGACGGCAAACTGGATATCGTTTTAGTGGACGAGACGAGGTCGGTAAAATGATTTTCAGGCTGGCTGGGAGAGTACTGTTACCGGTACATGGTATTACAGTACTAAGCTAAAATATTTAAAATCTTGTTTCCGTCCTGCGTAACAGAATTTACCACCGGATGTTGCTCCCTTACACAAGGAGAGAGTTGTTTAAGTTTGCAATAGAATATTCAGAGAAAGCTGCATTTTATTGCTGCATGCTTTACTCGAATAATTCCACAAGACACAAAATAATTGTATTTAATGTCTTTAATTCCATTCTTTGTAAACAATACAACATCGCCACAGCAAAATATCACCATGCGTGTTTCATTTTGCTGTCCTGCCATTCCATGCCGTCGTCCGTTAGGTGTTGTCCGTCTACCGGTGATGTTGTTGTTGAATATAAACAGCATCGCAAAGGTCACCACAAAGATAAGATTACATCTCAGGGAATAATGTTTGATGTGACGGAAGTTTGAACCAGCAGTACGACTGATAACGCTGTTCAGACCGGCAGCACCCCCCTCAGGTAAACACTCTTAGCTCCACTAAGCACTTTTACCATTGTTTGCATTGTTAGCGCCGGCTCAGTCGTCGCCATGTTGAGAGCCGTAGAGAGGCAATAGAAATGCTCTCCCAATCTCTGACATTCACAAACAGCTTCTATTGATTTTTTTCGAATGAAACTTTGAATGCTGTCCTCGTGTTTTATGACATCACCCCAATAAAATGGAAAAATATGATTTGGGGTTATTGTGCTTATATATAAATGTAGTTTAAGGTGCGTGCGCCTTGCTTTGTGAGTGACGAGCAGGAGAAGGCGGGGTCAGGGAGACGTGGATTCTGCAATCTAGTCGATATGTGTGCGTCAACTGTGATGAGGGAAGTTGAAGAGAAAGGGAAAGACAAAGGAAAAAAGTTGTGCAAAAAAAGGGGCGGGTTCTTAAGCATCACCTGGGGTCTATCTTTGCAGGTGCCTGCAAATCGGCAACAGGCCAGAATAAACTGCAGTGTGATGGCTGAATATTTATCACAATCACCATCAAATGCAAGATTCTTGCCTGGGGGAGAAGAACAACAAGTTCTTGGAATAGACGGTGAATGACCTATCTTGCCAGCTTCCCTGGGAGTTGACCTCTTTCTTCCTCACGGGTTGGATCCAGAAATAGGTCGCAGGCCTATTGCTGGTTGGTCTCCACAGGACACAAGCTGTAATAGGTTTTAACAGACTGGCTCCCGGGGCCAGAAAACAAACTTGCCACCTGGGATCCTTTTGGAAAATGCTTATTTTAAATAAACCTGGTTTATTTACCGGCTGTGGGCAGTATTTTACTCAAAGACTGTACTTAAGTACAAATCTAAGGTACTTGCACTTTACTTGAGTATTTTGTTTTCATACTACATGATACTTCAACTTCACTACATTTCAGAGGAAAATATTTACATTGTTGAGAATAATTTATAACTTTTTACTGCACTGGATTGATTTGCATATTACAATTTTATATACAAATATATCGAGAGCTTATAAAAAAATAATGCTTTTTATTAATCAAACCACTGCACCTAACAACATACACAAGTAGAGCTGTAACGATACATTAATTGATTACTTGATTGACAGAAAATGAACTGCAATTATTCTGATAATGATTTAAGTCATTTTTCAGTGAGGTTTGGGGTATATTGGTTGGACAAAACACATTGTGAAAGTGTCAGCATTTTCTGTAATTTGAGTAGATGAGAAGGAGATTAGTCCATAAGGAGAATAACTATTTGCAGTCCGATGTAGAATAGTCAAAAGAAATCTCAGTTTTAACCAACTACAACTACAAAAGCTGCTCAGACATTAATGCATCAGTAGTGATTATCTAACAGGACCAGCTTTCAGTACTTTTGCTTTTACTGCTTTAAGTTAATTTTTTTGTCGTGGAATATTTTTGCGGTGTGATATTTAGTAATTTCCTTGAGTAAAGGATCTGAGTCCTACCTCCACCACTGGCTGTGTGCCACTTCCACTAGTCTACGTCATTCTCTCTCTCTTGCTGTTTCTGTGCTTTCTGTCCTTTGTCAAGTGGCTTTTATGCATGTTTTTTGAAATGCCAAAAATACTAAAAATACCAATCAGGTGCATTCATGTAGAAAATATAGACAACTAGTGCACTCAGAAGTCAGTAGAGTGCAGATCTCCACCAGGTGTGTCTCTCTCTCCCCTCCCCAACCAAGAAGAGCTGAATCTCACTCAGTTGTCCCTCCCGGCTCCCTAACAGTAAACATGGCCGTGAAGATAACAAAAACACAGATTTCTCCATCTCGTATCAGGGATCATAACATATCGGGTATGGAATTAATCTGTAGATGCTCTGGTTCAAAATGAGACGTGAGGATGTGAGGTTAAAATGAGCGGGAGGTCAGCAGTTAGCTACGGTATGAAACAGTCAATAAAATGTTTTTCAAATATCGTGACCACAACCACGAGTGGTCCTTAAACATACCATCATAATTCAGCACAAACACATACATATATATATATAATATAATGCTCCTGGCAGAGATGATGAACATAAGTGAACACAATATACACATTTGTAAGGAGGTTTGTGATAACATGCTTAAGAGCTCTAAATCATTGAAATGTATGTTAAAAAAAAGAAAAAAAAAGCTTTGCTTCAAGTAACACCAATTTCTCCAATTACGCTGATGCCCCGTTTTCCACAGTCTGACGTACGTGCGTGTCTGTATTTGCTCTCAGAGACGAAAGTGGACGCAATTACAGACAATGAAGTTTCCAGCCGTATCCGTATTTGGCTCGACAATCCAGACCCACAGCCGTTCGTAGAAACTTTAATGGCAGCACATTTTGAAAAGGTTTGATGGAAATGGTGACTATTTTTTTTACCAGAACTACTCATTTTCAAAAAGGGAATATTTTAGTGAGACAAAGCCAAACTCAGAGTCAAGTAAGATAGTGGAACACAATATCAGACGATACATATCATAACACAATACACATTCAGTGTTGATCAGCATCCACTCTGCCATGCAGATTGTCTGTACATTACAACTCTGTCATTAGTCCAGAGTGTCTGTCTGACTAATAGTCTTTTTGTTTTTATCTGCCTGTATGTCCCATTCCTCCCATGATCCTCTGCCTCTTTCTCTCCGTCCATCCATTCCTCATTTACGATGAGTATCACAACTTCCGTCCCCGAGGGGCCCTCCCAAGAAATTACACACCCTTCACTTTGACACAGACGTGTTGGAGCATTTATAACACCTATCAAGATGCGTCGTCAACATATGATCACATCCACTGTCCCTGGGGGGGGGGGGGGGCTGTAGCTCATCCACCAGCACACACACACACACACACTTGACACACATCATGCACAGACTGCCAAACATTCAGATGTATTTGTCAACTCTACGACACTCATCTCACACGCACAGGCTTCTTCACATATACCACAGATAATACAAATCTTCTCTCTCTCTCATGGTTTCCTCTTCCTACTGGTTCAGCACGGCTCCCTTGGGCACAGCAGAACCCCATCCTGTTTAATTGAGTGTATCTCATCATCTGCAGTGGGCCTTCCCCCCCTCTAATGAGTTCTAAGAGCTCCTTTGCGTTCTACCACCCTTTACGCTTCGAGGGAGTCTAGCGCTACGTGTGGGGTGAGTGTTTGTGAGTGTTTTAAATGGATCGGACGGGCCAAGTGAGGAGGATTAAAGCACCAATGCGAATCATCTTGTTGACATGGAGTCTCAGGAAAGTCTTGAGTGAGAGGGGCGGATGAGGAAGTAGCCCACGCCATGGTCTCTTTCGTCTCTCTCCTCTCCCACAGAATGTCTCTCTCGTTCATGCCTTCTTTCACTGTCCCTCGCTCGTCTTCCTTTGCCGGCACATATGTTGATCAGGCTTTATCTGTCTGTTGTGTCTCTTTGGGCCCTGAGACGATCAAGTCACACACAGATACACTTGACTGGATGACAGTTGATGCCTTCGCAAGTGTTTTAAATGGACCCCAGAGAGGCTGTACAGGCAGGCACACTTAGCCAATCGTCACACACAAGTAAACACGTTGGGCCGTAAATGCATTCATATATGCTTCCGCACCGGTCCTGTAGGATTCTATAGACGCAAACAAACTCATTACTGTATTAACTGGCAGCTGTCACTCACACACTGAAGCCCCCACACTCAGGCAGGGACGGCGGCGCTAATTGCCGCTGCTTACCGGTGCTTTCGAGTGACAATATGTTTGTGACGGCGCGTCAGACAGAACTATGCCGTTTGCTGTCGCCCCAGCTGGATGCTGGTACTGGCTGATGCCTCTCTAGGGCATAAACACACACACACACACACACACACTGTGGTCTAACTCTCCTCATCCCTCCATCTGCCGTGTCACTCTTTTAGCAACTCTAGATGTGATACATAGGAAATGGAAGCAGGGAGGAGGAGGAGGGGGGGGGGGGGTAAAAGAAAGGAAAGATTAACCTTGTTGTAAATGTGTGTGTGTGTGTGTGGATGACTTTGTGTGCGTTTCTTTGTATACATCGAGTATGCAAGCTAAGTGCTCATCACTCTCAGCATGTTGTGTTTCACCTGCTTAACCTCCACGTCTGTCTTCTTACTCCCTCCTTTTATCTTTGAGCATTTTGCAAGTACTCTTTGCCCTTGCTTTCTCATTCCCCACTTGAGAAGAGCATTGCTACATCACATATGCAAAGGGATTGTGTGTGTGTGTGTGTGTGTGTGTGTGTGTGTGTGTGTGTGTGATGCTCCCTGTGGTTCCTGCTGTAATTCTGTATGCTTTCAGCTTGTTCTAGGTTCCCAGTGTGACTCAACCTCACATGTCTATTTGTGTCTCCGTCTCCCTCCCTCCCTGTTTTCTTACTCTCTACATCTTGCTCTTAGTAACTCTTCCTTGCTTTCATTCTCTAACATTTCTTTCTCTCTCTCTGCTTTATTTCACAACAGCTCTCTGCTTTCATTTCAAATCTTCTCTTCTTCCTTCTCTCTCTGTCCTTCCATCGTCCTTACGCATTTTCACTCCTCCTCTCCCTTCCCCCCCTTCTTCATTCTCTCTCCCTCTCTCCCTTCCTCCTTCCATGCCTGCCATCTCTTCTTTCATTTTCTGACTCAACACCTTGCTCTTTGCATGTCTATTTCTGGTCTCTATCTTCCTCTCCCCATGCCAGCATCACCTCCCCCTGGTTCTCATTATCCGTCTCCCTCTCTTCCTCTCTCCTGCCTCTGTCTCTGCTTAGATACCTTGTATTCCCGAACCTGTCCCACCCACATGTGCATGTGTGCACACGCGCACCCACGCAGACCTACACCTGCACGCACACAGATGCACATTTTAAAAGGCACTGCATCCTCAGACCAGTCGTTTTTCTTCTGTATTCATTTATTGGTTTTTTTGCCTCTGGGAACGTGAGAAACATGCTAAACTACTTGTTAAAAGTAAAAAAATCAAGACGAGCTTTGTCAAAGATTGGCTTCCTTCCACCGCATATCTAGGATTTCACCTGATAGAGCTGGCAGCAGTGTCGGCACATGATAATGAGACACTGAGCAGCAAAACATCTTTTTTGAATCTCACATATTACGTGATTAAAGAAATTCAACTTGTATTTCCATTCTTTGTTCCATTAAATCATCTATGTACTGTAGCTTTCACATGATTCCCTTGCTTTCAATATTATCTACAACTGCAGATATTAACAAAAAACCCTGACATGAACAGACGGCAACCTGCTAATAAAGTAAAGCATCTGCTCCTGAAATGTCTTTTTTTTCCCCGTTTGAAGCGACTAATCAACGAAACGATCCGAAAAAGACAATATGTTATTATACGTATATATGTGACTACGCCTTTGATACTCGTCTCTGTAGCTGCCCTCGGTTCTACTTTCTTTACTTTCTACCATGAACTCGTGTTTTTGTCACTAATGATCCCCATTCAGTGCAACTCGCAGACAAAGCGGAGCAGATGTTCCTCAGATAGCTGCTGTTAAATTACAGCACATTACATTGTTTGTCATTCAAACCGCAGCAGCTAACAAGCAAGCCAGCCATCAGTGATATGATCTGACTGCAACAAGCATTCGTCTCCATGTGTCAACACCTTTGACTCTTTCTTTTCTCTCTCTCCGTTTGTGCCGCTTTTGTTCTGCACATTGTTACCGCGCCCTCGCTCGGAGTGTAATACGCACACCCCCCCTGCTACCTTCTGGTGAAATGGAGCAGATGTTCATTGAAAAGCTACTGTGTAATTCTAATTATAATACGTTTTATTTATTTTTTTGTCGCGCAAACATTCATAGCTGACAAACGAGAAAGACATTTCTGATATGATCTGCCAGTAACGAGCCTTTGTATCATTATGTCTACAATTACAATGTCCTCATCATCTGTTTCCAGACTATTATTTGTATTTCATCTCTGTGAGCTCCCTCTTGTTGACACTATTTCACCATGCACTGTTGCTTCCCCCCCCCCCCCCCATCTCATCTTTTCCTAGATCCCCTGTGGGACAATGGAAGTATCCTCTGAACTCCGTGACAATGAGTCTCGGACAGCTTTGTGGAGAAAGTGACATCTCCACCAGCGAGTGAACTGACTGAGTGCTTTCTTCCCTCATGAGATCAGCCTGCACAGGTACAGATACTAGAAGCACACAGCACTGTTCACATCCCATAACATGTAGCCTCACTAAGCAAACACATCTTCTCGGCAGCACCCCGTTCACACTTATAAACTCAATTCAGGCTTTTCTCTCTCATGTTTTCTTTCATAAAAGAATTATTAGTAGTCGTAAAAAAAAGGGAGAAAATGAGTGTGCAAGGTACATGAGGAAACAAAATTAAATCTGTGGCAGTCACCTTATGTTCACACACATTTATCCAGCTTTAATTGCACGCATTAGCCACAGCCTTCCACTGTGTAATCAGTGCAACTAAAATCATCCTCGCCACAACTTCCTTGTCATTGTTTCGCTATGCGCGCAGGGATAACGCTTTGTTTTTGGCACTAGACCCACAGGGCTTTTGTTGTCGGGACTATTATCCCCCATTCAGAATCTGAGAAGAAATAATAAAAAATAAATAAAAAAAGTCCAAGCAGAAAAGTGGGCTCCCGCTTCAGCAGCATTTCCGTCATCCTCGTAGGCTGTGCTAGTAAAGCCGCTGTGAAAATGGATTTGTTTGATCCAGCGCACAATATTGAAGCTCCAATATGTTTCTTTTACACTGTGTAAGTTTACCATTCACTGAGAGAAGTGCTTCATTTTCCCCGCTTGCGTGTAGATGTGCCTTTACATCGTTGGATGTGATGGGATTTTCAACAGGTCCATGCTGAGTTGTGCATGTGTGAAATACCTGTGGCACAGTGGTAGCCTTTATTGGCCAGTTGGGAACCCACTCGGTTACAAGTAATGCACAGAATAGAGATGACATCTCACCTACGTGAATGTGATGCATTCGAAACAGCTGTAGCAGTCTGCTCTCTGCTTATCTCTGATAAACCCGCCGTACACCATCTGCCCGTCGGAGCAGACACACAGAGTTAGCAGCTAGTTGGTAATGTTGGCCGGGCCTTTTAATCACAGACGTTAATACTGTGGGTCTTCCTTTGACGGCTGCCAAGTGATAGTCTTGCTAAACCAAACGACTGATATCATGCTGGGGAAGGCGACGAGCGCGTCTATTTGATTATGACACTTTTTTAATGGTTCTATCTTTTCTAAGTATTAACCCGCCGCAGTTTGTATTTATTGCAAGCGGGACACACAAAATGAAACATAGTTTTTAATCATGTTTATTTTTTTTGCTCTCTATTGTGTATAAAGACACATCTGTTCACTTAGAACATTGACATTTTAATTATATTCAAGGCAATAGCATCTTGTTTGGATGATCTGGCTGCAGTATTATTTGTTTAAGTTGACTGCAGGAGAGAGAGACAGATCGACTGCTGTGTGAGCTAGAATGATCAATTCCTGTTCTCCACAGAAGCGCTCTCTGCTTTCAAAGCAATATAGAGACAATCGGCTCTACCTCCAGTCTTGCCTATATTTAGTTTTTCTAGGTAGTTCTAGTCTCGATAGGAAATGCATCTACAGATATGGAAATATACAACGTCTGAATCTGCCTGAATAAAAACGCATGAAGAAACAAATCCTTAGATTTGGCCACAGGTGACATATTTATTTCCAATTCTCATAGACATATTGACTTTTGGTTTTATATTCTATACAAAACATGTTTTATAAGTCTTTATTGTGTATTCATATATGTATATATGTATAGAAACTTCCCTCGGGAGTTGGTGGAGCCTTTAACAGGCAACCGTTCTCTAACAAGTTTATTAGGGGATAATATGTTAATCTTATGTTTACAGCGTGTTGCACTGCCCCAAGTGGCCAAAAAAACCCACAGTTGATACTGTTTAAAGATGTATTCATTTAAAGTTGCTGGAAAAAACAACACTAGCACCAAGTTATTTCCCACTAGTTCCCCTCTAGTGTCAATATACTGTATCGTGGAAAACTAACAAATGCTGACACTTCTCTATATGTGCATCTAGCACTTGTCTGGTCTACCCCAGCACTGGAGAAATGGATACGCACAGCACTGCTGGGATGGAAAGCGAACACAATGTTCTTCCTATCTGGACAACATCCCTAAAAAAGAGAATTGTTGCAAGTCTTGACCCAATGCTGAGAAGGAGGACGTCAGAGCTTCAGTGTGTTATAGAGGAGAACAGAGTTCAAATAGAGATGTGTTCGTACTGGTTTATTGTGAACCAATAATACTGTGGGGAACGTAGAGTGACATTTGAGAGAGAGAGAGAGAGAGAGAGAGAGCGAGAGAGAGAGAGAGAGAGAGAGAGAGAGAGCGAGAGAGAGAGAGAGAGCGAGAGAGAGAGAGAGCGAGCTAGGAGCCCTTCTGAAAAGATTAGGAGATTTCAGAAAGGTGAAAAGCAGCAAACAGAGAGATGGACTGAGATAGAAGTGGCATGTAGTCTGAAATTGGAAGTGAAGTATCTGCAGTACTTTGGACACGCACATCCACGGCGTCACCCCCCCCCCCCCCCCCCCCCCCCTCCGACAAGGAGCCGGAGAGAGTGTATGTGGATGGGAGGCGTCTCTCATCCAGCCGTGTCCTGTTGCCCATCAGAGCCATCTGCCCCCCTCCCGCTCCTTTTCTCTGTAAAGCCGTGTCCGTCTTTAGCCCTCACACATCATTACCTGGAAACCCCACTGCTTTCTCCGAAGCCCTTTCTCTCTTAACAGCCTCTCTTTCTGCCCACTCTCATTCCTCCCTACTGGATGGAGAGGGGGGGGGGGGGGGGGGAGCAGGAGGAGGGTGGTGAGTCACAGGCAGGTGTCTGCCAGCCAGCGCGAGACATTTCTCATTCACTACCTCCTGTGTTTCCTTCCCATCCACCTCTCTCTCTCTCTCTCTCTCTCTCTCTCTCTCTCTCTCTCTCTCTCTCTATGTAGTCTGTTGAGGCCCAGTGCTGCTCACTGGAGATACCAAGGCCCAAAGAGAATGGCCAAATCCCCCCCATCTGTCTTCCTCTTCTGCTCTTCCGTTCATTCTTGCACTTCACTCTCTTCTTTCTTCACCTGCTCTCATTCTCCATCACCCAAACATTTTCTTTCAACAGTCCTCCCTCCCTTTCCCTTTCTCTTTCGTTTAGCCTAACGCCCCTCCCAGCAGGAACTTTGTCCACGGCTCTCACCCAGCGCAGCGCTGGCACCGAGCGCTCTCCTGCTGGGACACCGCTCGCAAACACATATTTCACCAAGGCCAAATATTCACTCACACCCTCATGCCTCCACATACAGATGCACACGGACTCAAAAGTGCCCACCAAACCAAGCCCACTGAGGGGGAAAAAAGGTGTTTGTTTATGTGCCATGCTCTATGTAATGCATGTTTTATTTTTAACAAGCATTCATCCTGTCTGTTTCACCTTTGGGACAGCAGCTCTAATCTCTGTGTTCCCTCCGGTTCCACTTACTTTGTTTGGTAGACATTCTTTGAGCCACTATCAGATTGCTTTGTTAGTCCACGTTTTCTACCTGGCTGGCTGCTGTTGGTGGTGTTGTCTGACATTTCTGATGCGTGTGTTCTCACCCTGTTTGCTCCCTTTCATCAGCGTTCTCAGTGACGCTAAACTCACCTTGATGCACAGCCACACACGTAAACATGGACGTTTAAACACAAATGCTGTATAAACGGGATCAGTCCCCGAATGAATATGGATCTGAGTAGGTCAACATTCATGCAAGCTCACATCTACTCATAACAGGCTCATCCTACCTTTTTGTAGGTTTGCTTTACACACTTTTCATTTCCCATATTTCTTTGGACATCCTGCTAGTTTTTAGTACCATGTAATCATCTCCAGTGTCCTCCACTGCCGCCTGCTGGAGCTCTTTTCTTTATCCCTGTGATAGACAACCAAGATAATGTGCAGTGGTGGCAATGTCAGCAGTTTTCTTAATGTGTGCGGCTCGAACACTTCCATGGCCGCCTCAGTTTAAGGCTGAGCTATAGCGTCTAACTCAAATGGAAGGAGTCTCTGTCTGTCTTCATGTATCAATTCTGGACAAGCGTTCACTCGATGGACTTCGCACTGGAACCCTAACTGGACAGAAGGCCAAGCAATCACGTTGTTTCGAACGCGTCTGTTTTCAACAGGCACTGCTCAAGTAGTAGTGATTTTTTTTTTTTTGCGGCTGTGCCTCAGAGGTAGAGCGGGTGGTGTTCCAATCGGAAAATCAGCAGTTTGATCACCAGCTCCTCCAGTCTGCAGTCAACACTGAATCATGTATGAATGAATGAATGAATGTAGATTAGTTTAGGGTCATGACGGGCAGGTGGCACCTTGCATGGTAGCCATCCGCCATCAGTGTATGAGTGTGCGTGACTTCACCATTTAAGCCATATTGCTTGCAGCGACATAATGCTGCAGTGATGATGGAATGTCTTTACAGTAATACATGAATAAGTGATGTCGCTCGGTACACAACAGTCCATCTGTTGTGTTTTCTCTCCAATCACAATCCCCCCCCCCCCCCCCCAAAAAAATGTTTAAAGCATTGTTTTAAAAGCATGTGACTAGCTGGTACATTGATGTAGAACATATAGTCAATGGGTACAACCAGGACACAGTAGGAAAACTAACCTTTACAGTAGAGCAATTGAAAACACACCATGTAGCTTTTGTGCACACACACACACACACAGGCACAGCCATCCATTTTCACTGCATCCATTCATCGTATTCATCCTCCCTTAACGCCCCTTTATTCCCTCCCTCCTCTTCCTCTGTTCCATTTCCCCACCTCTAATTGCTCCGCCGGTTTCCTCTTCCTTCAAATTCATTGCCTTTCATGCGTTCCACCTCTTATCACAGCGACTCGATATTTATCTCTGCACTGTTCTCGCTCTGATCACCTGTTCCCCTCTGCTTGCTCCCAGCTGTGTTTGTGCATTGCAGTCCATGCACTGAGAGATGGCTTTAACAGCTGAGACACAACCACCAATCTATCTATAAATCAATCATGCCATCACCTGCTGGCACCCCTCTCTCTCTCTCTCTCTCTCTCTCTCTCTCTCTCTCTCTCTCTCTCTCTCTCTCTCTCTCTCTCTCTCTCTCTCTCTCTCTCTCTCTCTCTTTCTCTCTCTGTGTGTGTGTGTGTTTGTCTGAGTGTACACCTGCATTCATGGGCACGCCTGTCATTTGCCTCCATTTCTCCTCAACACCGTTCGTGTTTGTGGAGTAGTTTGGACTCCTCAGTGTACCATCTGAGTTCTTAGGTATTATGTGAACATGCATGCAGGTGCATCAGCAGACGCTCGAGTCTATATATGAGTGTGTGTGTGTGTGTGTGTGTGTGATTGCATACGCTTGACTGCACCTTCTCTCAGCTCGACTTGTTTATCTTTCCCTTCCTTCCTTTATTTGCCAAAAGGCTCAATCCCACAAGGCTTGTGACAGTTTTACTTGTCAAACGTGCGTTTGCATTTCCTCCTCTGCGGGCGTCTGTCTGTCTCCCTGTTGTTGGTTCGGTCTCGCTCGCACTTGAAGTTGTTTCGACTCGTCCTCGGTTTGTTTGAGTGGAACAAACTGGGAATGTGAGGGGACTGATAAATGAGCGTGAGCTAAAGAAACATGGAGACCAAGTGCGACACAAAGAGGGTTCTTATTATAACATTGTGATCATGCTTTTGGTGACTTTAAAAGTTGGGGAAGATTTTAATGTTTGTTGATATTTTGATTACTCACTTGACCTTTTAGTAATTCCTAGATAATTCCCATTGTCGTCATCAGAGGTAAAATCTCCTTGCCTGAAAAGCTGAGAATGATGAGCTGTATACATGAGCTGTATACATGAGCTGTATATACATGTTTCATGTCGTTTCATTCACTAACGAGAGGGTTGTTTTCTTCTGGGCATCCACTAAAAGTTCTACAAAGGAAACAAGCTGAATGTGCTTTGCTTTCTGTCTTGTAAATCTGTCGAGGCAGAAGCCCAGAGACGGGCCAGGATTAATAGCTTGAAACGGGGAAAGGAGCTGGAAACATCCAAGCGGCTTGATTCATTTAGCTGACAGTCTGGCTCACATTAGAAATGAGACAAAGTGACAGCCAACAAATCACTGCCATGTTTGTGTGTTTTTCATGATTAAATGATGGGAGGATTGAACCAAACTTAACCTGCCGTACAAACTCAAAGACACTCCTTTCTCCATACAATAACAATGTATCCACATGAATGAGCATCCATTGTTTAAAACAGCCCGCCCCTTCCTTTTTGACCACACGGCATATTAAACCGCTGTCAGTGCTTGTTCATATCAGCAGCACAGTTAGCAGTCTTGCAGTCCTGCCATTATGTAATAATGTAATTCTATATATGTTATAGCCATAATACTCACATTATTCTCAGTTGGTTATGTTTGGTCTTGATTTGTATTAATGCCAAAGGACTGCTTTTATCTTGTCTCTGTTGCAGGACTGAAATAATGATAAACCTGCCTGTCTACCGGCCTTAGGTGTGAATTGACCACAATAGAAGTGGTTCAGGTATTCTTGATATTGTTGGTGATATAAAAGAAGAGTTGTGATCCTGTTAAATAATCTACGAGACGTTTTCCGTGTGATATTTGAGAATACTGTCTGGAAAACTAATATGGCCTTCCTGAGAGCTATAGACCTTACATAAATATATACTGCGGTTCAGAAGTGTGGAAAAACCTGTTAGATTGATTCAGCTCAGACACTGAATGTATTATTCACATTTGAATAGTTTTGACCCCAAAAGAAGAAGAAATAAATGATGATGACTAGCAGTTGGTTCATGTCCCCACAGTGTTGCATGACGGGGGAGAATACTGTATTTCTCCCCAAAATACCTTTTGATTGTAAATTTGTTTTCCAGTCCAGAAGACCGTAAGTGACCCTCGATCATTCTTGAGCCTCGACGGTGCCACTTGGCTCCGATATTTAGCTGGTATGTGTTTCTGTTGGCCCTCTGCAGTCCACTCAGTGGTAAGGTCCAATAGGCTTAAACTGACTTATCAGTCCAGTGTGTTCAGCTGACCCGGACTAACCTTCTATTTCTATTGTGTATATCTATTAGGTTTGAAGAACACGCCTGTTAATTCCAGCTCGTTAAAGGCATTATTGTGAAATCCACACTGAGACAGGAACCTGTTAAATGTGCACACAATTTGATGCTGACCTTAATTTGGTCGGTGGAATCACCTCTGTCCGTTTCCTAGACGTCATATAACTGAATCTGGAACATAGAATGAGGAGACTGACTCTAACCCGCTCCACCCCATCACCTCTATCCTTTCCGTGATGCTGAAGAGCTTTCCCTTCTTATGTCTGCGGAGTGGAAGTAGCATGAAGATCAAATGTTTGTAGTCCAACCTTTATGCTATTGTTGTCACTCTCACTTCACGGTGTGCTTTGTTCAGTTGAAAACTTGGAGAGAAGTTGAACTTGTTTTGTGGTTTAAGTTAAGCAGAGCGTACGAGGAGATACTTGTGTCGCCACATAGACCTGCGTTTCTTTGTTTCCATGTGTTGTGTGTGTGGCTTTGATCCCATCAGAGGGAAGTCTGCGTACTTTGGCAGTTCAACAAAGCTACGTTAAAGCTCTTGAACTTCTCAGAACTGTTTGAACTTTTCACTTTTCTCTCTACATGAGGTGCTCTATTTGCACGGCTCTGGTAATGTGATTCACATTGCTGCTGCCCTGAAAGCACGACTTACTACTTACTTACTTATAATTAATAATGTGTATAGTTTTCATATTAACAATGGGTCAAATGACGATGTGAAAGGGGTCCATGTAGTATCGACCCATAAAGAATTATCACTCTCAGCTCATTGTTTTTTAGTTCTGGGCCCCAACGCATCTCTTTTGGTTCACTCTCACTGCTCTCATTAATGGAGTTCCCAACTGGCAATGAGCTAGCCAGTGGGGCCCACTCACATGCACTCACATGCACTCACATGCACTAAGAGCACTAAAAGCACACACGGCCGGTCTTGCTATGTGCACAAAGCAAGTAGAAGTTTAATTACACACACAGAGGGATAGCGACTTCTTCCTCTCGCTCAGGTTGACATTACTGCTCTATATCTTTCCATAGAAATTGATTAGCTGCTATATTAATGCTCTGAATTCTTTATATTGCACCTTTTAAAACGCATACAGCATGAAGATGATAAGATTAGATGGAAAATAATCTTAATTTTGTTGAACATGGTCTTTTCGTGACACCAGTCAGCCCACGTTTTGAAGATTCTCACAGCTAAATGTTAGTAAAGAGCAAGATCTCACTGAAAGCAACTGCAAACACACCACAGGCTAATAATAAGACACAACTTGCTTCTGCCTATTTGCCCAACAAATTGAAATCCCTTTCTTGGCACCACACGTTTAATGCATTGAACTCTTTGAGGACACTTTTTACTCGCTCTGTGTGGACAACAAAGAATACAACCTGGTCTCCTTTTGAAGATAAGCTGCCGAGGGGCTGGTGCTATGCTGCCAAGTGAGTAACCGCCTGGTCCTGTGTACCTGACCCCAGGCACACAAAAGCTGGCCTACACATTTATGTGTGTGTGTGTTTGTGTGTGTGTGTGTGTGTGTGTGTGTGTGTGTGTGTGTGTGTGTGTGTGTGTGTGTGTGTGTGTGTGTGTGTGTGTGTGTGTGTGTGTGTGTGTGTGTGTGTGTGTGTGTGTGTGTGTGTGTGTGTGGACTGTATCTAGAAGCTTCTTTTATGTGCTGTGTGTATTATATAGCCCTGACTTTGTGGTAAATCTAATACCGTGTGTTGCATGAGGAAGATATGATTAGCAGTTGCACCTATCAGGCTATCTTTTAATGTGCGTTGGGGCTTTGACAGTGTAAGTGATATTGTTATTTATGCAAATGTAGGTGAAGAGTCTGTTGAACCACTTAAGTTAAGAAACACTACAGTCCGTAGTGAAAGCAGGGCAACGAAAGCAGCGTCATGTGTTGTTGCTTATGTCTTTCCAGAAACCTTAAAGGGACATATCACGTAAAACTCAACAGGTCTTGTGCATCAACATTTGGGTATCTGGAGTCCCTACCAACCCAAAAACTGAAATAAGACAACCCAGCCAGGTGTTTTCTAAGAGACAGGTGCTAAACAAAGCATTTAAGACAGAGTGTTAAATGCATGTATATAATACATACATGTATATTCAGTCAGATAATATGAGTGTTTTTTGAACATAAAGCATCTAAATGTGAATCTAAAATGTTGTAAAAGAAAAGAAAGTATGAACCTGAAAATGAGCATATGTCTCTAAGTCTTTCACAGCTGTACATTTTTCCTCTCATTTGGTTTAAGAACGTGGAGCTGACAGCGAACGATAACAGTAGGTGCCAGTGATTTACATTATAATACCTTCAAGTGTTTATTCAGTAAAAATGAGTATTGGGTGAAGGTACATTTTTATCGTAATATAATGTTTTCAAAATCTCGTTTTTTGCGAGAAACTTCAATAAATAGGAATGAGATTTTTTTCACAGCTATACAAAATCGATGTTAGAGAGGGAAAGTATGCCAACAGTAAGGAGTGTATGTTGTAGAACGTGGGACTAATTGCTTTACTTTAGTGTTTTTACTGTGGCATCGAACTGGTATTGAGAATCGTGGTATTTCACTGGTAATGATACTGACTACTGAATATCTGGCCCCGGTGAGTCTACCATCACAAATAGTTCCTAATTATGTGGGAAGCACTGGACATCTTTTTAAAAGACTTCAATAAAAATGCAGGCCACATGGTAAATAGCGAATAAGAGATTGTGTTGAACATACAGAGCGTGTCAAACTAAGTTTTATTTCTTTCAAAGTGTCCGTTTTCCTTTCTAAGATACTTTTATTCTAATCCTCTGCTTGCCTTCTTACCCTCTTCACTCCGGTTGATCCATTTCTCTCTCATCCTCGTATGTACCACCCTTCCTCTCTCTCTTCCCTTTCCTCTCCTCACCCTCCCGTCTCTCCTCCCGCTATCTCTTCCTTTTTTTTTCTCTCCATCCACCATGCCTATCTCACCTCATCTTGTCGTCCCCCGTTACCCCCTCATGCTTTCATCTGCCTCTCTCTATTCTCACCCGTCATCCCATATCTCTCCCGTCTTTCTCTCTCCTGTCATGCTTTCATCCCTCCCCTCTTATCCTTCCCGTCTCATCTCATCCCACTTTCCGCTCATCCTTTCATACGTTTCCCTGTTTGTCAGTTTGCTTTACTTCACTGACTGCTTATCAGAGAGCGCTTTGCCTTAACAGTGTACATAATGTCACTTTAAAAAAAACAACAAGCAACAGATTCTGCAGTCAAACCGTATTGAGTTTCTGGATAGAAATGAAAGGTGGACATATGATGAGATTAAAATCTTATCGCTAAAACCCACAGCACATCTATTTCTCTGCATCCTCTGCTCCATCCTGCAGCGCTCCTGTCTCTAACGGTGTGAATGTCCTGTTAGCTTTGTTGCACCTGTTAGAGTGGGACAAATCACACCTTCAGTGTGGAGTTTGTGACCACGAGTAGCTCTTTTGAGGCAGTATTTTACATTTTCTTTGTTTTGTATTGTTTGTGTACAACGATGCACATGCACAAGCAACACATTAATCAAAGTACCAACGAAGGCAGGTGCAAAAGAAGACTACTAGGAAGCAGACCTGGATGTAAACCCTGCACAGTTAATAACTGGCTTTCCAAATGTTTTATGAGAACAGGAAAGCACTCAACGTGTTAGTTAGACCTTCAAGGATACAAACAATTCGCTTTGGTGAGAAAGTAATATAGTCAAATGTAAACTCAGCTTTTTTATGTGTGATGATGTCATCAGGGTTCAGGTGGATACTGAGATGGTTGATAGAGAGTCGAACAAACGCTTTGTTGTCTTTGTAACTTAACAAATACTTGACGTCTTTGACTTCTTTTTTTTATTCGAACCATTATTTTTCAAATTTGTATCTTTTAAGTCCCCCAACTTTAAGGAAATACAATAATTGATGACTGGAGTAAGTCTTTAAAACATGTCAGTAGGGCCTTGTCCTTGTCTTTCCTGTTGTACCTCTACATGGACAATATTCAATGTCCAATAGGCTTCACACACAGTCATGCGCTAATCTATGGTTGCACGCAGATGCACATGAATTCATATAATATATAATACATGCACAGGCTAACTGACACGTGTCATCCGTCAGCCGAATATAACCTTGGACAAGCCGCCCTCACTCACAGAAAGAGATGCAGCCATGGAAAGGTGAGTACATGTGTTAGGTGTGCATGTGCTACTTCTCTTTGTGTGTGTGTGTGTGTGTGTGTGTGTGTGTGTGTGTGTAGTGTGTAGTGTGTGAGAGAGAGAGAGAGAGTGAGAGTGAGCCTCTGCTTTCCATCGGACCACGTGGCGACTTTGAATAGCCTCCATCTCTGCTTCACCACATTAGAGTAAAAGTGACGCGTTGCTCCGAGGCGCCGCAATTAGGCTGAGTCATGTCAGCGCCGGACTGCTCTGATGAAGGGCTATTAGAGAGCCAGGGATGATGGAGGCACTCATCACCCAAACCCCACCACCACCTTTACCACCATCACCATCATCACCATTCGTCACCACAACCCCCTTCTGCATGCCCCCCCCCCCCCCCCCCCCCCCCCCCCCCCCACACTTCTCCTTCGCATCCATCACCATTACCACCAAACTTTCCCAGGCAACTACTCTGAGCAAGTCATTTTAACCTGGCAGCGCTCTCCCTGCCATTTTTACCTCCTCTCTTTTCTGCATCTGTCTCATTTCCTGCCACGGATTCATATATATTTCGGGATAAGTGCTCTCCATGAATCTTACACCTGCTCCCTCTCTCCCTCTCTCTCTCTCTCTCTCTGTCTTTTCCAACTTTTGATCCACTCTCCTTCCTTCTGTTCATCTGCAAGTCTATTCATCTTTCTCTCTCTTGCCTCCATCATTGCTTCACTCTCCCTCTTCCTTCCGTTTTTTTTTTTTCCTCGGAGTCATGCACTCTTTTAATAGCTCAATTTCTCCTATCTTCTCCAATTTGATGCATTTCACCTGCCTTGAATCATTTTGCCCGTATTAATCCATCTCCTCACACTTTTACTCTCACACCCATTTTAATACTTTACTCCAAAGCCACTATTTGTTTCTGAAAATGAATATTTTGTGTGGCTTCTCAGAGCTGTGGGTATTATGTTCAATAGAGAGAGTTAGGAGGTACTGTGTGATATGGTCTTGATTGATTTTCTGACAGAATTGTTTTAAATTGTAGCCCTTTCAAACAAAACAAATCAATCTTTTGGTTTTTTACTATAGTTGATCTAATAAATGAGAATCTAGCGACATATTAGTGTAACTAAACAATGTCTGGTGGATTTAACTGAATAATATTAATACAGTGATTTGGGTATTTCTTTACCAATACTGGTTCAGAGGATACTTTTGCAAACTTCATTATCATGCATTTTTTGTGTAAAATTTCATGAAAAAACAAATCTGTCTTAATAACAATTGCAGAAGGGTTTGGTGAATGCAGACTATAATGCCACTTTAGCATTTATTAATGTCTTTTTTTTTAGGTAAGGTGCACAAATAGGAGATATTATAATCATCTGTCCCTCTAGTACACCTGAGAATATGTCGGTATTCAGATCAGGTACTCGCGTCCTTGAGGACCGGGTTGTATACACAACAAGAATATCATTCTAAGCTGTGAAATGTGTCACACACCTGTTCTGTGAAAATGAAGGATAGTGTCCAAGTTACTAACCTCGATCACAACAATTTATTATCACGAGCAGTTCCTGCGATGACGTCAAAGCTGCATTACATCTACATTTGTAAAGTTCTTACTGACTAATAATTAGTTTATACTTCAGGGTGCACCAGGAGTCAGTAAAGCACATTTATTACTGAGAAACATTTTAGCTTCCGGCAATCATAAAAAAACAAACACTAAATCCCTGCAGCATTAAAATAATTCCAGAATTAACTGTGTCAATAGGGCAAGCAATAAAATGATGTTCCAGATCAAGTTAATGAATATTTGTGCAGTTAAGCGTTGGAGGGAAATACGCTGTCCAAAGTACCACTTCTATTCACTCTACGCAGGCCAAAAATAGTGTTATTTTCATAGTGAGGTTAATTCTGTGTTTCACACCAGCCTTCAAGGCAGCACTCCAGCAGTAGTTGATAGGTGTTAATATCTAGCAACGCCTCTATGGAGGGACTAGTTTCTGCAGTTATTTCAGTAATGTGTAAATCTCGTCTCAATTATCGTATATTATCACATGCCAAGTTTAAACAGCTGGTGCGACCGGCTGAAAAAAACGCTCTGCTGATACTGAGGCCATAGTGGAGCGCCACATAGAAAGAGAAGCAAAGGCGTGTTCGTGCCAGCAGGCAGGAAACACCTGAACACCTTGGCTCCCAGCCACCGCTGGACTACGGCTTCTGGTGGAACCACCATAAACAGACCCTTAAGGTTGTTAGGGTAAGAGAGAGCATTTTGGTGCTGGGGGGGTGAGGTCTGTGTGTGCAGTAGGGGGAACATTGCTGCTAGAAATGAACACCTGCCTCCTTATTGTCGCCCCCATAATCACCTTTCTTTGTACGTGTGTGGGAATAATTGTGCACAAGATTAATAAAGTTCTTCTCACAGGTCGGATATTACAATATGACTTACAATTTACATTTTCTCTATCTTCACATTTGTCTAAACTTGGTTGTTCCTGACATAATGTTTCCAGGGTGTGTGTGTGTGTGTGTGTGTGTGTGTGTGTGTGTGTGTGTGTGTGTGTGTGTGTTGTTTCTGACCTGTTGGGCCATGTTCTTGCTGGTGTCCATGTGCCCCCCTAGTGGAGGGAGGACTCACACCTCAACATGACCTTCCCTAGTGTACTGTGAGTCCTCTCCTTTCAGTGCTACTGTAACTCAATCCTCTCCTTCACTTTAAGTCTTCAATCCACACTTTTCCTACTTAGCCATAGTTTTACTTTAGCCTTAATATTTTACTGTCTGATTTATCACACTACATTTAAAGTGAAGTCCAGAACCGTCTGATAAAGAAGATATTTTCTTTGTCATGACATTTTGACAGTAGATCTAAGAAGTATGGAAACAGCAGCAGTGTAAAAAACAAAGGGTTGTTTCATCAGGGTCATTCCATTAAAGGGGTTTCAGACCTCGGCCTGTGCTGTGGCCTTCCAAACATCCTTTCTATGTTATTCTTTCACTACGTCGCATCGTGGTGCCCTGAAAACTAACATTATTGTGTTCGACACACCTGTGACCGTCTGATTTGATTAAATGAGCCTCCCACTCCTTTTTTTAGCAATCTGCCTGTTTTTCAACACTCCGTGTCCTCCTTTCACTCCCATCCACCGACTGTGCCCCCCCCCCCCCCCCCCCAGGTCTCTGTGTATTTCACCATGGTAACAGTAGGTAATGTCCCTGTTCCTCCTCTCTGACATTTTATCCTCCTCCATCACCCTTTGCCGTGCGCCTTTCCATCTCCCCACACTGGAATTACCCTGATTATGATTATAGCTGTGATGATAATGATAACCACTGCAAAATTGCACTCTCTCTCTCTCTCATATCCAACACCCAGGAGATTATGATTGACTGAAAGGCTGCCTGCAAATGTTTCCCCCCACGTCTCATTTTTTCTTTTTAGATTTCCTCAATCTCTTTGTTTCTTTCTTTTTGTGTGTGTGTCTCAGTTGGCTTTTTGAGACTGTCCTTGCTCCCTCCACTCATTGCCCATGCTCTTTCCAGCTCACCTCTTGTCTCTTTTCTGTGTTTTTCAATTTTCTGCCAGTCTTTCATCTCTGTTGTTGTGCTCCTTTCAACCTCTCCTGGTCCGTCTTACCTCTGCCACTTGGCCTCAGCTCTCTCCCGTCTCCCTCCTGGTTCATCCCCTTATTTGTTCTCGTCTCCCTCTCTCCGCTCTTCTCATCTTGTGCCTGCGTATTCTACTGCCACAAAGAAACCAGATAAATTTGCTTTTTAGCCATATTGCATTCAGGAAATAATGATAGAGTTGCCTCTTGAATATGTGAAGTGGACAACATGAAATGGGTTTGTTACGCTCCCTCATCTTTCATTGATGTATGCCCTTCATTATGCGTTTCCTGCTCTGCCTTTCTTTTTCCTTCGCCAGTATTACATTAAAATCCATGTCATCTACAAGATGAACAAAACCTTTTTAAGAACTGAACTAGTACGGGGCGAAAATATATATAACAATATATTTGACCGAAAATCTCAATATCGATATGGCCACAGTATTGTACGATTGACCAGATGATTTTTGATAACTAATCATTAGTAATTCTGATATAATGTGTAAATTGCAAATAATAGAACAGCTAGAACAGTATGTTAAGTTCAGAAAATGACATCACTTAACTGTAATACAGCCTTGAAAAGACTTTTGTCATATTACGACATTACATCTAAGATGAAATCTAGTCTCATGTCACAATATCAATATCATTTTGATATTTTGTCCCAGCCTCAAACTCTTCACTGCTGCCGTAGACGGAGGAAGCATTTGGCACTTTGCCTCATGGTGCGTTTCCATCCGGCTCTTTCTTTGCAGATTTGCACAAAAACAAAATCTGCATCCACGTTTTTTTCGAAAATTGGTTAAAATTTGTGATACTTTATATATTCAACACTAAATATTACATGAGGGCACACACGGTAACTGATTTTGAAGGGCTAAAAGCAGTGACATTGTTAGATGACTGTAGCTCTCCACACAGACAGACAATAAGCCTCAACACCAGAGCCAGCACCAGTATGTTTACTGGCTACTGGTACCAGTATCTCACAACCCATCAGACCACGTTAGGCCCTAATGGGTTTGATCATGAACACCAAGGATGGATCTTACACACACGTTGTACTGGGCTCCAGTGCCACCAAACATTCTGTAGTTAAACCATCAGTTGCACTTCATAGTAGTGGATCAGGAGGGGAAATATGAAGTCAAAGCAGTGCATCGACACAGTTCTGTCTTTGTTTGTTTTGGTGATATAACAAATGTGCACATACAAAATAGAAACTAATACAATTAAATTTATTTTAATATTAATATATTATTTACATTTCTTTGAGGATAAACTCAACTCTGTATCTGTTTTATTCCCTGTCAACCTCCCCATCTCCCTGTGTGTGTGTGTCAGGGTCTGCTGAAGGCTCACATAGGCCACCCTCATACCAGAACCACCATCCACAGTCTGGATCCATGTTGGGCTTCAGGTAACCGGCATCTCTGTCTCTCTCTCTTTTGTGTATATTTTGTTCCCTCACTCAATCAAGTTATCTAACTGCTCCTTCAGCTTGCTTGTCCCTCCAGACTTGTGATATTATCAGTTGGATATTTGAATATCAATACTGTGTGAGCGCCGCAGTCCCATCTGCCTCTGTGTGTGTAATCTCCTCGGTATCATCCGCTCGACACTATAAGCAAAGATTACTGACATATTTTCTCCATAGCTGAATGTTAATATGAGCAGGGTATTCATGGGAGGGTTTCCACTCATTATATGAATCAATGTGTAGAGAATACATCAGCACTGGGTTGACATGTTTATAGAAGATCTGTTGACGAAATCTAACGGCTCAATTGGAATCCATTGCAAAGTTCTTACATTGTTCACATAGTTATGGCTTGCATTGTCACGGTAAAATCAATGGTATCAAAGAGACAGAATATGTTATAGACTATCCACTGTTCAGCACTAAACACAGGCTACAGTGTTAATTGTTTATTCTGCATTAAGTTACAGCATTGAATGTTATTCTCACGGAGACAACAATGTGTCTGAGAGTAACTTCTTGTTATCAACGAGAGAGATGATTATCATCAGAAATAAATCCACTTTTAACTCAGAAACAGGGCTGCCACAGAGAAGAATAACCCGTACTGTTGCTTTTATAAAGTCATATCTTTTATGCACCTCTTGCTTCCATTTGCAATTTGAACCATATAATGTTTCCTAAATACCTAAGAAGGGCTTTAAAAGCAGGAGGATTGGGACGTTCTGCTTCGGCACCACTTTGGTACTTGTGTGTGTGTGTGTGTGTGCGTGTGTGCGTGTGCGTGTGCGCGTGCGTGCGCGTGCGCGCGCGCGTGCGTGCGTGTGTGTGAGTGACATGACATTGTCCAAAACATACAGGCACTGCTGCTGTGCATACACTGGATGGTCTTTGTTTTTGTTGTATATTTTAGATCCCAGCGACATGGATGCCACCAAACAACCGCCAATATCTGGTACGTTTATTACAGTCATGGTGTGAAGACGGCCTCACAGATAAGATGACGGATTAGAAGATGGACTGTGGTTTAATAAGCTGCAGATACCAACGTGTTTACATGTTTATTTCTGTGATTCTGTGTGTGTGTGTGTGTGTGTGTGTGTGTGTCAGGAGATTTCCTGAGTGAGGCTTGTGTGTATGAGGACCAGCTGGACATGAAGGGTCTCAGGAAGTGCATGGAGACCCAGCTGGAGGACTACAACTGAACTCCTAGCGTTGTGCCCATGAGCGTGGTGCTCTTCTGAGACACCATCGAGCACAGTGCATGTGAGAACACATCACACACACACACACACACACACACACACACACACACACACGCCCTCAACACATATTTAAATGGACACGCAGTGCCGAAAATCCCCCTGATGCATCAACTCACAGCGACAGTTCTTTCCAGTCAATCCAATACATTACCACAATCAATAGAAGAGGTCCTCATCCGCTGCACTCTGATGTGTCTTTGCTGTGTTCACTGTTTGCCAATTTTGTGATTCAGACCCAGTTTGAAGCTCCTTTGTGACACACAGCAGGAGGCTCAGCTAAAAGCTACCCTGTAGCTGAGAGAGAGAAGGCCTCTCAGCACCAGGCTCTGCTCTCTACACACTGCTGTCAATCGGCCACTTTACCACACGCCACTGCAAGTCAATAGCTCCACATTACTATAGAAACATCACGGATCAACACTCCACTGATGGCTTTTGTGTTGTCCTACGTCGTTTGCACATGGCTGTGGGTGCTGTGGGTTTGTGTAGGAGTGAATGGAAATCCGTGAACACTGACGACACTTCTAAAGAAAAAAAAAAAAGTAAATCTGAACCGTTTTTTGGGGGCAAAGAGTAGAAGGTTGGTGACGATACTAATCAGATGCACTGCTGATTGAGATGAAATTAAAGAATTTGGCAGTTAGTCAAAACTGTTTGATTGCAGTCTATCGGATCTTATCCATGCAAAATAATCCAGTGTCTATAATGTTAGTTACCCCCTTTGTCAGTTGTGCAAGCTCCAAAATACCCATCCTGTTTATTATGTTGTCAATGCCGAGGGCTGCGAATACGTTCCAATAGTATTATCTGCTCTGAAAGTCTCCAGTCGCAGCATGAAAGACTCTTGCTGACACGCCTTTTGGGAAACAACCCTGAGCCTGAATCAGTGTGCAAGTGTTTCCTTTCCTTTCCATGTAGTCAAAGACATCGCCGCGTCTGTGTGTAGGTGTGCATTTATTCATGTGTTTGTGTGTGTGTGTGTGTGTGTGTGTGTTTTTCACCTCAGCGGAGCCTGTCTGAGAGCCAGGCATTCCAGGAGGAAGTCACCAAGCAGTACGGCAAGCAGCAGTTCAAACAAGGTGAGATCCCACACACGCACACACACACACACACACATGTTGGTACTGCTGGTATCAGTGTTGCACTTTGAGAAAGAACAGGACTATATATCTGATGCACTCTCCTCAGGAAATCACCCAAACCTCTAAGAAATTAAAACAAGGAAGACTGGAACCAAAGACGGAAATGAAACCATGGCCTCATATATCTTCCATCAGTCTTCTGCTTCAGACCAGGGCTCCACTCACACACTCACACACTCACACATGCCTCGTGCCGCTGCTCCTTCACCACGTATTGAACTGCAACGGTTCTCTGAACAGAGAGAATGATGAAAGTCGCCATATTGCAGCGGTATGGAGATTGTTGTGCCTCAGATTGAGAAAGAGAAAAGAGGAGCTCATCGGCGCGTAATTGCTCTGACTTATAATGCTGTGACTGTCTGAGCATTAAATATTAATTGTCTCAAACTGCAGCCCTTATGTTGCTGATCTCCACTAAATGGAACACTTTACACAGACGCCATTTGTCACAGTTATTTTCTGTCATCTCACATTTGGTCCCCTGCTAAAAGGAGCTCCCTTCTGATACTTCAGTATCAACAAAGTGACATTTTGAATGTGAAAGCAGAGGTAAATTGGATTTATTCATCTCTTTGAGATAATCAGGCGTTCTGTATTCCTTCAAGTTGTATTTATTCAGGAAGGGTTGATGGAGCATACTCGTGGCTACGCTCTCCAACTCTTGTTCATATTCACACGGGAGAACTACTGTACCTCGTGCAACTTTTCTACTAATGGAGGTGACAAGCTCCACTATAGCGGAGGGTGACTCTGAAGTAGTGTTTAAGCAGCAGGGAAAATACTACTGGTTCAAGGTGCAGACCGTCCAAAGCTCAGAAATATCATTTATTTTTGTCCTATCTAAAAGATCCATGAAAGACCTGCTCATTTGACAATGGAGCCAATTTGTAGTTAATGACTTCCTCAATTATTCCAACAAAAACAGGATAAAGAAGTTCAGCTCCTGACTTATTGACCTTAATCACCTTTTTGATGAATTAAGTCTCGGCCTTTGTCCTCTCATCCTCTTCAGTCAGCTATACAGAAGGTGATTTTTCTGTCCTTGTCTACAGACAGACAGAAGCATTTATTTCTTTTGTTCTTATTTACATACGTACGTATTGAAAATGTTTCATTTTTCCACGGTTTCAAAAAGTTTCACAGAGTTGGAGTTCCGTAAAGCCGCTAAAATCAAACACAGTGTTGATTTCCAGCTTGAGATTGTTCCCACCGGCTACAGCCATTTGGTTCAAGTTGCTAGGAACTGCTGGGCAAACAATATTTCATTTCAAATATTGTCTCTGTCAGAACACCAAGATAGTAATTTTCGGGTTATTGAACAAACATTTATCCAAGGCATTAGATTGTCGCGAATTCTCACTTTTTGTCTCGGTTGTATTTAGTTCCCTTCACCCTAAAGCTGAATGTGGATATGTGAAGTTTATATTGATTTAGACTGGCACCTCAAGAGTTTGACTCTACAACTACTTGACTAATTCTGAATTCTGAGTTATCCAGTCAACTCTCCGATGGATGAGTTTAGTACAACCTCTATTTAACTATACGATCATCTGCATCAACAGGCAGGTCAACCAAAATAACAATAAAAACACGTCATTCATCCTCCAGGATCTGCCTCACTGCAATAGTAGACTGTGCTATGAACTAAACCAGGATCAAGGTTCATGTGCAAGAAAGATTTAATTTAATAAAATATTATGAAGGTGGACAAACTATGCTAAATGCAGTTTAAACATAAGGTGCAAATGTGTGTGATTCATGTGGGACTTGTGACAAACAGTGTTTCCAAAAGGCCTTAAATTATAGCAGTCAGCAGTTTAAGTGCTAAAAACACTGTGACTCATCTTGACATGGTGAGCTCCATATCATGGGCCAGAATGTTTTACAGTTAGTTTTGTACATAGCATATATGAGGAGATTATAGGATATCATTTAGAGGAATGGATGAATACTAATATAGCATGTTTCTGTTGTCTCTCTTCCTCTAGGTGTGCAATGCTCTGCCAGGAGAAACCAATGTCATGGAGCCTCCTGACTCCCTGCTCAGCGACCTGATAGAGCGAGTCAGGAACAACCTGCACCCAGTGCTCTGTGGGAGCCCAGTGGGAGAGCCCTTCAGGTAGACACTGTGTCCCATATCAGCTATATATCTCTTGTTCATTTATCGGGAGCAGAGCGATATGATATTGTGTATGGTGTCCTGTAGCCATTTGTCTTCAGCCCTCCTGATGTATTAGAGCATAGGTTTGGACTGGATTCAGACGGCCTCTTTTCAACCAAACAGCAGCACTTAAAAAAATGTGGTTTTGTCATGAATGACGACTCTGTGCTCTCGCTGTGGTTCTACTGATGACTAAAGTAGCCCACATTTCATATTGTTCGCTGCCCAAACCTCATGTGGTGCTGTAAAGATGTGATTTACAATTGCATGCATCAATCACATCCCATAGAAAATAATCTTGTGAATCTTGCATGAGGATCATGATGCAACCGCCTCTTACAAAATTAAATGGACTTATTAATCAATTCCTCCCTGAATTTCGTCCAACAATACACATGAATGAATGGGAACTAAAATATGAATATGGACGACATTAACATTATTTCCCATTATCATTTTTAATGATTAATGAACGCTTATAAATAAAATAAATAAATAAATAAAATAAAACCAGAGCTGGCTTGTACACAATGTTTTCCTGCCTCCTCTTTTTCCTCTCATCTTCTCATCTCTTTGAGTATCCTGTTCTCTCTTGTTTCGCACCCTTCTGACCTGTAGTCCTCAATGAGTACATTACCACAGATGAATAGCCCTGCCTGTACGACCATAATTAGAGCAGAACATTTCATCTGCTAATGTGTTTGGCTAGGCACTCGCCGTGCACCTACACTAACTTCCTAGCCCGTCGACACACAGGTTCGTGAAAAGGAGCGGTGTGAATCACATTTCCGGGCTTCTAGGCTGAAGAGCCGCTGCACTTAATGGCACATCAGCCTCCCTGTAGCCGCTGCATGTGAATCGTTGCTTTAACAACATGCTGGGATTCTATATTTCTGATACATGTAATTAAACCAAACCAAAGTTTGAGAACAGGGTCGCTCGTATTGATTTTTAATGTTATTATGTCGGTCATATAGAGGCATCAGTATTAAATCAGACCATTTCATAACCAGTTAAAAGTTACTCAAAGTAACTTTAATGCTCAGGATTTTGCTCTTGTGTGTATTTTGTTCATCGGGTCTGTGTTCAGTGTTGTAATAATCCCCTTTTAATGATTTGAAAAAAAAGTTTTAATTTAAGGAAAAACACGAGTGGTCTTACATGAACTTCTGCCCCTACATGCAGCTCCTCAGTATCACCTCGAGGACAGTGGCTCTCGTCTCACCGTGAGACACTGTGTTAATGCCTGATTGACGCTTGAGTTTGAGCAAATGAGGTCTAAGTAAGCTGGGTGATGCTTCAGCAAGGACCCGAGGCTCGCTGTAATTGGAAACGAGAGGCTGGTTGCTGTGGCCGAAAGGGTGAGCTGCCATTCTCTCTCTCTTTCTGCTGTCACACTCGCACACATGCAAACACACACATACACACACTGTTCCTCACAGCACCCCTCCATCTTTTTTTTTAATTCACTCACACACACACACACACGCACACACCCACACTCATTCACGGCCCCGGTTGTAATTAGTGGTATAGGGTACTGGTCACACGTAATGCTGCTAATTGGGCTGGCAGGCACCATTACCCAGAGCTAATCACCATTCTCTGGGTGACGAGGCGTCCTGGCCCTCTGACCACTCGCTGCTAGCAGGATCCATATTACATTGCCAGAGCTCAGAGAGTCCTGCTGCACCAATTAACCAGCAGATCTCACTGACTCCCATACTCTGCCTTACCCTATTTGTAGGTAATGCATTTGAATCGGGTCATGCTGCTTAAAGCCAATGTTGTTACTCTTCTAAAAGAATGCTTGAGTAAAAGGATCACCTCATCCCTACCTGTACCTCTAGACAGACTCTTTGATGTGTGTTTGCTAACAGGAATCGACTCCGTCTGTGGGTTTGCTAGTCAACTGTTCTTAGGCTGCTTTAGCTGCTGGCGTTTCTTACCTCAGGATGACATACGTCTCATCGTCCTTCCTCTGACATGATGAGGCCTTTTAGAGCCCTATGAAATGCATCTGGCCCATCAGAGCCTCGAGGCTAGCCGACCTGTGAGTGCAGCAGCCTTTGAATGGGAGGGAGGGAGAGGAGGGAGGATTGCTGTCTGGAATCCTGAACGCGGCTGAACAGGAACAGAGAAAGTTTTTTTTTTTTTCAGCTTTCCACATCAGGAGGCTTTCATTTTCGTGCCCATTAAACATGACCTGACTTTAATTGCATTCGCAAGCCTCTTGACCAGACTTCATTTTAAATGAGGGTTCTGCAGCCCTTTCCACGATGCTCGATTTAGCTTGGCCTGACTTGTAATGTCAGAGAGCGGGAGCCTATTACTTTGATTGTTCCTCATAATGGTTCGTCATAACTGAATCAGCTCTTTGTAGAAAGTATATTCATACAAACATGTTTATTTATCCAAGTGAGCAGCTGATTTACCTCAGTCTCTTAAGTTTCCCAACATTCAGCTCAGGATGGATCATATTGTACACTTCACAGTAGTATAGCGTGTTGGAAAACACATTACCTTTACCACACAGACATGCGAGTAACATCAATCTTGTAACTCTTGAATCGTTTTTTTCACTGCTTTCACACAAAATGCATTCAATGATCACATTTTCCAAAATCCTTTCTAATTCATACTCCACCACCTGGAGAACACCATATATTCGCAGCACATTTTTCAAATTGCGAACACGTTCAAAGCAAATTTCTGCAGTAACTGTTTTGAAATATATTTTAAAAAGAATCTTTGCAGAATATTTACAGTCAAATGAAATGATAATCATTCCGCAGCTGATTGCAATTTCGTCTGAAAGCCCAGACGTCCTGTTTCTGTTCTCGTCTCCAAACGGATTCACTATGATTTTGTCTGAAAACATGGAAGACCGGTTGGTGGGGAAAGAAGAGTGGAACGTGTGGAATGTGTAAACCATGGGCTCTCTTTGAGACATTTGGAATTTCAAATCTTTTTAAGTGCTTTAGTGTTTTGAGTGAGTTTTGGAGCTGAGATTAACTGTTTGGCCAAGAGGCATGTTGGTAATGCAGACTGTATGAAGTGTTTTGAAAAAGTCTCGTCAGCATTGACCAATGCTTGTTAATAACAGCCTACTTCAATTATTTCATTACTATTTCATTGTTTTAAAGAAGAGCACATTTACACTCCTCTGCTTCTCCTCCGTGTTGTGCTAGGAATGGATCACGACGTAGCCAGGATGGACGGGAGGAGGAATGATTACAACAACCAACAACTCCATCAGCCTACTCATGGGCTGGTACGTTTGTATGAAGACAGACGGAACATTTATTTTCTATTTTCTCACTTTACAGTTGCTAGAGTTGACTTTTACTGGTCTTCTTCTGTAATTAAGTGTTTCTGTCTGACTTTTCAGAGTGTGTGTGTGTGTGTGTTAGTGTGAGTGTATGTGAGAGAGAGAGTGTGCATCCAGGCTGAGTTGGGAGAGCAGGGGAGCAGGTGAGCAAGCCTCGTTGTAGCCTTTTTTAAGATCAGTGACACATGGGCGAAGGTGGAGGCCATGTCTGTAGAGCTGGAGAGCAAGAAGCAGGTGGCAGAGACAGTGTGAGGAGTACCTGTCTGTCATTGTACAGCTGAAGACAGCTGGACAAGCCGCAGAAGGGAAGCCTTGTATAGTAGCGGTGCTTGTACCTCTGACATGAAACCTTTTTTCCCCGCCACCTTCGGCTGTCCTATTTTTTTTTTCTTTCTGAAACACACTGTTCGACATTCACTTCATCCCGTGACCTTTGTGGCAATCTTACAGAAACAAGACGATGGTTTTTACACAATATGGCAAGGCGATACAGAAACTATGAAGAACTTCTTATGTGCCACCACTTTGTTCCAAACTGAAATGAAACCTGAAAGGTTGACATTTGCAGTTTTAAGTGAAATGTCTCGATAGCTACTTGATGGATTCATGGGCATTCATGTTCCCCACAGGAGAAAGTGCAACAACCTTAGTGTTGCCTTAAAGCTACGGTGGGTGAAGTATTTTTTTCAAAAAAATGTTATATTTGTTGAAATTTTCTTTTCAATGAAACTATTGGATGGCCTGCAGTGGATAATTGGATATCGTCTGCATAGGTGGTCAAATAAGCTAGAATATAAAGAGTGTCCAGCAGAATGTATTAATCTCTCTCAGCATCTGCCCTTCATATATTACAATGGAACTCAACAAGAAGCAGAGCCTGTGGCCACCTATTTTCTGTCCTTTCTCATTTACCATGGAGTCTGTGAATAAAACGCAGATGACAAAGATCAAGTCCCATGGCTGTCCCCCAGCATTGGTGGAGACAGTGAAGCGGGCCATCATGATCCTCCAGGGGCAAAGAGCCCACCTGGGCGGAGGCCAAGAGACAGCTGGGAGAGAGACGGCAGCAGGATGAAGGGATGAATCGGGGAAGGAAATGAAAGGAGAGAGAGATGCGGGGAGACGGAGCCATTTGGCCCTGGCAAAGAGGAGAGTGGGAGTGTGGCAAAGAAACACTGAGAAAATGGCAGCAGTAAAACCTGACGAGTAGCTTACAGATCGTGTACAGTCACTCAACGCATAGAGAGAAACGGGGGAGACAGGTAGAGCTACTCTAAAGGATCATTTGTAGGATTTTTAACTTGGGGTTTATTTTAGGACATCTTCATTTCCATGGCATGGCCATGTTGTTTAATTGAGGCCATTACGTCTGTAGGAGTAATGTCAGCTGAATGATTGGCTACGGTTAGGATTGCATTCATTGAACGCCTCGTCACTCAAGCAGGTGAGAATACGAGTTGAGCTTTGGCATATTTGTGCCATTGTAGAAGCTGCAAAATGAATACTGTAACAGTTGGGTGCGATGCAATATTTTCTTGCACGCCGCCCAAATGTTTTTGCTTGCATTTGACACCTTCGCACTTTTGCATCTTTAAAGTGCTTCTTTCCTTCCCGCTGCCTGTGGATTTGGAAGCACACTTACTTTCATTTGCCGATATTTATATATTTATATTTATTTTTGTGCTTTTCAAAGAGGATTACAGAAGGTGAAAATTCCCTATCAAGAAGTCGAGATTCAAAGTCACACATTCGCAATATTATCACCTGAAGTTCGTTTTGTAATTAGATTCTGTTTACAGAAGATGAGATGTGATTTGTGGAAAATCCTTTTCTTAAGTGCTGTAAAGTATAATGAAGTTCGCCAGCGTATACAGGTGAGATGTCTCCCCTCTGACTCACTGAGCTTATTTTCATCTCGATGATCACATCCTGTAACGGTGGAGCCGTCGGAAGGAAAATGATAAAAACACATAAAATACAGAGCAGCATGATGATTTGGGGAGATCGAAAGGAAGGTCACAAAACAAGGAAACATTTTTTAGGTTCGGAAATTATTCAAACTGAAGGTTTGAATAAAAGAAGGTAACAGAGAAAAGAACATTTCCACTTTTCCTCGGTCTGTGTGCCCTTCAAATTTGTCACAATTGAAGTAAACTTCATCAAAATGTAGTATGTTGGACCTTGTGTTTAAGATGATCAGCAAGAAGTGTTTGTTTTCAGGTGCGCTGAGATACAGATACCCATGGTCACTGGGCTCAGTTTCCTGTCTCAGGCCGCGACAGCGAGGGACCGGAGCGTTCTCACACTCTTACCTGAGTCACTGGTCAGTACATTTAAGTTGTCTTTAAACGGTCTATTGACTGAGATTAGCTGTAGTCCGGTGGACACACTAATGCAAAGACACTTAGAAATTGAGCAAACAGAGCGTCCACTGTTGCACTCTGGGCGACTTTGGCCTTCCTGCGTTTGTTGTGAACAACGTGACTTAACTGATGTCACGCAGTCATCAGCGGAGCAAACAGAGGAGCAGCTTCACCACTGTAGGCATCAGAGTCCCCAAAATATGCTCTAACATTCTGTTCTTCTGAGGAAACGAACAAACCCTATTAGGCTTTTATTATTAAATAGATGAACAGAGTTTCTCTGTGCAGTGTTTTGTGGGAATGATTGTGTTGCATTTGGCTTTGTTTTTTCAATTATTACTCTTCTCTGTGTATTAAGTGTTATGCACTAACAGAAGTTGCTTTGATCAATTCATGTGGTGTTCTCCTCTCTCAGGATGGCATCTGATGGTATACCTTCAAGGCCATGGCTCTGAAGTGGAACAACAATACGGAGATGAAACGGTAAGTCTTGGCTCAGAGAGTCTGGTAACTGGAATAAGGCCATTATTGTATTGTCTATACTGATGAAAAGTTACATTTACGGAGCACAAATCATGGGCATCTGAGTGTCCACATAGAAAATGCAGAGAATTCTATTCAAATTTTCCATTGAGGGCGTGGACTACAATCTGATTGTACAAATGTCTATTTATAGCAAACATATGTGTGTATTCTCCTTTCTTTTTGCTGTTACATTTGTTGCCATTGATGATCACTTTAATCCGGTTTTCTACATTTCGTAGCTATTTTGGCAGTAACACAGGAAAGGTGGTTAACAACTTAACATTTAGACTGAGGATTGACTTTTTGAAGTCTTTATCGCTCCACGCCTGTGTGCCTGCATTGAAATATAATGCAAAGTGAACTTTGACTTCCCATTGATATGACAAAGTGTGTGTGTGTGTGTGTGTGTGAAATGTATCACGGAAGTTGAAAAGCCTTTTTTATCGTTCCTATTTGATTCAAAATGTTTGTGGAATCCATTCCCTTTATTGTTTTGTGCTACATTGCAGTCAGACCTGTGTAGCACTTTCCCCCTCTTGTTTCCCCCGACATGTACAACTCAATTTGTGTCCCCTTGCGGGCAGATCTCTGGTCTGGCTGCATATTTCCATCGACTTCCTCTTTGCCTCTCTTGCCAGCTTGGAATGTTGCTTTGCGTTGTGTGATGCAACTGAAGGGCATTTGCTCCATTTGTTATTTAGCGACCCAGAGCAAAGTTTTTTTTTTTTTTTTCACATATAAAACTTGGATCAGTTGAGGGTCGTTACAGAGTGCTTTGTGCAGGGAGTGGAAACTGCTGCAGCTTCAATCCGTTGACATCGTCAGGGGGGGCTTTGCCTCTCTAGGCAATCACCTGTGGTGCCTCTTGTCACTGGTTACCTCCCATGTTCTTTCACTACTCTCTCTCTCTCTGTAGAGCAGTTCAGCCCTCAACAGGTTGAGGAGAGTAATCAACGTATTGAAAACATGTTGAACACGAGAACATGAGCCCACGTACGGACGTTCATAATGCAAGCCAGATTGTCCTGAGCTGTTATCAGCTGAGGCGTTCTGGTCATATTTCAGGACGGCTCTTGATAGTTGAAGGGATTTACTTTGACTGGATATCAGATAAGCCATCAGTAGTGGAAAGCTAGAGAACGCCTCAAAGAAGGTTTACAGGAGCTAATACGTCCTTCCTGTTTTCCAAAACTACTGGCTCTTCTGTTTCCTCCCTCGCTCTTAACTCTCTCTAAACTTAACTCTTTTCATGTGTGTATATGGTCTGAGTGGCAGGTTGTTGTCGAGCATATACGTGGAGCACTTTATTTCAAGAGTAATCTGGATAAGATAAATAGGCCTCGTCGCATCAAATAAGCTCATTTCAAAATTCAGAATTTTGAAATGGTTGTTTTAAAGGTTTCACAATTTGTATAAGAACTAAACATATGCAATATCTAATTATTTTCTATTGTCACTTTCCAAAAGATTTCCAAATGATGACAGGTGTTTGGCTCTTTTTATGTCTCCACCTCGAGTAACACTCCAAATACCAAAGCAGCAAAACAATGCGTCACGCACTCAACTCCGTGGTTGTCATTAGTTTGCTTGAGGTAGATCGCTTACGCGTGACAGATCCTTTATTAGTGATTATTAAAGAAAATAGGACACATACTGTGATCCAAATGTGAAGTAAAGGATCAGACGAGCACCCTGTCACTCTCAAATAGATTTACAGACCTCTTAACACTAGAAGCTACGCCTAACTTGAATGGTACTGATCAGGTTACAAACACAAAACAACCCCGGAGCCTTTATATTCATAAAGGAATTGGAGGATGAAACATCTTGTCTAGCAGCAGTCTGCGTTACATTGTGGCAACAAAGTGACTCTGACATATTGTGTGTTCCTTTAGGTCCTGAATGTGTCGTCTCATGGAGACCTGGCTGCAGAGATTACTGCACTATCAAAGAGAGAGCGTGAGAGGGCAAAGGGGAATCAGACTATTTTTCCATCTCGCTCTTTAGGTCATCGTTGTTTTCATCGTCCTCCATCTCCACAGAACCTCTCTTCTCTCGGCTTTCTTTTCTCTGGCCAATTTCTTCCCAGTGTGTGTGTGTGTGTGTGCACCATTCGGACAGTTTCGTCCTCTTTGGTCTCGCTGACCTTTCTTTCTCTCTTTAGGTCTTTGCTCTGCTCCGTCCGCTCCCACTTCATTCAGCTGCCAGCTCACAATGTAGCCACAGCGTGACATTTAGGGACAATTGAGTTGTGGCGGTTATAGATTGCGACTGCAGAGTTTGAGAGTGGCGTGTTTGTCTAATAGCCGTGTCGTCTGTTCCTTCTGGCTTGACAATAATCAATAACCCTTTTTGTCTCTTTGTTCATCCATACAGTACACCCATCCATTGTGCAAAGACAAGTAAAGCGAGGCATTTCATTTATAAAGCACGTTTCATACACAGAGGTACGTTTTTCAGTCTGGATTTAAAGAGGAGTAGAAGTATTACTTGAACTATCATAAAATACAACAAAGTTTATTGGAGAAACCTGTTTACCCAACATATAAATAAAGTCCTAATATTTTACCAATGGGAAAAGTCATGTAATTATGAAAATGAACACACTCCACAGAGGGGAGTCCTGCTGTGCTTCACGTCAGCCTGTCTCATTATTTCAACTCTTTCTGGTAAACCCAAATACACTCGACTGTTTCAGTACCGACACTAAAGCAAACACAGTTATTAATATCAATTGTATTATTATCTCCGCCAGAACAATCATGCGATCCTTCACATTACGCCAGCGGTCGTTGCAGACCCATCTACTGAGGGCACCTTTCGAGTTCAAATGATTCTTTTTGACATCACATTTCTGGTTTATTAAGGTAACCGTGCCGAAAGAGGCCACTGGCTCACACAAGGGTATCAGATCAGCTGGAAAACCCACCATAGTCGAGATCAACTTGCTACCAGAGAGGTGAGCTGTAAGGAAGAAGGGATTGAGGGAGGATGACATGGAAGGGATGGGGAAAGGAAAGGAGGAGTTTGGAAAAAGTTGCAGAGAGGACCAGAATAGGGCAGATGAACAGAGAAGGCTGACTGGTTAAAGGGCACTAAAGCTGCAAGAATGTGTTGAAAAAGAGTGGAAAGAGCAGCAGGAGGAGGAAGTGGGGGAGGAAGAGTTGGTAAGAAATGTGTCAGAAAGAAGTTAGTGGATGACCTGAGGGAAAGAGACTTACAAGAAACGTGTTAACAACTTTTCTGAGAAGTCTCTGCAATACTAATACAGTATCCACAATCCACAATACTAAAGCAGTAACTGCAAGACAAATTTAGTATTATTATATTTTTAGTAATCTCATAATTATATATGCATATGATTTTGTTATATTCAGCATGCAGTGCTGGACTACAACCGATGAATATGCTCAAAAGGTATACAATGCCTCTATAGTGCTCACTGTGACATCAGATATAATCAGTATTTTACATTAATATCTCTCATATTAGATTTATATTGACAATGGGTCAGATCACTCTGTGTAATGTGAACGGGGTCGCTTGTAGTGCAAGTAGCGATAAGGCACATTATGTAAACTATTGATGGCATTTGTAACTCCTGAAAGATGTACGTTGTACTGAGGATATGTGAGTTGATTCTGAGAACGGATAATTGATAGTGACGCTGATGATCCATGTGATGTGGGTTATGATTGTTCTTAATGTTTGTAACTATCTGTCTATGTTATATTCTTCTACGAGTCTGAATCGTATTGGATTGATGCTGGCAGATAAAGAGGAGGCTGGGACAAAGAGTGGAAATATAGGGAGATGAGGATCTTATTAAGAGACAGGAGGAGGACAGGGAAATATGAAGGAAGGACGAGGGATGAGCATGCAGGGAGGAGGAGAAAAGAAGACAAATAAGGTGAGGGAGGAGGGAGAAAGAAGACAAACACACGGAGGAGGACAGAGGGCGAGGGGTGGCAAGGAGCCATAGCAGGAGGACGCATGGGGGAGGAAGAGGGATGAGAGAAAAGAAGAGGTGGGGAAAGGGGGACTGATTGAAGATGAAAAGGAGTGCTGAGGTTAGTAGAAAAGTAGTATAAACAGCAAAGGACGGAGACAAAGAGGAAGGAGAGAGCTGAGGGAGGATAAGCAAACATTTGATCATAGATCTGTAAGACGTGAATTTACAACTTTAAGACTCACACAAGACTTACAGAGTGGTACATTGTTATGGTTTTTTTAATACACTGTTTAACATAGATGAAGATTCAGAGGAGAATACCTATTTCACACAACTGGGTATTGTAGAACTGTGGAGGTGGAGACTAGACTCCAGCACAGACTCATTTCCACTGCAGCGATGCTGACGGATGGACTAAAGGAACCTTATTTTACCCTATCAATGTTTTATTCCTAGATCCTCCAAACTAGTAGCTGCTTCCCTTTTGTTCCTTTTCTCTGCCTCTCTACCTTTCTCTCTCTTCCCTCACTCCACCTCTCCTAAGCTGTCTGCTGGGATCAAACTTTTAGCTCTGACTTTGTTCTAAGTCAGCGTGTTCTTAAAACTAAAGGGAAAGCTTTGGCGCTGCCCGTATGAACTAGCACCCACACAGAGCACCATGTTTAGACCTTAGGCAGTACTGATAACCAGACGGCACGTACTCGTGTTGGTGCACTACATGCTACATATCTGGGGCCCAAAAAAGCAACGATTAGTATACCAATATAATTGGTCCTGACCCCCAGGTTGAGAACACTCAAAACAGTGACTTTTTGCCATTACTGTAAGTAACACTGTGTGAGTATTTATCCTCTGCAGTTGCTCGTGCCGTGGTCTGTTTGAGGTCCACAAGCTGCTCTTTAGCTTCCAGATGTGTGCCAACTCAACAGCTTCTTCCTCCTCCGAGGACTCGTGAGAAACCACAGAACACACAAACATCGTCTTTTCTTCTTATTTGATGTGAGATCATCCAACAGGGCAAACCTTCCATGTTCAAAGGCTTGGAGCACACGTAATGCCCCTGAAGGCATCCCTCTGTGTATTCAGATGTAGAACTGTGTAGAAGTTATGCTTTCCCTTCAAAGACGGACCGTTCATTCACACAATCTTCTTCTAAAGTAAGTCATAGATAGCCATTAGAGGATTTTTCCCCCCATAACTCACTAGTTTTCTCAATTGATAAGACGTATGTCATATGACTGATGCATTTTTTGTTTGCTGTCTTCATTGGTAAACTGAATTTGGCAGGATTGTTGGGCTGGCTTGATGAGCCGGATGAGCTGCACAACACATCCCACCAACGGCACCCCCGAGAAACTTTGTTTTACTGCCGGGTTTGTATGTTTTGTTGGAGGGTTTTTATTGTTTTACTGCTGCAGCGAGAATATTCTTCCCACCAGCAACAATAAAACTGGAAGTGAAGCAGGTGTTGGGGCAGGTGTGTGAGTGGGTGTTCTTCGTCATGCGTTTCCTGCTGTGTACTGAAAAGTTTCAAGGTTTTGCTTGACAATTGAGAACAGCTGTATACTTTCTGTATTTGATTAAGAAAACAGCCCTGTGTGTGTGTGTGTGCGTGTGCGTGCGTGCGTGCGTGCGTGCGTGCGTGCGTGCGTGTGTGTTATACCCTAGTGACGTTGTATTCTCTTAAGCTTTTCCTGACAACTGATGATCTATTCATGGCTGCTTGACTGAAGGGAGAAGAGAGTGTGTGGGTTTGTGGATGTCTGTCACTCACTTCCGTTGCTTTATTCCATCAGTGGGAATTAGATTTGACAAAGTTGAGCTCAATATTAATGTGATCACAGGAGGATTTTGCTGCTGCCAAGATTTCTTCTCCCCTCAGCTTAGAGCGGAGTCTAGTGTTTATCTAGCTCGGTTAATGATGTGGGGTCATGATTCATGACTCCTAAATCAGCCAGTTTGATGAAAGTTTCACTGTACATATTCTTAACACAATAAGCCAAACTTTCTTATTATTTCTATGTCTTCATACCCTCTTTTAATGATGTATTGTCTGCCTTTCCCACTTAGTTTCCTCGCTGTTATTTCTCACCCGCTCCATCTTGCTTTGCATTACCTAATCCGTCCATTTTCCCCTCCTATTGCCCAACTGCCCTCCATCACCTCTGAATTCCACCGGTTTGCTCCTTCTTTTAGGTGATTGGGAGAACAGCTGTAATGAGTTGCAGAAGCTGTTTTGAGCTGTCTGCATCAGAAGTGCATATTGTTATCCCGTTGTGGAGCCGCCCGCTCCCTACTGCTCTACAAGCTGTGAGTGTCAGCTGTTAGCCCGTCTATCCCTGTCGCTTCTTCTGTCTTCTTCTTCTTCTCTATCCATGTCGCTGCCTCTCTCTCTCTCTCTCTCTCTGTGTTCGCGACTGTCTGACTGAGCCCACCCACATTCCACCGTAAGCCGCTATTTGATTGCTAAAAAGGCCACCAGAGACTGGAGCGGTGCCGCAATGGCGGAGAACTGTGTCGACTTTGAAAATAAACTGTTTCATGCATCGGGTTGTCTAATTCTGGTAGAAAACTCAACCCCATCACAGGGTTACCATTAGGTGTCAAGTGAGTTACACCTTGTTGGCTCATCTATTCTCTCTTTGGTCTTTGTGGTCTTCGCTGACTCTACTCCCTCTCCTATCCCCAGGTTGTGGAGGAATCCACCAGCAAGACTCCTCTGATCTTTGCTCTGTGTCTATGCAGCTGGGTGGAGCCCACAGGAGCCCTGCTGCAGCTGGCTGAGGCCTCTGGTACGAGCCAGCTCTTCCATGCCGTCTCTGTGGGCCAGGGGCCACATCGCCAAGACTGAGAGCATGATGGAGGAGGGCGTCGAGATGGGTACAACCACATCTTTGCTTTGTTGTCCGGCCTGCTCTTCCGTCTCTGATTTGTTTTGTTGCTTCGCAGGGTTTCTTCTCCCACGAGTGTTTCTTTTAGGCTCCAGTGTCATTTGCGTTTGACAAAGTGCACCGAATACTTTATGAATATTTGATTGATTTGGTTTATTCAGATGAATCTTTCACCCACCGTATCGACCCACTGTTTCCCTGCTCCCTCGTGCTCATCAGCGTGATTTGCAGCTATTTATTATACTGGCGGAGGCCTGACTGTCAGTTTCTATGCTTTGTTGCCTTTCAGACACGCCTCTCTGCAGCTAGGGAAATGTCACTGTTATACATCAAGCAATTTGTTTGTTTGGGGAAGTCAATTTTTATTGTCTTTCCTTTGATTCATTTTCACCCTTCCATGTGCTGCCTCTGCTCTGCCTTCGATGCATAACAGTCATAACGGGCCTGTGTTCAAATGGCAAACAATCAACTGCCAACTTCAAATCTACAACCGTATATGATGGTAATCAATCAAATCAAATATATAATCAATCATCCCTTACTCCTACTGTTAATCTTTGTTTTGTACAGGCTGCAACCTCCTGTTGTGAAAAGTGAAGTCACTGCTGAAGTTCCTTAAACTTGCATTATTTCTAATGACCATCAGGTGGAGACTAACCATACACCACACATAAGACACACATGTCTGTAAGACAAGGACAGATCCAGCCAGGGACCAGTTCCTCGCTGTATTCTTTAATTCTTTCAATTGTTTGGCTTGAAAGAAAATTAATTTATCAAACAAGTCTTGACGTGTGCGTAGGCCTGTTTCGACCTCTACACTCACACTAATATACTGTTCATTATGCACTTGATTGATTCATTAGGTCTCTCATTAGGCTTGGAAGGCAGCACTTACTATGATTGTTTCTCAAAAATGTACAAGAAAATAGAGAGGCGTCCTGGTGCAACAACCGTTCAGACACAAACCGTATCAAAGCTACGGCCCTGGTTGAACCCGGTTAGGGACCTTTGTTGTTGTACAACATGTTCTTGCTCCCCATGTTCCCTGTTCATCCATCCATTTACTATCCACTTATCTCGGGCCAGATCACGGGGGCTGCAGGCTTAAGAGGGTAATCCAGACGTCCCTCTCTTCAGCAACGCTTTCCAGCTCTTCCTGTGGAGCCCCAAGGCGTTCCCAGGCCTGAAGAGAAATGTAATCCCTCCAGTGTTTTCTGGGTCTACCATGGGGCCTCTTACCAGTTGGACTTGCCCGGAAAACCTCTTAAGGGATGTGTCCAGGAGGCATCCTGATCCGAGCCACCTCAGCCGGACCCTTTCTACACGAAGGAGCAGCGGCTCTTCTTCGAGCTCGCTCCGGGTGTCTGAGCTCCTCACCCTATCTCTAAGGCTGAGCCCAGACACCCTAAGGAAGGAGGCTCATTTCGGTCACTTGTATCCGCGATCTTATTCTTTCGGTCACTAACCGAAGCTCATGACCATAGGTGAGGGTCTGATCATAGATGGACTGGTAAATCGAGCACTTTGCCTTCAGCTCCCTCTGCACCACAATGGTCCGGTACAACGTCCGCATCCCTGCTGACACCCCACTGAACCGCCTTTCCATCTTACGATCCACCATTTTACCCTCCCTCGTGAAGAAGACCCTGCGTTACTTGAACTTACTCGCTTGGGGGAGTCACTCACCACTTGTCTATGGCTTCACGGTTCTGAAGGAAACCGTTAAACAGTGGCAGTTATTGGCACATCTGCCGTGAGATGGACTCCCATCAGCACGGTGAAGATGTTGGATGGACTGCCTAATGATTGAGTGCCGATGACTATGATGGCAGTGATGATTGATTGGAATGTATGTGTGGTGATGCTTTCTTTGTCAGTGATCTGCTCTAAAACGCTGTAAAGATTCAGCTCAAGCTGAAAGGCTGTTTTGAACCCTGCCACAGTGAGTTAGACTAATGGATAATGACAATCTAGTTCAAATGTATGAGACTAAGTCCTACTCACGACTACTTTGTGAAAATGTGTTCCTCTGCGTTCCATCTGTCCTGTTTCTGTCTGCTTCCGTGCTCTTGGTCTGTATCTTTCATTTCCAAGTCAGTCTGTTAGGATCATGGTCTTGATGCAAACCCCCCAGCTAAGTGAGCGTCTGCTCAGTCCGTACCTGGATGAGTTTGAGAAGATTGCTGCACTGAAGTACCTCATGGCTGGGGTCAGCTATGGAGGTCATGTAACAGATGACTGGGACGGACGTCTTCTAACCGCACACATCAATGACTGCTTCTGTGATGCTCACCAGCCCTTCTCCAGGTGAGACACTAACAGTAACACACAGACACACGTTTTTTTTTATGCCACAGCTTATTGTGCATGGACATAATGTCATTTGTAGGTTTACATGAGCCCCCCTCTTCAAGTGAGGAAGTATGTGCAGACAGAAGGAATTATGAGCTGTTCCTTCAAACTATGCTAAAATATAAATACCCAGTATAAAGGTACTGCATTTAAAATGTGCACTGCTTTAATTTAAATACATACATGTATTTCTGTCCAAATCTATACAGTCCACTGATGTAAAGAAAATAAATGTGCGGAAGCGCACTGCGGCTGCACAACAGCTGACAGAGGCCGTTTACTTCAACTCCCTGCTGAAGGTCCTCATGGTCGCAAAGCACCAGCACCACCAAGTGGACTGTCAGAATACTACAGCCTGGGAAATACAGACACAGTGGCACCCTGATCAACCCCGACAGGAACACTTAGTCGTTGATTTTTTTTATTATTATTTAATCACGAATGCACACAGGCACCAGTGTCCCCTCACTTTATTTCCAACCAACCGCTCTTAAAAATATTTAAGGCCGAGGCAGATTAAAAAGCTATTTCTTATTTACCAAAAGCCAGATGTATTGAGGGCGTCAGGATTTGTTATTCATGCGGTCACGGCATCATTAAGGTGTGAAGCCATATGAATAACTCTGCTCCCAAACCACCTCCTAATGGGCTGCATAATATTTAGATGGAACGATGGCAACTAGTTATGCATTTTAACTTTCATTCTACTGTATTATGCCATTTCTTTTTCTTAATGAATAATATCATATGTTAAGATTCTCTGTCATCCAGGTGAAAGGATGTCAAGATAAATATATTGGTGTCATCCACAAATTCTTCTTTCTCCAAGGAGGATGTAGGCAACCGTGAAGGGGTTCTTTACCTGGAGCGCGTTACACATGCACACGTTCAGACTTTCTCCTTTTTACCTGCTCTTTCTAACAGCTACAAGTGTGTGTGCGTATGACTGTGTTCCATTCGGGATTACTATCTCTTCCCTATGTGTGTTAAAGCCGGGGCTGTTGTGTTTTATAAATGGGGTAATGACAAAGCAGTGGCAAATTTCAAATCACAGTTCTGCAAACATATATTTGTGCCACATGCTGTCAAGTAAGGTAAGACATGTGACGAATGATGGAATACTCAAAGGTGTGTGCATTAACAATCCAGGACATGTGGATGTTGGATGTCTCTGAGACACATTCACATCTTGAGCTTGAACTTTTCCCTTTATTCCAAAAACATCTCTGAATCTTTGCTCAATTCCAGTAGATCCAGATTAGACATGGTGGCTACCAAACTCCCACTATAAACGGGGGGATTAAGATGACAGATTAAACGCTCACACTGTGTGTTTGTGTGTGTGTTAGTTCGTCCCTGCTGGAGCTGGAAAAAGTGAATGCAGACTTAGTGGTGATGCCAGCCAGTCTGGAGGAGCCCTTTCACTGCATCCTATGAAGCCTGTGTATCAACACTGTGGGAGAAGGTGCCATGCCCTCACTCCAAACACACTCACACAGAACACCTTAGAAATAGAAGTCTATTCTATTTCTATGATGGACATATTCCTCTAACATTATCTTCCGAACAAAGTTCTGCTCTTGTGTTTTTTAATTCCTTCATTCCTAATCGAGATGTGTAATTCTTAACTTCTCACTTCTCACACTGATGCTAGTTCTCTACTTGCTGCCTCCCTTTTTCCTCTCTTGGTAAAGTGGGCAGACACAGACTAGAATCAAGAGGTGCTTGGATCAATAATATCGAGACAGCTGCTCTTTGGAGAATGAGTGGTCTTGAATAAAACAATACAAAAAGCGAACGCTGAGTCAGGAGTAAAATATAAAGAAACAATGTTTCTAAGGGGGTAGAAAAACACGAGAAGTTACAGCTTCACTTCCGTCTACACCTACAGTCTATGGGCTACACACTTTTCTACTCCTGTTTTCATTTTCATCACCTGATAATTTAAGCTTTAAATACAAACATTTTCTGTAGTATGCCACCATTTAGCATTCACTTTTACACCGTGGTGTTCCTAGATATTCAGGACTGATCTTTGTGATTCTGATCTGATCAACGGCCAGTCAGACAGCTGCAGGCCCGTCTCTGTACTGACTCACTGGTCTGTTATTAAAGGTGTATTTATCCATCACTCTGCCTGGCTGAGTGGACACACACGTATTGTTCTCCTCTTTCCAACACACACACACACACACACACACCCAGGGATGAGGCTCTGGCAGCATTCCAGCTGTAATTCTGTCTGAACTCTCCATTCTGGCTTCATTATCACTGGACCTCTCTTTACAGTGGGGAGAGAACACAGGGTGCTGTCAGCCTGGGTCAAGAGGCTGCACAAGATTCTGGCTACGTGTGTGTGTGTGTGTGTGTGTGTGTGTGTGTGTATAGTGTGTGTCCACCTTTCAGGGGTCATTCAGGGCAGTTTGTGTTTTTCTTCAAGTGTCTGCTTCGGTCCTCATTACGGGCTGCTGTGCATGAAAGCATGTATGCAGATGTGTGTGTGTGTGTGCACGTGTGTGTATTTGTGAGTACCTGTTCATCAGCTGGAGCATGCCTTGGCCCTCAGTGGCTGAACAAAGCCGCCGTCTGTGGACTAATCGTAGTGTAATAAGCAAAGTAAACCTTCCAATGCCTGCTCCACTTCCCTAAAAAGACCCTGAGCTCATTGTGCTCTAGCCAGCAGCTTATTACTACTGGATGTGCATCTGTGTGTGTGTGTGTGTGTGTGTGTGTGTGTGTGTGTGTGTGTGTATTTCCTTTGATAGCAATATTGGACAGCTATTAGGGCTGCTGCCTCCAGCTGAGCTTCTACTCTGTTCTACTGACCACTAGACTAAACAACTCTCTGTTTCTGTTTTTAAAATGTCTTTCTATTTGTGTCTCTCATCGACCTCCCCCAACTTTTCTTATATTAAGTTATGCTGTATATCTTTGGACTCGACTCATCTGGTGTAAGCAGCAACAACAGCCCCTCATAGACTCTCTGTCCACATCCCTCCATCCCTCTCTTCTCCGCCCCTCCTCGGCATGGCAGCCTGTCATTAGTTCTGAGCTCACAGACTCATGGCTTTAATTTTGGCCTGCCTTCTTCTGTGTCTCCGGCCATTTTGTATCAGGTTCTGCTGTGTGTGTGTGTGTGTGTGTGTGTGTGTGTGTGTGTGTGTGTGTGTGTGTGTGTGTGTGTGTGTGTGTGTGTGTGTGTGTGTGTGTGTGTGTGTGTGTGTGTGTGTGTGTGTGTGTGTGTACTGTATGTTCATTGGTCCTACTGCATACCACTATTCCACTTTCAAACCATTATTTTTTTCACCAAATGGCAAGCATCATTGACCAGACAGATGATAGACTGCACCATTTGGGTTCAGCCTCAACATTTTATTTACTATTAATTTCAAATATATTTGTATTTGCTGAGAATTACATCCAACCTTGATTTGACACACCCAGATACCCAAATGAACAACACACACACGATGTAGTTAATCAAGGTGAGGTAAAGGATACTTTTATGCTAATGTGCATTTCCCCCCAAGCTGAAAAAGAGGACAGAGGGAGGCAGCGACTGAAGGAGACATCAACCTATTCAAACAAATGAATTCCAATGAAGCTTCACACACAAGACGTTTGGAGTCGGTCGGCCTGGACCTCCCCACTGGAAAGGACTCAGCCCAAACTCCTGAAAAGGGAGGGAGAGAAAAACAAGAGAAGGACCCTGGAGAAAGTGAGCCGGGAAGAAGAATGGTCCAGTAATGAGAGATGGGAACCAGAGAGAGGGGGGGGGCTGAGCTCAAGGTTGTATTCAGACGTAAGAATTGTCCCCCTGAAAGACCGAACACGAACTTCCTCAGGGTTTAAGAGCCTCTTTATCAGACCCACGTCTGTGTGTGTGTGTGTGTGTACACACTGGTGGTCTCTGGTTGGGTGGGGACAGAGGGGGGCACTCACAGCAACATGTTGAATTCAAATGTTTTTATTTTTTATGGATAAAAGCTTCAGCTGAAATAAACTAGATTATTAATGTGGTGTTGAAACATGTTAGAGTTATTTTAATGGAGAAATAGTTAACTTTCATGTTTAATACTGTAAGTGAACAATACTTGTGTATCCTAGTACAAGAATGCTGTACGTTTTGTGGTTGATATGCTTCAGACGAATCTATAGACCCTTGTTTGCAAATGTCCGTCATTTCAGTGGACATGACAAGATTCCCAGACGTCTTCTGGGTAATAAAAATCCAGAGGGAGGGAGAGGAAAGGTTATTATGGAGTTTAGTAAACGCTCCTACGAGCCTATTAGATGCGAGCATAAGAGGAGGATGTGCAATCATTTAGAAAGGCGGTTTGATGGGCAGAGATGCAAGATCAGTGATGAGTCTGTCTGTCATGCCTTGCCCATGGGCCGTCTGCATGTACAGGGAATGGTGTTTCATGTTTTTTTGGGGCTGCGAAAGGAGACGCACTGCTTGCTGCTATTCTGTTCAAACAGCAATATTTAGCACAGCAGCTCCCGAGCACATTCTGGATTGCACATTGATGGTATGATAAACTCACAGTCCTGAAGGAAGTGGAAGTTATCTTCTGGAGGCTACCATATATTTATACGTATAAATCAGCTAAATATTCATTTTGAATTTAGACGTCTGATGTAACTGAATAAAATAATGGTTCAGTGCTGCGAGAAAAGAGTTGCATTGCCTTTAATAAATGTGCAATAATGGTGAAGTCTTTCCCTGTGTCCCTGCAGCACTTTAGTCATTTTGCCACTGGATGGCGACTCAGGACAGCTATTATAAAGTTTAGATTGGAAGGCAGCAGAAAGATGTGATCACTTGATACAGACACAACATGTTGATTGCTTTGTGCAAACACACTTTGTTTTAGCAGAGTTTTTAATACTCTGACTTCAGTCTGGGCTGCTTCCAAATAGAATGTCTCACTTCCAAAAGCATCCAGAGGCTGGAGAAAGTCTGGTACAGCACTTGGCCCATAGTCCTAATTGAAGCAAGCCGTTTGTGAGCATTACAAGTACTTGATAGTATATAATATCAGACACGTGAGAGGGGTTGACATGGAATGTTTCCTTGTTGCAAATGTTAATCTTGTAACAGTAATTCAAGCTTTTTGGTTTTCCCATATGTTTGTTTGTGTGCATGTTGTGTGCAGGGCTGGGAGATCGCAGAGGACTGGAATGCCAACATCTGGAAGGTTCGTCAGTTTGCCAGGCTGCGGATGGAGAGCATGGAGAGCACAGGACGTGTTCAAACAAACTCCAGAGACAACTGAAGGTCAGTTCTGCCGCACAGAGTTTCATCAAATAGCTGCTACAGTATGACAGTCACGGTCTAGCCATGATATATCACCTGTGTCAGTTTAGATTGTACCTAAATGTCAAAACAACACATCGAATCAGTACTGAACAATGTAGAAGCTGGACATTATTCATGGTCTCAGTAGAAAGAACGCTGAATGATATATTGTGTTTATAATGGAGACAAACGTCGAAGGCTCTTAGTGGACATCATTAGGTATTCTGAGCTTCAGATCCTCAGAGTCTGCCTGAAGTGCATTTGACTGTGACAGCTAAATCTATGGCCTCCCCCTCATGCTGCACAGTCACAGCAGTGAGGACCGGATCTGTGTCTGTTTGCAGGATAAGGAGTGGAACATTGTAGATTTCCCCAAAAACAAGGTGAACCGGTTCAAGCGGATCATCCCTCTCATTGCTGATCTGAGGAACCCAGCCATGTGAGACAGGTATTGACTGAAACTAAAGAATCTACACATATGTACTTATCATATAACACTTGTCATTTCAGTATATCTTGGAACTGTTGTCTTGCAATAGCTACAATGTAGAAGCCATGGCAGGAGCTGCATTCTGTCCTCCATCTGGGGAAGTGGTGCCACATTTGAATGCATGCAAAGTGAGTGCAAAGAAAACCCTCTTACCAAAGTAGTTGGTGAGGATGATGATAAAGAAACATATTAAGAGAAGATGGTACGTTTAAAAAAAAAAGGATGATTTCTTTTTGTGGTTGGTATTAGAGATGCATCGATTGCAATTTTCAAAAGCAACAATTGACAGCCTACACAAACATTTCTTTCATGGGAAATTGAAATTCAGTTCTTGTTCTTGGTATAAACCATTGACTATTAAATAACATTTTCTCCAAGTTACAGGACCTTCTGCTGTTACAGTTGTTTCTAAATGTTTTTAAGGCTTATTTTGGACTGTTACAGATTATGAGCTTTCTGTCTTCTTCACTCCCACTGAAGAACTTCCACACCGACAACATGATGTTTGGATGTGGCATGTTGTGTGGCTGTGACGGTATTGTCTGCGCCGCTGTGTGTAAAACCATCATGTGGCACGTGTGTAAATTTGAGCGGCAAAACATCAAATATACGAGACTGATGGGTGGCAGACCCATCAGTGCGTCACTAGTTAATATGAAGTATAACCAATGACGGCACTGTCGCTGTGATTGATAAGGAAGACACCAAGAGGGTGATAGTTGGCACAGATTCTGCTCCGTCTCCTCCCTCTCTACTTCACCCTTCATCCCTCTCCTCTCAGTGCCGGCTGTCGGTCATGTCAGTCAGTGTGCTAATGATGCTCCCGTACAGAGCTCAGAGTGGAGTGATACATCTGTCCTGCCCAGATATCTCTCTATTCATATGTCAACAGTTCACAAATGGCCTAGTTTTGTATACTTTTGTAGGCAAGGAGAAGCACACACGAGACATCGCTTCAGTACTTCACTGATGACTGTGGCCTTTATGTCAGTAAGATGGTCAGCCGCCTTGTGTTAGCCGCCTTCTTTCTTTAGCTGACCTACTGGGTCATTTGAAAATAGGACAAACCATACTTTCAATGCCACTTCTCTTTTAGGCGCTGTAAGAGGAACTGCAAGAAAAGCTGCAGTGCTGTAGAGTAACAAAAAAGAAGCACAAGTGTACAAAATAATGCATTCAAAACATTACAAGACTTAGATAACTGTGCAGAGTGAAAGGTTCTCCTTCTCTGATACATGCGAGCTGTAGAACTCAAGGTAAGATTCATGGTTTCTTGTCATTGATAACATAATCATGACAATGTCTCTTTAAGCATGTGGAAAAGGAAAATAATGAACATTACTCTTTGTGTTTGATAATCAAGGGTCTGGAGGACATTACAGGACGTGGGAGCAAACGTTCCTGGAGGCCTGGAAAGGTTCCCTAACAGCCTTGTTGGAGATGTCAGAAAAAAAGGGAGCGACAGAGTTGTTGTCGTCGGAGTAGAGCGAGTGACAGCCTGGCTGGTGGAAGCAGCGATCCAGCTACATATCTAAATGAATAGAGTCACACCTCAGGCACGGTCTAATTAGCAGCTCCAACCATTGCCACTGATTCGACAGAGGAGGGAAAGCTCCAGTCAGCCACTGGCCCGAAGTAAACATAAAGGAGAGAGACACAGTGAGATTGTAATGAAAGAGGAGAGTAAGGATGAGTGAAAGGAACAGAAAATGAAGCCTTTCAAATGTGTATAAAAACACATTCTGAGAAAATAACCACAAATGAGAAAGAGCTGAACACGAAACAGAAAATGTCAGAAGCATAATTACAAATGACTGCTGGCATAAATGCAGCTATCATGAGACAAATGGGATGTCTGCCAAGTTTTGAACAGAATTAGAGGAAACGGACGGAACAGATTTAGAAAAAGAGCCAACAAAGCATTCTGTCCACCTTCAGAGTGTTTCTTCTGAGAAAGAAATTACCATTTCACAAAATCAAATTATCTGTGCAACTTTCTTCTTTGATTGGTTCGTTGACTATCATATACAATCAAATGATGATCCTGCACACTAACGGGTTTCTTTTAAGTTTGCATGATTCACGACTGATGTTCAAAAGGGAGAGTGAATATTAGAAATACCTGTCACGATGTGCTGGAGATCCTGGAGCAGTCACAGAACCCAGAAGCCAAGCAAGCAACCACACCTGAAGAAGTGTTTCGACAACATCGCCAGCCTGCGCATTGAAAAGGCAGGCAATAAATCACCAGATCAATCACAGGCTCACATGCGCTCAGTGGCCAATGCTGCACGACTACTGCAAAGATAGTCATTTAAGGCCTCTTAGTCAAGAACTTTATACATTTAGATGACTGGTGTTTCTTTACCTGAAGTTAGAACTTAGTTGAAACAGATGAACTCATATTTCTTTGTTTGTTTATGGACATTATTCAGTTGCATATTTGAAATGCTTTAATGGAGTCAATGTGGTCTTACTGTAAACTAAGTATGTCCTTTGCCTTAGTAGGAAATATGAATTAAAAATACTTTTTAAAAAGTAAATATCAGATCAAAGTTTGATCAGGATTTGGGGCAAAGCAACATGATCCAGACCGTCCAAGTAGACACAATGCTAACATCAGGTGATTCCTCTTTTATTCAATGCAGGTTTGTTTGTTATCTATCTTTTTAAACACTTGTCAGTGTCCTCAAACCAGACTGAATAAGGCATACTTAGAGCTGCCAAAGACTAAAGTTACACTAAAATAGTCACGGTTGCTGACAAAGTGAAGCTGAAAGCCAAACTGTGGTAGAACATGCGAGTGTCGATGAATAGCTATTAATGATTTAGTAGTTTGTCGCAGTTAAAAAGACTTCTACGATACATAAACCCTCTCTCTGTTTCACTTTTTTATTTCTATATTATCCGCATTTCTCAGTGTGCTCCGCTCATTGTGTTGACCTGTCTAATGGAAGCAAGAGGTCAGTTTTGCTGAGCTGGGATGAGTTGAAAAGAGACGGAGGAATCATCCACTGAACTTGTTCTCCCGTTAGGATGTAGGTGAGTACATAATCCGACAGACCAACACACGGTTCAAGTATGGCCACCTCGTCATCACTCCTCTTACTCACAGGCAGCACTCTGACATGCAGTCAATTAGTGCAATTGACCAAACAAATGCATCAAGACATCAATCAATCTCTCACCCGTCAGTTAATTCATTCATTGTTTTGAGTGTCAGACAACAGAACGACTCCTCCATTCTGCAGAGTGAGGACAGATTGGCACCGAGATCAGTATCTTGCGTAATTAAATGTCGGGTGAAGTAGATAAGAGCAGGGCGGAAGCTACCATTAGCATTCTTACTGTAGCATAATGACTAGATTACACCTTGGCTCTTTGTGCATTCACAGATAAAAGGATTAGTGTTAATGGTTGTTACAGTGGATGGATTAAAAGCTGCTACATCGGGTGTATTCGCTCACAGTGGAGATCATCTTACAAGTGTTACATGACCCTGACCACAGCACCCCGTCTCCATTGTGGGGACTCTCCCAAAGGTGCTGAGGAGACGGAGAAGGACTTAGGCGAAGCTCTAGAGGCATTACATCATCGTACTCAACTGCTCTGAAGGAGAAGGATGCAGATCTATGGGACGCATGCACTCTGGCCTGGCACAGGTAGGGAACAAGGGATGATGACAATGGCGACTGTAGTTAAAGTCATAGTGATGAATTAAAAAGAGGTAAAACAGTAGTTAGAAAAGTGACTGAATATGATCATTATGTCTCGACACACGAGTGGGTGTGTGTATGTTAGGGATGATAAAAGATGCCATCTTTTACTAACTAGTTATCTAACTAGTCTCATGCTAGTCAAGATCAAAAACACTTCATTTAAACTCAAACAGGGTTAGTAAGTAGATTATTCTGTTGTTGATGGAAGAAGTACCGAGATCTAGCAAAACCACCGGGTAAGTATACTATTAGTATGAGCAAGTATTAGCATCAAGATGTACTTAAAATATCAAAATGTAAAAGTAGTCGTTTTGCAGATTGGCCAATTTCACAATCATATATATAAAATCTCTGAATTCTAAATGATGATGCATTAACGTATAAGCATCACTGATGCTGCAGCTGCTAATTTCTACAACTTATTTTTACTCTGCCAGGAAGCTTAATGCAGGCTAATACATGCCCATAATAAAGTAACTAGTAACAACTGCTGAATACATGTAGTGGATTCAAAAGTACATGTAGTGGAGTAGAAGTATAAAGTAGTATGAAATGGAAATACTCAAGTAAAGTACAAATATTTGCGTACACTTACATAAGTACAGTACTTGAGTAAATGTACTAAGTTACATTGCACCGCTGGTGTTGACCATATGCACTCTTTAATGATGGTCAACAGGTCAGTGTGGTAAAGACATGGTGAAATGATTTGTTCAGCTCGGGGAAAACTATAATCGATGCAAAACTTTTGGTCTAAAATAAGATGTATTTTTTCATTGGAGTGGATTTTCTCTTCACTGCGTGCTTTGTATGCATTTCATTGTGTCCACCCTGAGCAGACAGCAGCGTGGGGATGCTTAGACAGCATATATACTACCGGTCTTTATCACCATGAATCCTGGGAGGTCGACACAAGTGCACACACTGCATTGTATGGTGATTGTGCTAGTAGTTTAAGATATATGTATATATATGTCATAAATGTCTCTTTCAGTGTTTATAATTCTTAACGTTTCTCTTCATTAGCATACTAGGTTACGCTGGTCGTACTGAGCTTGTAGACAACATCAAGTACACATTCAGGCCATGTTTACTCTAATCACTGACATGTTGTTTGGAGAGGGATTCTACAACTCAAGGTTGTATACTAAAGTAGTAAAGTGGAAGAGATGAAGACAGTGCAGGTATAAGGTTAGACAGTAAACATTCTATGCTACAGTCGTAGCAGTAGTAGATGTATCTGTTTAGTGAATTCTGTCTGGATGCTATTTTTACCCTGCACACAGCTCTGAATGCGTACTGATTTCTGAAGTACATTGTGTTGAATTATCGCCGCCTTAATGAAACATTCCCGCTTCTTTTATGTGAAGAGCTCAGGCAATCAGCAGATGAGATTGAGTTCTTCTACACTGATAGAGATGCAATATCATCAAATCAAGCTAATGGATTCAATTAGAAATGCGCTGCTTGCCTTTTCATCAACGCTACAGGCTTACAGAGGGTTTTTTATTTATTCATTTATCTATCTATTTATCAAGGTTTTTAACAGATATTGAACTGTACATGCACGTAGAGTAATCGTTTTGGAAAATATGAGCGACTGGAGCCTCAGCTGAACATAGATCAGTGGTGGGTGTTGATATTGTTTCCCCACTGATTTCAAGCTTCATTAAGCGCTGGTCTGGGGTCAGTGCAACAATGGGGTTTTGATGCAGGGCCAAGGTGTGAGAGCAGCATTGTGTGCGTGCGTGCGCGAGCTGAAGCTGAGTTCCTGCTGACTCACCACCAGGGAGTAACTAACCTTCCTAGCCTGCGTGTGTTTAAGAACATCCTAATTCTGTCCTGAACTTGAACACTATCGACACCGTTTTTTTCTCCTTGGAGACTTCAGGAGAAATCCAACACTGCTGCCCACGCTGACAGACACACACTCGGCTAAATGCTTTTCTTGCCATGCTCTTATTTGCTGCAACGCAAGCTGGCTGCTACAACGCTCTCGGTTCACAAAAAGCAACCAGTCAGAATCAGTCATGTTTTCTTGCAAGATTTGCATGCTAATAAGATGTGCAAAATTGCACACTTTCATATCCAACACTTTTTTATTTATGATTGTCTAAAAAAAAGTGTCTGCAAATGTCCCCCGCCCTTCATCTCATATGGGTCCTCTCTTTGTCTTCCTGTTTGTTTGTTGCTTTGCTTGTTTTGTCTTATTTGCCATTTTGTCTACTGTCCTTGCTTCCTCCACTCATTGCTCCACTCCCTCTCCAGCTCACCTCTTGTCTCTTTTCATTCTTTTTCAATTTTCCATCATTCTTTCATCTCTGTTGTTGTGCTTCTTTTAACCTGTCCCGGTCCATCTTTTTTTTCTCATTCTATTCCTAGTGCCTCTCTGGACTCCTACTCTTCACCCTGCTGTTTGTGTTGCCACCAGAGAACACAATATATTTGCTTTTTGAAAATGACCGGAGCCATATTGCATTCAGGAACTAAACACCTGAAAACACTTGAGTTGCATTGACTCTTGAATGTGTGAAGTGGACAACATGAAATTTTCACTCCTATTCTGTTCTTCTTCCCTCGGCCAGTATGATATCCATGCATATATGGTTGACATCACAGTATCATTGACAAGATGTACCAAAATATAATTGAAGCCTCCTCGTGTCATTCTGCATCGTTGTCCCTTAGCTGAAGTCCAGGACATATGCGTCTGTGAATGGTTTTCTTCTTCATGGTCTGGGTGTTGTAGTCGTCTCAGACCGGCTGGTAGATCACAGTGACGTGGAGGCTTTTATTGCTTTGCTGGGGGAGAAACTAGGCCCAGTCTTTGACGTCACGTCCCACAGCATCTGCCCCTACGAACAACCGCCAATATTTGGTACATTTATTTATTATACACGCACACAGCAATGTCAGTGAGGCACCAATGAGTGTAAAAATACTCTTACAGCTAAGATAATGGATTGGTAATGTACAGTGGCTTAAGCATTATAAAAATATTACACTGGTGATTATACAAGAAGATATGAATGTGTTAACGTGTGTTTTATTTCTGTCTGTCTGTCAATTTCTTGAGGACCAGCTGGACATGAAGGGTCTCAGGAAGTGCATGGAGACCCAGCTGGAGGACTACAACTGAACTCCTGGCGTAGCGCCCATGAGCGTGGTGCTCTTCTGAGACACCATCGAGCACAGTGCATGTGAGAACACACACACACACACACACGCCCTCAACACATATTTAAATGGACACGCAGTGCCGAAAATCCCCCTGATGCATCAACTCACAGCGACAGTTCTTTCCAGTCAATCCAATACATTACCACAATCAATAGAAGAGGTCCTCATCCGCTGCACTCTGATGTGTCTTTGCTGTGTTCACTGTTTGCCAATTTTGTGATTCAGACCCAGTTTGAAGCTCCTTTGTGACACACAGCAGGAGGCTCAGCTAAAAGCTACCCTGTAGCTGAGAGAGAGAAGGCCTCTCAGCACCAGGCTCTGCTCTCTACACACTGCTGTCAATCGGCCACTTTACCACACGCCACTGCAAGTCAATAGCTCCACATTACTATAGAAACATCACGGATCAACACTCCACTGATGCCAAGCATTAGAACAGATTAGACACAATTGAAAGGTAGTGAACTCAAGTATATCCTTCAATATTCAGTGTAAAGAATGGACAATTGTAGCTCCTGGCGGATCCACCTGAATTAGATTTTTAATGAATTACTCTTCCTTTGTGCAGTCAGATCCTCTCATCCCATCTTTAGTCAGCTACATTATATATATATTATATTTTCTGTCTTTTCTTTCAGACATCAAGAAGCTGTACCGGTTGGCTGGTGTGGACAAGAAGCCGACAGTCTTCCTGTTCAATGACACCCAGATCGTAGAGGAATCCTTCCCAGAGGACATCAGTAATATCCTGAGCTCTGGTGAGGTACCTAACACTTTGTTGAGGTATGTATTGTCTTCAAATCTTCTGTGTGCATCTGTGTAATTATGTTTCCTGTTTATTTTCATGTACTTGTATTCACAATTCATTTATGGTTTAAATGAACTCAAAGGTAGTGAGGAAAATGATCGAGGCTGAAGCTTTACCCACTAATTATAGAGGTTTGTTTTAAAATGCTGAATGCATTGGCTCCATCAAAACACCAGCATATATGTTATAGTAGCTGTAGTAGTAGGATAGTTGTCTTTATCAAAGCAGCACATTTAACATTTTGCAATGTTTTATTTTTCTCTGTTTTGCAAATCAGTATTTTAGCCCAAAAATAGGAGTTATGTGTGAAGTTTAAGATTGATTTGATCATTGCAATGCAGTTTTTGCCGAGAGTGAAGGTTCTTTTAAGACAATAGCTGTGTCATGCAAGACTGACCTGACTGTAGTAGCCGACTTACAGTCTGCTCTTGAAATAACTTACAGCCTCCGATATAGAATCAACTCGCAAACTATGGGATCATATGCATCTTTAGACCGTTAAAGTTTATATATTTTTTTAAATGTCTCAAGAAAATTGAAAAGCTAATTCCAACTCTCACAGCATGTAATTGTTGTCTCTCTACCTCTAGATGTGCGATGCAGGAGAGGGGCCATCTGTCTGCACACACACACAGTTTACTGTTATTCATTCAACACCTCTTCCCGCTCAAGCAGTACTGATCCGGTTGTAATTAGTGGTACAGGGTACAGGTCCCACATAATGCTGCTGATTGGGCTGGCAGGCACCATTACCCAGAGCTAATCACCATTCTCTGGGCGACGAGGCGTCCTGGCCCTCTGACCACTCGCTGCTAGCAGGATCCATATCACATTGCCAGAGCTCAGAGGGTCCTGCTGCACCAATCACAGACTCCCACTGTGGGTCTTCAGCATACTCTGCTGTACCTTACTGCAGGATGTTCTTTCAAAAGGGGTCTGTAAAGAGCTTTTTGTGTTATTCTTCTAAAAGCTTGCTTGGCCCTGTTGTTGGTTTCAGAGCCGAGCACAAACCAACAACTCAGTGCTATGATAAAGGCAGTAAAACACCTGGTAGTATTAATAAGTCGGCAGGTTTTGCTACTTACTGATCTAGTAGAAAGAATGACAACTGAATGTCCCGGAGCGCTCCATCGAGTGGATACCGTCCGAGGTTCACACTTGTTTTTACCTCACTTCACTTCCCGTCTTCACCATCTTTGCCTTCTCTATCAACAGGGCTCTTTTTCTTTTTGCCTTTTCTTTAGCCTTCATTTTCACGGGAGATTTTAATATTTTACGATTTTGTCAGCCAAAATGGGAAAGATCTAGAGGAGAAGGATGGCTGTTTGAAATGAAGGCAGACAACTGAGCTTTATTTCCCAGTTCTTCCCTCATGCCTACTGGACTCATTCAACCAGGGTTCTCTAATCATTTTCTAGAGGACTGATACTATCATTCAAAATGTTGAATTTAGACAGCTGGTTCCATGTTATTTGAGAGCAAGTCTTTCCAAAAGGTTGAGTATAAAAACTCATGAAAAGGTTACATACATTTCACAGCTGTATGAATGTTTTCAACAGTCTGACTTATAAACAATGCATGTTCCTCCTTATTGTGTTGTTGTTTTAGCTGTATTTCTATTTCTGTGTGTATACAATGAGAGCAAAGTAACCAGAGTCAGACTCCTGGTATACCCGGCCAAAAAAAGCTGATTGTGATGTTGTCGATCCTAAACCAGAACAATTAAGAGCATAACACAAACCTGGTACAACTACTAAATAGATTAACGTAATCATTGGATTAAGGCATTTACATGGTTCACATCCACAATCTGCTGGAAAAATATGACTTTTAAAGTTTATGTTTGGGAAGGTGTGTGGTGATGGCTAACAGGAAGTTTACAAATGGCAGTCAATGACACATTGGTTTATGTTTGTGAGATCAGGTCGTGATGCAGGCTGTCATGACCCCGCTGGGCAAAGAGCCTACCTGGGCAGAGGCCAAGAGACAGCTGGGTGAGAGACTGCAACACTGCAGACTTTAGGGATGGATGAGAAGAGAGTTTGGCAAAGAAACAAAGTGATTCCAAAAATGAATAGAGCAAAACCAGACGAGTACAATGTAGTGAGGAAACTAAAAGAGACGAAGCTAGCTAAGGGCAAAATAAAAACACTCTTTATTCACACTCAAACTGTGTTAACGTGCCTCAGATATAACTTATCAAACAGATTATAAAAAAGCAATTCTATTCAAAGAGTCATTTTTATAGCTTTTGGCATACATGTTTTATTAGATACTTCTTACAAAAGAGTTGACCCTCAGTATATTTGTGTATTTTTTTAGGTGGTGGAGAACCTCCCTCTTGCTGATCGCACTGCTGTGGAGTTGTCGTGAAAATAGATAACACAAAAATGAATTACACTGAGAGACACAAGAGGAAATGGGTCAAACTATTTCCTCACGGTTTTCTGACTTTATGTGACCTCGTTTCAGGCAGGTGAGTCCAACTTCATCCAAACATGAGTTCATAACGGGCCGTGTGTTGTAAGAGATGTACTGCAGACAGGTAGACTTCCAGCCAGAGATCATCGGCAAAGTATCACCGGCTGCCAATTCCCTCTGCATGTCGCGATAATAGGGTGTCTGCTGGCTGCCAGCACGCAATCATACACACACACACTCTCACACATGCTGACTCCATCATTGTGTGTGTGAGTGTACATGTGGCGTGCTTTTCCCACACGACAGGGTGATGAGGTTGAAGCTGAGTGATAAGGAGGCGAACTGTCTAAACCCCACAACACAACAGAGATTTCTACAAAGAACACCAGAGTCTACTTTGCTGTCAATGAGCAGGTCTGAGAGAGAGAGTGTGTGTGTGTGTGTGTGTGTGTGTGTGTGTGTGTGTGTGTGTGTGTGTGTGTGTGTGTGTGTGTGTGTGTGTGTGTGTGTGTGTGTGTGTGTGTGTGTGTGTGTGTGTGTGTGTGTGTGTGTGTGTGTGTTTGTTTGGGCTATAGTTCACTATTGTGAACCTCTCTATATGTATGAGTGTCCTCATTTGTGTACACACACAGCTTGAGAGTATGAGCTGCTGCCTCAAATTGTCTGTTGTGTGTGTGTGTGTGTGTGGTGGGGGGGGTTAGCCCAACTACTGGGAGTTGTGGTCGCGTAATGAGCCTCCAGAGCTGGAATAACAGAAGGACTCTTTGGTGAACAGCATTGCTTCTGGCAAGAGCAGCCTGCAGGAGCTGGAGGGTGAGATCCTCAGGTTGGTCAGCTAGGAACAGTAATTGTAGTTCCATTTGTTGCCGTCCTGGTAATGTTGAGCACATTTTGAGCAGCAGCAGTGATAGCAGCGAGATCTACCATCTAAATTATGCATGGTTACATTTTTGATGCATATGAACCCTTATGCTTTATATGTTTGCAAATGTGTTCCTTGGTCTGTCGAGCTTAGTGGGCAGTGTTTTGTTGTATTTATGTGTATATATATATATATATGTTTTTGTTATGTTGCATGCGTGTGTGTGTGCTCTACCAGGCGGCTGAATGAGGCGGCTGGTTGGCTGCTCACGGTGTGCAGCTGGTGAACACCCTGCAGACATCCAGAGTGGCAGCCACTGAGGTTTCAGAGCTACAGAGGTCAGGTGTAGGGATGGAGGCAGAGGGGCAGAGGGGGATTTGGGTTTTACGGTAGAATATCTTTTAGGGTTTTGGACCTTTAGTAAGACAAAGTAAGCAAGTATAAGCAATCACAGTGTTTCTGGAAAGTTGTGATGGGCACTTTAATTAGACACTACATATTTAAATAACATAGTAATTGATAATGGAAATGGTTCATTTGCATGTCCGTTTGTGATTACAGTATGTGTGTATAACTTAAAGAGCTTAAAGAGTCTTATTACCCGTGTGCCCACTCTCTTCTTCATTGACCCAATGTAGCAGTTCCCACTGGTCCAAACGGGACAAACGTTTTCTTCCCAAAGGCTTGGAACACACTTGAAGCCCCAAAAGACATTTCAATGCGTATGGAAATGTTGAGCCATGTAGAAGTAGTGAGAGCCCTTTCACTCACAATGTGTTTCCCAAGATCTCCAGAGGATATGATGAGGGATGCATTTTTCGTATAACTGCCTTTCTTCGCCAGGGAATTTCCGTATATGCTTTGGACAGGCCTGGTGCTTTGTGATTGATGTGCTGGTGAGTTGTTTGGTCCATTTATTGACACACTGATTGAATGATGGGTGTGCTTATAGGCACTAGATGAGGGGGTATCAGATGGACAACCCCTGTGCCAGTTGGCTGGTAGACTCTGGCTGGAACAACATCACAGAGCTGGATAAGCCGCCCAACTTCCATGGCATCGTGGCCTCCTTTGAACAGCAACCCCAAGACTGGAAGCTTTGGTTCACCAGTGCTGAGCCAGAGAATGCCTCACTACCATGTGGTGTTGGAGTCTTTTTCTTCTTCTTTGCTACTGGTTCTTTGGTAGTTACTGGAGAAATTTCTTCCCGCTATGATCAATGAAGTTGGAGCGTACTCGACCGACATTGGTGTGAGAAGGACGGCTTGTTCATGATGCTGTGCATTGACACATTTCAAGTGACAACAGAGAATGTATTTGATTTGTGTGTGTGTGTGTGTGTGTGTGTGTGTGTGTGTGTGTGTGTGTGTGTGTGTGTGTGTGTGTGTGTGTGTGTGTGTGTGTGTGTGTGTGTGTGTGTGTGTGTGTGTGTGTGTGTGTGTGTATACAGTATGTTAAACCCAAGTGATGGTAAATATGTCTTCTTCTCTGCTATTTCTACTAATGGTTGATTCACTGAGGAGATAGAGGAGAGCACGGGTGTGTGTGGGTTTGTGTGTGTAGGTGTTTGTGTGTCTTGAGCAGGAATTAGATTTGACAAAGTTAATCTCAGTATGAATATGCCCCCGTTTAGAGCTGCTGAAGTATATTACTATCCCACATTTCTTTCTGCCTCCCCCCCTCATCATATGCTTTGTTCATTACTGTTTCCACGTTTCACGTTAATCATACATCTCCCCTGCTCATTTTAAAACTGCCCTCCCTAACCCCTGAATTCCCTTGTTTCACCCCTCCTCTCTGGTAGTTTGCTCTCTTCGTCAGGACCGTGTCTCCTTGTGCGTTAACAACCTCGTCTCTCTTTGTCTTTCTTCCTGCTCGTCTGTCTCAGATTCATTGTTGTTTTTTCCTCCCAACTCTTTCTTTTAATTAAAAAAAACAAATCACAAGTGTTTGAAATACTTAGACATTGGAATATGCATTTTTCTTTTCTCTTGTCATCTCTACAACATTTTCCGAGCCACACAACAACTCCACATGAAATAGAAATCTGAACAAGTTATATCCGCTTACCTCAAGCCATCTTCTTCTCTGCCACCTCTCTCTCTCTCATGGATGTCAGAGCTGGACGAGCTGGTGGAGCAGCATCATGTGTAGAAAGCTCTACTTGAACTTCAGACTCTGGCTCAGCTCTTCGCCACACCCTGAATTTCCCGTTACCATCCTGCAGGTTTAAAGATGTGCTGGAACATTGTCTGTGGATTCAACGATTCTGACTGTGAGGTTGATATGATACTGAAGGAAACAGTGACAGCTGAAGGCAGAAAGGTTATTTTATACCATACCCGAATGAGATGCCTGTTCGACTAATGGATAATGACAATCTAGTATGAGACTAAGTCCTACTCACGTTCCATCTGTCCTGTTTCTGTCTGCTTCCGTGCCCTTGGTCTGTATCTTTCATTTCCAAGTCAGTCTGTTAGGATCATGGTCTTGATGCAAACCCCCCAGCTAAGTGAGCGTCTGCTCAGTCCGTACCTGGATGAGTTTGAGGAGATTGCTGCACTGAAGTACCTCATGGCTGGGGTCAGCTATGGAGGTCATGTAACGGATGACTGGGACGGACGTCTTCTAACCACACACATCAATGACTGCTTCTGTGATGCTCACCAGCCCTTCTCCAGGTGAGACACTGTAACACACACATTTAGACTTTCACATCTTAGCACCGACTCCAGCAGCATTAATTAAAGTGCATCCTGCTACTAGTTTACGAAGATTCAATGGACATAAATGTGTGTTGCAGATCTACACATGCTTAGACTTTTTAATATTTGAAGACTCAGCTGTGTCAAGGTGACAGAAGCTACTTCTACAGCCTGCAGGGTGCCAGCACCACCAAGTGCACAATGCGATTATTACAGCTTAACAACTGCAGACACATTGTTGCACTTGAACCGTTCAAGAACCCCATCTTAATTTCTAACCAACCACTCAACTTCCTGTTTCATTTTCACATCCGTTACTTTAGTGAAGGGGAATCAGGATTTGTACACCAATGTTTCCAAACACCATTACATATTACTGACTTAGTATTCTGTTAACCCTCTTTATCTGTCATGCTCCCGTCCACGGAGCACCCTCAAGTGTTTGGCCATCACTCTAATGCCGCCATTGCTCGCCAGATCGCTGAGACCACGACGCTGTTTGACACCCTGCTCTCCCTGCAGCCCCAGGTCTCCAGTCCCACAGCTAGAACAATAAGGTGAGGGAGAAGCAAGGTGTGAGAAGAGGAAGGGAAGCGATGACTAGTTGAGTGGAAATACACAACTCAATTGATTTGCATAAGATGAGACCAACAATCTAATATCTACACCATTGTTGAGCAGAGTACTGCTCCACAAAGTAAGTAGCATCTCTATTATATGCAGAGGGTAGAGATTCATCCAAGCATCTCCATGTAGTTAGAACTTCAATTCTAACTTTCTGTCCTCTTTAAATCGAATCATCATTACTCTTGATTGAGGTCATATGCTCAATAACTGTTGACGATCAGCGCTGCATGGATAAAATATAATAATCATCTGCATACAAATAGAAATTATTATGAGATTGTCAGAACCTGTGTAACAAGTATTTAACTGTCCAAGACATACAGTGTATTGCATGCAATTTGAACAGGATACGTGTAATATCGCATGCATGGTCTGATAGAAATACCAGTGCACTATGTATGTTTTTAGGTCATCTTTTTTTGATGGTTGATTTGACTAAAAGCCTGAAAGGCTTCTAATAAAAGCCTAATTCAATATTGTGGTGTTGTAGATATATATATATAAAATCAATAAACCCAATTGAATAGTGGCTTACCAAACATTGGCCACAGTGGCCTATTACATCCTGAGTTATTAACGCAATAACTACATTAGTATAAATCATACGACACATATCATCCACCCTCTTTCAGATATACACGTACTGTAAATTGTCAGTGGAAAAGCAGTTAACAGTGTGGGTCAAACGTGTGCTTGCACAGCAGCTTGATCACATACTGACCTTTCTTTTTAACCGCTGCATATGATGGAGTATTTGCCATGGCTGTGGTTCAATTGTTTTGCCTGGTTGTTTCTGAGGCAGTCCAGTTAACAGACTCCCTTCATGAAGCCAATGTCCTTATTTGAAAGATTTTTTCCCAGCAATGCTGAGTCATCATAATGGTTACACAACACTGGCAGACAGTCATCAGTGTAATGAGATACAGATCTAACAATCTGTGCTTCTTTATGGGGAACACTGTCAAGTTTTAGGGCAGCTCTCAAAGAGACGCTTCAAACCTGAATCTGTTTTTCTTGCTGCTGTTAGGATTTCATCCCGACTCTTGAGTCCTGCATATTGAAATAATAAATGTTCTGTTAGTCCCAGAAAAAGGTCAGAGAACTCAACACACCACAGAACTCAAGTAGACCTCACTCGCGCTGATCCCACTCAGCTGCCATTTTAACATACATTTAATCACCTGTCGTTTAGATATATCTCTGAGTTTATAGCCACTGAGGTCAAGCTAGAAAGAAACTGGGTGTTGTGTAACAATGGCTGTAGTTCCCCTACGTGCTTTAAATGCTATGGTGGTGTAATAGTGCAGACAAACACATGTGAATCGTCCACCGACTTTCAGCGATGTCATCTCATCATCCAGCTCCTTTTATAGAGATTCCTGTGGTCGTTGGAGTGGGACTGTATGTTGGAGAATGTGTGTGTTTTGGAAAGGATTACCAAGAGGCTAAGCCTGAACTAGTATAAGTTCTCCAATTTTATGCAGCTCCACGATCTGACTCTGCTTTTGTTTGCAACGTGCTTCCAGGTATTGGAGCTGTTGGCAGACGTTAGTGGGAAGATCGTTCTGTGAGGGCTCCGGGTCCTTCCTCCAAAACAAACTCTCTTCTTCATGTGGTCCTGCTGCAGGAGATCAACAGATACAGTCTCTGCTGGACACCATCGTGTATGAACTCTGTGTGTGTGTGTGTGTGTTTCTTTGGGTTTTGTCTGTCAGAATCTCAGCTGGCTGTGTGTCGTAGACTCTGTACCTCAATGTGTGTGTCATATGCTATCGAGTAGAAAGGGTGAAGAGGGCTGCACATGAATTGATGACTGGGGTGGTTGACGACAGATGAAAATAAACTAAATGGGAAATGTTGTGGGACAGAGGGAGGAGGGCACATCTCAGTAGGCTAACATTCAGCAGAGTGGCAGCAGACCACATGGGCGTGGTTGTTAGCCTGATTTGCCCCCTTAATACCAAAAACATGAACCAAAATATTATTTGCAATTTGTCGTGACTGAATAGGTAGCAGTCTCAAGTGTTTTTTGTATTGGTCAATCACCGAGCCTGCTTCTTTGTACCTCTAAGTCTGAGTGTGCGGTACTCTTAATAAATCCAGAGATTACTAAACACCTGCAATAGAAGGAGGTAGAAATGACAGATTTGTTGCTGTAACTGCGTATGTGTGTGTGTTAGCTCCTCCCTGGCGAAGCTGGAGAAAAAGGGATCAAAGGCTTCGTGTTGATGTCATCCAGCATGGAGGACACCTTCTGCTACATCTGCGACGCTCGTGTACCACCACTGCGGGGGAGAAGGTACCAGACACACCGGCATACACACACACACACACACACAGCACCCACAACAACCCACACCCTCTTCTTAAGCCCTCCTTCAAAACAAGTTCCTTTGAGTTCACAGAAAGAAGATAAACACATGCATGCTTTCCTTCCTCAAATTACTCCCTGCATTCTCTGCTACTTGGGGCGTTATTCTCAACCGCTTATTATGTATAGATAGTGCACGTACACATGCTGCGTGAGTGATGCAGTAGGAGAGCTCACACCTCCTGAAGTGAGACTCCACCTGCTACCTTCCTTTTGTCTTACTTCATAAAGTGGGCCGATTGATTACAGTGCAGAAGTGCTGCAGCAATCAATAATATTAAGACAGCTGCTCTTTGGAGAATTGAGTTGGCTAGACTCACACAGGATGAAAGGATGCTTTTGAAAACGGTTGCAAAGCATGAACACATGTAGCCTTTGTTGGTTTGTCTGTACTCTCTACAACAAATTTGACATATTTCTATGTGCTGCCATTTAATAGAGACCATTCAGATTTTCACTCGGGACTCTTTGTGATTGTGATCTGATCAACACTGATCTGTTCTGCTCCCTTCAGCCAGTCAGACAGCTGCAGGCCCGTCTCTGTACTGACTCACTGGTCTGTTATTAAAGGTGTATTTATCCATCACTCTGCCTGGCTGAGTGGACACACACGTATTGTTCTCCTCTTTCCAACACACACACACACACACACACACACACACACACAGGGATGAGGCTCTGGCAGCATTCCAGCTGTAATTCTGTCTGAACTCTCCATTCTGGCTTCATTATCACTGGACCTCTCTTTACAGTGGGGAGAGAACACAGGGTGCTGTCAGCCTGGGTCAAGAGGCTGCACAAGATTCTGGCTACGTGTGTGTGTGTGTGTGTGTGTGTGTGTGTGTGTGTGTGTGTGTGTGTGTGTGTGTGTGTGTGTGTGTGTGTGTGTGTGTGTGTGTGTGTGTGTGTGTGTGTGTGTGTGTGTGTGAAAGAGAGAGAGTGTAACTCTGTGTGTGTGTGTGTGTGTGTGTGTGTGTGTGTGTGTATAGTGTGTGTCCACCTTGCAGGGGTCATTCAGGGCAGTTTGTGTTTTTCTTCAAGTGTCTGCTTCGGTCCTCATTACGGGCTGCTGTGCATGAAAGCATGTATGCAGATGTGTGTGTGTGTGTGCACGTGTGTGTATTTGTGAGTAGCTGTTCATCAGGTGGAGCATGCCTTGGCCCTCAGTGGCTGAACAAAGCCGCCGTCTGTGGACTAATCGTAGTGTAATAAGCAAAGTAAACCTTCCAAGGCCTGCTCCACTTCCCTAAAAAGACCCTGAGCTCATTGTGCTCTAGCCAGCAGCTTATTACTGCTGGATGTACTGGATGTGTGTGTGTGTGTGTGTGTGTGTATTTCCTTTGATAGCAATATTGGACAGCTATTAGGGCTGCTGCCTCCAGCTGAGCTTCTCTATTCTGTTCGACTGACCACTTGGTCTACTTCTCTTTTTGCATACTTTGGTTTACTCGATGTCTACTTCATCTTCGTCTGTGTCTCATTCCGTTTTTAGCTTCCAAATTGCGTTCCCTCCATTCGGCGCTCGTCTTTCTCTCAATCTCCTCATGCCTCATCTGGTGTAAGCAGCAACAACAGCCCCTCATAGACTCTCTGCTCACATCCCTCCATCCCTCTCTTCTCCGCCCCTCCTCGGCATGGCAGCCTGTCATTAGTTCTGAGCTCACAGACTCATGGCTTTAATTTTGCCCTGCCTGCCTCTCTATCTCCGGCCATTTTGTATCAGGTTTCTTTGCCTGAATCTGACAAAGCCTGCAACACATAATGAAGATTCCTTATTTTACACGCAAGTAGCTGAGTCATGTTAATATTAGTGTGCTTTAAAAAGAATATTGTTTGGCATATCAAAGTTATGTCATGTTACCAGACAAAAGCTATTTAAAGAGTCGTTCTCTACAAATCAACCGAAGAAAGTAAAAGTTTTCATGTCTATATTTAAACATAACTGTTCACACAATTCTCCCGCACCACAGCTGCATTATGAATGTCTGCCAACAGCTGGAAGCATGAAATGACTGAAGAGTTCACTCTCTCTGTCCACCGGGCCCACCCTTCACTGAAGCCCCTGGCAGCGTGGACCAGGGCTCTTTGCCAGCGAGTCCATCAAGTTTGCAGGCCGGGCAGAGAGGCGGCCCAGCCCCTCAACTGGTTCTGTCTCTCCGGGTTCCTCACCGCTGTGCTGCCGGTCCTCTGCTCGACGGCACACAGCGTGAGAGAGTTCCACACAACCGCATCCGCACAGTGACACTGCATTAGGAAATACCGCTCGTACGGCCAATCCATCACACAGCTCGTTTGTGAATCAGCCAAACCGGAGCCAACCTGCTAAACACTCTTTCCTCTCGCTCTGTTGAGTCCATACATTAATCTCAGCCTCTCAGCATCTCTCTGCCAACAACCACCCGCACTTAAGACACTTGAGCAATTTATTTAACTGGTATGCATTTATACCTGTCACTTCTGGTGTTTGTTTTCAAAACATGGACATGTCTCTACTTGCATTGAATGTAAATGTCCTTGTGTGTCTTTTCAATCAGTGAAGATAACATCTTGTCCATCCAACAGTTACCATGGTGTGAGACTGTTGCAGATATCAGTGGACACGCTGTCTCGGGGGTTTATAGTGTCCACTGTGGATGCCAGCGACCTCCTATCCCAAGGTGACTGCCTATACGCAAGTTTCTATTACCATAAAGATTTCCATAAACTTACCATCAGACCACTTTTTTTTCTGAGCCGTTAGCTTTCAGCTGTCATCTGCACTTTCCGTCACATTTTTCATTTCCACTGAGACATTGACTCTTTGAAACATTCTTTTCATTCAAAGCTGCGCGCTGCTCGCTGCTCGCTTCCCCATTCCTCAAATCTGCTCTTGCGTTTTAACACTTTCACCAAGCACACATTTTTGACGTTGGTGAAAAGTGTTTCAATTTGTCGTGTTGCTCCCGCTTCAGAACGTCTGTCACTGTAGCTCTTTACTTCTCTCTCGCTTCATCGTCTTTCCCTCTCTTCTCTGTATGGACTCCTCTGTGCCTCCCCTCACGTCTCTCTCCCCTTTGCTACTCCAAAACCAATGCACACTTCCAGCTCTTCCTGTCTTTTGTGCTGCTTCTCTTACGATCTCTGACTGTTTCCTTCTGTCCAAACTATCCTTTCTCTTTTTTTGCCTCTCTTTCTTCCCCCCTGCTATTCTCCTCCTCCCCTCCTTCTTTATTCTTAAGTCCTGTCTCACCTCTACTCAGCCTGCTTCTCCCCAACATCTTTCCCCTTGGCTGTTTCTGCCCCTTCTCTTCCCTCGCTCTCTCCACCATGACCTACTGCTTCCCATTCTCTCCTCTTTCCTTCCTTCTACCTTAACTTCTTTATCTTCCTCTTTGCTTCATCCCTCATCCCTCTCTCCTAGCTCCTTCTTTTCCCCTGCAGCCCCCCCTTTCCCTTGTTGTAACCGCTCCCACTCCTTTCCTTTCTCAGAGTTTCATTACCTAATTGGCATGGCTGTTTGTCATAAACAAAAGCTGTATGCAGAATGTCACCTCCAAACAAGTGTTTATATCTCTCACCACCTCTATCTGTCTCCTCCCTTTTCTTCCTTGCTTCGCTGCTCATTACCTCTCCTCCCTGCCTCCTCTCCCTCCGCCCCCCTCCCCCCTACAGGATGGAGTGTTTTTACCTGGAGGGGGCTGGTTGGGACAAGAGGAACCGCTGTCTGGTGGAAGCTGAACCCATGCAGATGGTCCGTCCCATTCCCACCATGCACTTCAAACCTGTGGAAAACCACAAGACGGCAGCCAGGAGTGAGTCATTTGGGACTTTTTTTGTTTTTTCCATCATTCTCTCTTTGTTTTATTTTATTTTGAATGATTCAGCATTGCTTTTTTGTTTTCTCCATCTGTTTGTTTATAGTTTGTGATGTCATGTCCTGTGGTTTTGCTGTCTCATCTCTTGTCTGTGCGCTCATGTGTGTGTAGGACCTGTGTCTGTGTCACTACTTCCTGGAGCGTTCGGGTGGGGCAGCTCGACCTCAAAACCGGAGCTGTGACCCCAGACCACTGGATCATAAGAGGGACTGCTCATCTCGTCAACCTGGACAACAAAAGGCCTTAACACATACACACACACACACACACACACACACACTCACACGTGGACTCTGACACATTTAATGTTTAAGCTATTTATTACTTTATATGTTTTTTATAAATAACATTCTTATTTGTGACCTTCAAGTCACATGGCTCTGAAAGACGGCAATTTAAAATGTACTTCTCATGTGTGTGGCATTCTGTTAATCAGGTTCTCACACCTGGCCTTCAACAATAAATGGACTGAGTAAGGTCTCTCTCTCTCTCTCTCTCTCTCTCTCCTCTTTTTTTTGTCTCCTTTCTCGGCTGTCCGTCTCTTCACAGACCTGCATCAGTCTTTCCATGCCGACCCCTTTTTAACCCTGCTCAAACAGACACTTACACACACACATACACAGAGGAATGGTCTACCACTTTCTTTTACTGGAAATGTGCTTCTTTGCCACATCTGGATCAAGTGTCTGGTCCTGCAAGTGTCTGTTGTGCTCATTGAATTCCTTAGTAATCTAATGAGCTGCTATACATTGTGTGAAGACACTAATGTGCTGTAAAAGTTCTGTGATGAATCACATTTAGGGAATGAGCGCTTTAGTTTTGGATTACACTGAATTCAAACTGTTTTTATGAAGCACATAATATATCACATTTACAGTTATTGACCAGACAGTCCTGGAAATACAAATCAGTTACCATCTTTATTTGTACAAAAGACCGTCATTGGTATTTTCAATTTGTGAAAATTATATTTGTCCTTGGTTTGCCACACTCTGATGCACAGAAACTTTCACACAGCAAGACCACACACACACACACACACAAACAATGTAGTTAATCAAGGTGAGGTAAAGGATACTTTTATGTTAATGTACATTTCCCCCCAAGCTGAAAAAGAGGACAGAGGGAGGCAGCGACTGAAGGAGACATCAACCTATTCAAACAAATGAATTCCAATGAAGCTTCACACACAAGACGTTTGGAGTCGGTCGGCCTGGACCTCCCCACTGGAAAGGACTCAGCCCAAACTCCTGAAAAGGGAGGGAGAGAAAAACAAGAGAAGGACCCTGGAGAAAGTGAGCCGGGAAGAAGAATGGTCCAGTAATGAGAGACGGGAACCAGAGAGAGAGAGAGAGAGGGGGGGGGGGGGGGGGGGGCTGAGCTCAAGGTTGTATTCAGACGTAAGAATTGTCCCCCTGAAAGACCGAACACGAACTTCCTCAGGGTTTAAGAGCCTCTTTATCAGACCCACGTCTCTCTCTGTGTGTGTGTGTGTGTGTGTGTGTGTGTGTGTGTGTGTGTGTGTGTGTGTGTGTGTGTGTGTGTGTGTGTGTGTGTGTGTGTGTGTGTGTGTGTGTGTGTGTGTGTGTGTGTGTGTGTGTGTACACACTGGTGGTCTCTGGTTGGGTGGGGACAGAGGGGGGCACTCACAGCAACATGTTGAATTCAAATTCAAATTGGCTTATTCTCAGGCCTGGTTGAAACAATAATATCAGACTTGGGAGGTGTGGTTTGTTTTGTTTTTAAACCCTGAAGCAGCTGCAATGAACTAGATTGTAAATGTGCTGTGGAAACATTTAGATGCATTTGTTCTGCGCTGATAATTAAACTTCCTGTCTTAACATTTGAATTGGATTTGCGTATTCCAGGACAGGAATACAGTAGCCAAAGTGTTGTGGCTGCTTTGGATTCAAAAAACCTGAACATTTGCATTGTTTATCATTTTGTAAGAGACGCGGCATCTCCTCTAAAAGTGGATGTTTCATGATGGAGCCGAGGTTTTCAAATGCTCCAGCCTGCAGAAATATTCACTTCTTGAGGGCAATGGAAGCCAACTTCTTCCATCTGCTTATCCACTCAGTAACCGTAAAACAGCAGCTCTTAAAATTCCTACGTTTAGTGGACATTTATTGAATATCTGTGATGAGGGAATCCAAACTTTTTCATGTAACAAGGACCTATGAGAGCTGTTCTCTGCAGACCTGTAGACACCCGTTTGAAAGTGCTGTCCGTCACATTAGAGGATAAGCGTGGGGGAAAGGACTAATCAGATTATAGGGTCTGCTATTGATTGTATGACCAGGGAAATGAAATCAATCTGCAGTTTGTCTGGACCCCTTGACAGCACTTAAAGCACCTTGAGGAGCCAAGTGAGCCTCTGTGTGGGAGCTCCTGGCTTGATGGGTTAATTTCCCAACATGCCCTAGTTTGCAGTTTCTTGGAAATTGACAGGAACCTAAAAAGATAAGAAGACTTCTCCAAAGCATAACCGATTCCTCAAGTGGCTCCCGGTCCCCTCAGTAACCACCTCCGACAGAGAGCTTGACTCTTGTATACCTCATAGTTATGAGGGGAAAACCCGGGGCCACTTGTTTTCCATTGAATTGTACTTAATAATAGAATTTGGGCTACTTGCACAGTGTGTTTGCCAGTGACTATGGAGGCGGGGCAGTTAATGTCCAAAAACTCCTCCACCGAAAATAAACCTGCATGAAGGGAAGAGAGAGAAGGAGAGAGTGAAGGAGGGGAGGGAGGAGGAGGAAGGGAGCCTTTCACTGGGGACAGAAGGGAAAGAGTCTCCGTTTCAATGGAATATAAACTGCGCAATTTCTTTAAGGACAGCCCGCTCTGATCGCGGTGGATCGGTCCCTCTTTAGGAAACGGATATCAGTTTGGTTTTTTTGGGGGGGGGGGGGGGTGATTAGGGAATCCGTGCCCATCGCTTCCCTGCGCTGCCTTGGAGGTTACAGGAGCTGGCGATTTTTTACCAGATGGGTCTTCAGAGGAGGAAACGAGCTGTGCAATCATTTAGAAAGGTGATATGATTGTGCAGAGATGCAAGATCAGTGATGAGTCCATCCGTCAGTCTTGGGCGAACACATCAACATTTTCTTCAGCCCGGGCTGTGATCTATCTGCGTGCACGGGAGCTCCCAGTGTCGACATTTGCACCTAAACGCGTTATGGATGTTGAATGGGTTGAATTTTTTTGTGGGAGAGGGTTTTTAGCGGGCTGCGTCATCCCTGGCTGGGGGGGAAAAAAGATGGTCTGCTTTGCAGATTTTCCACTATTACACTGTTTTAACCGCGAGGGTCAACCCGGTAACGTTACGGCACATTCTGGATTGCACATAGAAGGTAAGCATAATAACGCATATGACTCTTATCGGGCACGCACGCTGGCATGTGAGGCTGTACATGCGCTGTTACCTAATTGCAACTGGGGAACCAATGAGACTCCATTGAAAACAACCTGAACTATCCTCACCCTGTGATAAATCCTAAAGGACGCGACCAACGTCACCGCTCAAATACAATCCGCTACAAGACAATCTGTATCACTGTAGAGACTATTATTATTATTATAAGTCTGTTAAACTCGAGATGTTGCAGAGCACCATGCATGTATGGAAACAGGAGGTTAGCGTCATTTAAAATGTGGTGATTTGATGGTGTTACATAATCGCGAAATACAATGTAATGAGTAGCTGTTAACTTTGCACACAATAGCGCCGATAAGTTTCGATACTGCAGCAGTTATTGCTGCGTGGCTGACAGCTGTTTTGCCTCAAATCATATTAAAACGTATGTTGGTGATGTCACGTTTTTTACAGTCAGGAAGGAGTAGTTTTCGGGGAAGGTGGGTCAGGAGTTGGCGGTGTCGCAATCGCCTCGGGTAGATCTCGGTTAATGTGTTTTTGAAAATGCAACAAAAGGCGACGGATCGTGTCCGTGGGTGTGATGTGCAACGTGTGGCTGCGATATTTCGCTGCTGATGGGGGCAGAATATAGCGGCGGGTTGAATGAAATACGGGCTCGCTGCTGTTGGAGGAATGGAGTGTCGCATTTTCTTTCCGAAATGTCATGTGGTGGAGTTGTGGCGGGTTCTCTACTATTTCCAGGAAGAGCGTTTGAATTTTCTTCCCTGGAATTTCTTTTTTCTTTTTTTTCTCTGTCGTCTCCACCCCTCTCTCTGCTGCTCCTGTAGCACTTCGGGCATGTGGCCACTGGATGGCGACCCAGGACAGTGAATTGGTTAGACCACTTCTAGACCTGTATGGGAGCAGTTTTGCCAAATAAATACGAGGGAGTAAGAAGGCAGCTAATTGAAAACTCAGCAAGATAAAAGTAGGCCTATATGGGCCTATATGTTGATGTAGCCGAATAGATATTCTGGTAAAATAACAACAAGGGTAATCTCAACGATTCAGTATGTTAAACTAACAAATGTAAAACAATATGAGCCCGTCTTTTTATTAGTATTAATTTATTTAAATGAAATAACTGTCTAGTACGAGACAGCCTGATACACACGCCACACCAGTTGGTGGCGGTAATGCACCAATTCGTTGTTTGCCAACCGTAAATTAACTATAAAGCCAAAGAAGAAGAAGTTTCACTTAGATGCAGGCCTTCAGCAGAGGGGCTGTTTGCTAGTGGAGGAGCTTGAACTGTAAATACGAGGCCTTTCTATGTCACACTGTCAGAACTTTTAGATATTTGAATACAACTAGCCAGTAATGACATCAGCTACACTTCACGAGGTGATAGTGATGAGTGCTGATCCTCTTTATGATGACCTATCAATGGGGCAGTCTGCTCATTTCCGGGTCACCTACACTAACATGTGGTCCTGGAGCAGGTAGAGATGTGTTTTTTGTGAATTTAAACTCACGCAGAATGCAAGTGCATTTCGCATGATTTAAATTCCTGTTAAATAGGGTTTTGAGTAGGTTATGCACTGTGTGTTCACATTAAAAAGTGATTTTTTTGGTGTGCTGTTGATGTCCCACAATGCAGTGCAACGCACAGCTGCAAATAATTCAGACTAATTGTGGACACCTCCGGGAAGACGAAACAAAACAAATAGCTGAATTAAAAATATTTAGCTTTAATGTACCGTAGGTTCTAATGTAACAGCAAACATTTTACTGTTGACTACAAAGCAATGGCGCCGCCCAGGTACGTGTAATTCTGGTCTAATATGCGCTAGCTAGCTAAGCGGTTGAATTCACTTTTGGGCATATTTGAAGAGATGCTGCCCACATGTTTCCAGTCCGAGCTAATGCTGCACAGTTACACTCGTATCATACGCATTGATGCGATTAACTCACGTGGTCTGTGTTGCAGAACTGTATCAATATTAACGTTACATATTTGCAAAGCAGTTCCTCATGAGTTAATATCCACAGTGATTGTAGCGTTTTCCGACACATTGTTTGCCGCCACACTATGAAATGTAGCCAACACAGTTACAGTATAGTGAACATCCCATTACCTCTTGTCCTATGAGGGAAACCCCACTTTACTGTTTGTCCACATAAAAATAGAGCCCATAAGCAACACACCTGTTTAACAAACAGTACCCATTGATCAATTGGCTGGTTTGCTGGCATCCTGAAAGCCATTATCTGGTTTGTGTATTAGCAATACAGTCACACAATGATGTGCATGAATACATTTCATTTGTATGGCCATTTAAACATTGCACGGGCAATTCGTTTATTCCCAAGTACATGCCCAGTTGCTTCCTCAATCATGATGGCAGTAATTACATGCCAACACTGAAGCAGTGTATCGAGTACTTCTCTGATTTCCCACCACTGCATGTATGCATCAGTGTACGAAGCTCCATGAACTGTACAAACTGCAAGAGCGCGAATTCGCCCCCAGATGGCGACATTTTTGCAGTCTAACCCCAATCTGAGTGTGACCTTGGTGAACAGCTGCTGATTTCTCACAGGATGATGAAAGCAGACGAGAGAGCGATAAATATATACATATATATATACACACAGTATATACACCGTCTGCTCTGAGTACTTTTCCATATTGATGAGTGTTGTCAGTTGTTTATTCTCAACTTGATCACTGTATTTAATTTGTATCCCTGTTCCAAAAGTTTGATATATACAGTATATATGTATTGCTTTCTCATTCCCAGAGGAGTGAGGACCATGGCTAAGCATTGCTGTGCTTCGTTTGAAGAACCCCCAGCCCCTGACTGAAGCCATGAGTGAGATGTCTCACCTACTGTAGTCAAGAATGGGCAAATGTCAAATTGCCGATACTGCCCGTCAAGATGGACTGCACAGTGTGGGAATGATGCCATTCCTTAGTGATGGTACGATGGAATTTTACTTTTATTTTAGCGTTTTACTCAGAAATATAATTGATGTTTTTAATGAAATGGCAATATATTCTATTACTCAGTCGACATAACAATTCAATGACATTTAAAGGTATTTCCCCACAGCTGACTTGCAGCTGAGCTGATAGCTTATAGTAAATAACAGCAGACTAGTTGGACTGATCCGTATCAGACCCATTGTTTACATACTGTGCTTTTCTCTAGGGGAGCCACCTGCATTTCGCTTCAAGCACCCACCTGTCCAGGTAAGACTTTTGACCTTTTACCCAGACTCTGACCTGCCTGCAGTGACACAAGGGATGTGCGTGACTTATTCCTGTTGGGATGTACGTCATTCCTGTTATGCCTGTCCAGTAGGATATGTTTGCCTGAGGTTCTTACAGAACAATAAAATGTTTGACTGGCTGAAACGTATTAATGTATCCAGCAAATGGGTGCAATATGTTCATGTACAATGTCTGATACTGTGTAGTTCAATCTCTGGTTCAGAAGCGTTGAGTCCTAAGGTGTGTTTTATTCATTGAGACTAATGATTTCACACTAAAATCTTTCTTCTATTTTCTATTGGTGCTGGCCTGTCCAAACATTATGTGCCATGAACCAGTTTGATTTGTTGTATTTTTCCTATTTGTGATGTGAGGGATGTCCAGCTACCACTCTGCTTTTGTGCAACCTGTTGTTTGAGTATCATCCCCTCCTATAAAGGCCCTGCAGTGTTGGATTCAATCCATGACTATTGAAGCTTTAGATGTTGAAAGCGTAGCTCAGTTCTTTGTCTGTTTCCATAGAGGAGTTGCCATTTTAAACACTGCTACTAAATTGATTGGGACTGGGGCCAGAGACAAGCACACACACGCACGCACTTCAGTTGTACCCATTCAACACCCTTATTTAGGCGTATACACTCCTAACCTAACACCAGCTCTGTTTCATTTTCACACACACAGTCCTTAAACACTCTGACACACATCTCAAACACCCCCACACCTTTCTCACTCACTGTTTTGATCTCTCTCTTAGGGACAAAGACACACACACACACTCTCTCTAATGCCGGCGTCTCCCAGGACCCTGCCGAGCCTCACACACCTGGGCTTTTCCATCACTTAGCCTGCTCAACTTTATTACATACATTTACAGCTGGCCATGAATCAGATCCATTACAAACATAAATGCACATGCACATAATACACACAATCCTGCTTAAAGCCAAGTAGACACCCCCCATTATGCCTGTAGATGGGGACACACACACACACACACACACACACACATAAAGCACAGTCTGTCTGCAAGCTTGTCTGTAGGGCAGAATGTCCCTGAGCAGAAAGACGGAGGGAGAGAGGGAGGACTGTTGGAAAAAGATGAACCGTGAAAATGAAAGTAGTATTTCTCATCTCACACACTTGTATTTACTTTTACATTACAGTCTTCATTTCTGTTACAAATCTACAACCTTTTCTTTGGTCCAATACTATTCGTGGTCCTACAATGCAGATACAGTGTAAGCATAATAAATCAAGGAGCCCTGCTTTGCATACGACAGCTGGTGCATATTTATATTCTATTGGTTATGTGTTCTTTTTGAAACTGTAGTGTCTTGACACTTCCTTGGTCCCGGTCTCTTATACAAACAGTCATGTGGTACGTTGTGTGGTGGATGTCACACATTATCCGTTGAGCGAGTGTGTTGAATGACATTATCTAGTAAATCTGTAACTGTGAGCGCTGCATCAATCAGCGAGACAGCGCCATCAATTAGCCCGCGTCTGTCTCCGAGACACACAGGTGTGCACGCTCTCTCCATTACCGTGTCCTGGTGGATGTGTGTGTGTGTGTGTGTGTGTGTGTGTGTGTGCGATGCGTTGCTCATATAATGAGCCTGAAACGTGAGTCCGATTAACAGCCTTTTTGTGTGACATTCCCTCTGGTGTTGTTACGATTCCATAAAATTTACTTTAATACCGCTAATAAATCTAGAGCCCTGATGATGTCACCGTGCTTGACTTGCAGAGCTTGGCAGCACCCTTTACACCAGGGTTTGGATATTGGCTGGTTGTAAGTGAAATAATTCCATATGCTGCACCTGGGACTAGTTTTGTCAGATGGCTTGTTTGGACGGGGATCTTGTTTAAGACGCACTAGACGAGTGACATATGTTCAGCTGGAAAACTTTGCTGTGCAGAGCAGTAGGAGTCCATAGACTACAGTGAGCACGCTGTCCCGCAGATGTTGATATGGGGAGCAACCCACACATTTAGTTTTGAAACGGTTGGATGACACAGAAAGCATTCATATACCCAAAAATACATGATTTTCTAAAAATCTGATTAGACGCAACATTACATTTGCTGTTGACCGATTGTCCAGTTTGCATTGTGCCACCTTTTATACACGCAGGTGACAGTTTGCGAGTGGACAGGACAGGACATTAGGATTTGGCATCTGTTTATCCCATCTGCTTTGTCTACATCCTCCTCCTCCTCCTCCTCCTTTTCTTTCTTCTGAATGCTCCAATCCATGTGCCATCCACATGTGCCACACACCCCGTGGAGGCAGCATAGAAAAGGAGTTATGCTTTCAGAACATGGAGTGGTGTTTTAACCGTTCTAAGAATACTTTTGTTATTTATCTTTTTAATGTTCATTTTCATTTTGTCACAGCAGTGATAACAAAGTGTTGCTATTCCAGTTCTCATCTGCCGCTGTTGCCTGATGTTGAATACAATCAAGTGTAAAATCGTTTGAGACCCTGAGGATGAAGGGCATGAGAGAAAGAGAAAGAACACTGCTTTTGGTTTAATTGAGAACAGATTTGAAGGAGGATATGAAGAGAGAGAGAGAGAGAGAGAGAGTCAGGAAGAGAGGTGGTGAGAGCTGACTCAGGATGCCCGGGGGGGAGGACGGCAGGAAGCAGTGGGTGAGGAGGAGGACAGGAAGCAGAGGGAGGGGGAGAGACTCCTCTTCATCGTCCTCCTCCTCCTCTTCTGTCATCGGCGATGTCATCGAGGGAGGAGTGGTGTAGGGAGGGAAGGAGAAGAGGTGGAGCTGACATCATCCACCTCCTGGAGGTCTGTGAGGGCGTTATTACCACGTTTAACATAAAAGCTTTTTAACAGTCCAATGTATGCCATCAAAGGGCTTATAATGCATTAAAACAACCGCTGGCAAAGAAAAAAAATAATCTCATTCAAGAAATGCTGAGTCCACGTAAAGAAAACTGCCACTGAATAAAACAACAGAATGGAAGAACAAATAGAGCTCAATATAAAAGGACTGGAAAGATGTGCAGAAAGAGAGCCCCTCTTCTTCTCTGGTTACATAACTTTCCTGCAAAAGAGGGGTGTGTGTGTGTGTGTGTGTGTGTGTGTGTGTGTGTGTGTGTGTGTGTGTGTGTGTGTGTGTGTGTGTGTGTGTGTGTGTGTGTGTGTGTGTGTGTGTGTGTGTGTGTGTGTGTGTGTGTGTGTGTGTGTGGGCTTGTTTTCATCTGAGTTTCTTTGGTGTGTGTGTGTGTGTGTGCCCTATATGCCGCCTGTCCTCTGCTGTGTGCTTGTTGTTTGGCCTGTGCTATCCAACTGTTACAGGCCTCTATTGGTATGCTGTGTATTTGTGTGTATGTGTTTGTAAAGTGCGTATGTGTGTTGTTGGCACATCCACCAGTGTGTGTGTGTGCGCGTAGCTGTGTTTAATAGTGTAGCTATGTTTCTACTTGGCCGTCTATTACTATGAAGTGATTCAGTGTTGACGGGTGCACCTGTGTCTCGCGGCCCCACAGCGGTTAGGAGGCAGTTAGGGGACGTCAGATGGTGCAAGATTAGTGTGAGTTTGTGGTCATTCAAGTGGAGGGAATATGGTGTGTGCGGGGGATGTCTAAGGGGTGCATTGGTATAAAACATCTGTAGAAGGTATAGGCAGGGATGTTGCTTTTTAATGTTCATTTGTAATGCCAGCTCCTCAAGTCTTTCAGACAAATTCTCATTTGTATTCTGACATATGAGGAAACTGTTTCATTAGATTCATAGTGTAGAAATATTTGGCATGTTTTGTACTCCAAAGAACATTGCAGAGAGAAAAACAAGACGCATACAAACTGCAGCTTAAAGATCTCACACAAAACAAACCTGCTAATCTAGTAGAGTCATCTACAAATACGCACCCACAGAGTGATCTTCTTTGATTTTTAATTTTCCTCCACTGTAAACTAAATTGATGGTGTGTTCTAGGGAGAACATGGAAGAAAATGTCGGTGCAGTTGTTGCTGCTGCTCTGTGTAAGAAACAGAGCACCAGACGTGAACACTATCTGCCGAACAAAAGAGATGTGGCTGAAACGCTTACACAGGCTCTGGTAGATAGTGGATGTGCATTTCCCAAACTAAATCCCTTTCTTGAATAAATCCCCTGCCGACCCCATTCCCCCCCCTCAAAGTGGAAACAAAACAAATCTGCTGCTATAGGCTGTCTTATGTTGTGCTCTCTCACCCTTGGACCCCTCCCTTCCCACCATTGCTCCCCTCTTTCTACCCCAGCTCCTGTTTTGGCTTTCTGACTCTCAGGTTTCTCCCCTACCCCCAGCCTTCTACACCCCCCCCCCCCCCCTCCCCCGGCCCCCCTTTGACCCCTTGTTACCCCCACCCCATCCACCCTCTCACCCTCCCTCTCCCCAGGGCAAGCCCACAGCTCCCAGCCCTTTGTGCCTTCTACCCCCCTCCCTCCTCCTCCTCCACCTCTGCCTCCCCCTGCCTTTGTGTGTGAGAGGCCAGCAAAGGGAGAGAGGAGAGAGGGAGGCTGCAGAGGAGGAAAGAAGTGAGGGATCCTATAGACAGATGTGAATCTGGAGCTTGAAGCCTTTTATTTTGACCTGCTCTTACTTTGCACATGGAGTGAAGGCTGTGCATTCGCCTTGCTGAAGTGTTGTCACGGTCCTTTTGTTCCCCTTTCACATATTATCTGAACAGAAATATACTAGTGATGCACCATCATGATTTTTGTCACAAGGAGGACAAATAGGGGGCGATATAGAGCATTACAGATACCTGACTGTGTTAGTGGAACTGACTCCCCACTATTTTAAAAAGGCATAGTGAGAAAAAAAGTGGGTTCATTCTGCCAGAGCAACTGCTGTTAATGATCTCCAATCCCTCTGTAGGCTTGCTTCATTTTATTAGTTGGTTTCTTTGCCGACGGAAAAAAAAATACCTGAGATCTAGAAACATATTCATAACTGATGAGCACAACTCCTCCCTTTGGCGCAGGTCAGACAGGTCAGACAGTTCAGTGCCATTATGTGGCTAAGAGGGCTTTAAAGTTAGTGCATGCATAGTTAACCAGACCAGACTCATTCACCTACTGACCTACCTAGATGCCTCCTCACAGAGCTGCGAGTAGATAAACACACACACACACACACACACACACACACACACACATCTGTATACAGAAAGAGGGACACATGTGTAATGTGTGAGTGAGTTAGAGTGCAACAAGACGTGTGAGCGTACAGATGGATGTGTTAATAAGCTCGTCTCAGTATGTGTACAAGCCTTTTGCATTTACTGTCCAAAGACCCACAGCACCACACATGCATTTTTAAAACCCCAGGAAACCAAAAGATAGGTCACACTGGTGCATTTGCATGTGCATGCTTATCTGTGTGTGCATGTATGTGTGAAATCCACTTGCAGGTGGTGCATGCTCAGTAGGAGAGTATATTCCTGGAAAGCCAGCTGCCATCTTTGTTATCACAGCTAACTCGATTAGAGGAGCTTCTGCCTCCGAGAGCTGCAGCATGCATACACACAGCCTTTGAAGGACCCCTTTAAGATTTAATTGAATCAGTCAAAATAAAGTACATCGAATTTCCAACTAATGCTATGTCGTTACCATCACAAGCGTGTGCCAATAAAGCTCCACCAGTCACATGTATCGTATATATTATAGCGATAACATAAAGGCCCAAAACCAGGAGAGCTCCATTAGCAGTGTTTAAGTGAATAAAGTGGGGAACAATAATAAAAATACACAGCTTCATTGTTCACATTTCAGAAACATTAAACCACGAAAAATGTGACTTCAGTCTCAAGGAATGTAGGGCATGTCGGTCTTTACATTCATTACGCCCAACGGGGCATCCTAATATGTACTTTTACAAACCGTTAATAGAAAAACAGCACTTTGCTGCTGTTGTACCAATTAACCGCAGCAAAGAAGAAATGTCAATTACGCAGCCGCCTTTCATGTGAGGTGCTGACCTTTTCCCACTGATCATGCTAATCATTGATCACTTAGATAAACACTGGCTACCATAAGAGCCCATTATTGTCCCTCCCAAAGCCTTCCTATGGACCGCCGTTATAATTAGGCCCCGAGGTAATTGGTTGACTAATTGCTGTTGGTGGGATACATACATCGCCTATCGTCAAACCCAATGGGAGGCTCTGCTATTGCTTTTAATTACCTGCTGTCAGTTTGACAGCTGACCCCCGAACGCTGTTTTTGGAGCTGTTGGCTGTGTTTTGTTTTTGTGGGAGGGGAAGGTGATCCTGGATATCAACCTCTGGTTTGGTCATTGACACAATGGCCCAGAAGGATCGCTTCTGTAGTTACACACACACTCTGAAAAACCACGTCCACGCTGTGGGGTTATGCAGCAGACCTATTCATCATGTGTCTGTTTGTAGAGGAGCAGCGATTCATTGTCTCTCCTCCTGCTTAGTGTGGAGGAGCCGGCCTGTCTCTCTACATCTCTCAGTACTTCTCTCTTTGTCTTTGTCTTTCTGCCCCCCTCGATCTCTCTCTTCTTGTCTTGATATCGGTTGATACTCTCCCTCCCTCTCTCACACCCTTTTATAAATCTCACTGAGAGAACAAAGAGGACATAGCTAGCTACCTTGTCTGTGTCTGTCTGCCTGCCTGCATGCGTGTTTGAAATGTATGAAGTTAAAGATTCCTCCCACAAATCTAGTTTCTCCAGTGACACAGAAATCCCTTGAACAGTTATTGGTGTGTAATGGATTATAGTGGGCTGAGCAGACACCTCCTATGTAGACTGCTGTAGCCCTTCAGCTAATAATGAGCTCTGATTATGATGGCTCATATTCATAAGAACGGGGACATACTGTACAAGCACAAGAAAGATTATCTACACTTACACATCAAAATGTACTCAGACTACCAGTTATACTGAATATTTGAAGAGAAAATGTGTGTTCATCATGCAACTTGGTATTACTTGATCTGGAGTTCAAGCTGTTGAATTATTTTAGTTTTCATCCATCTATTTATCTTCGGTAGTCCCTTCAGTACTCACTGTGTGTGTCTCTTTGTAGCTGTGCTGTTTACAGATTGTTAATCTGTTAATCTAATTGTTAAGTAGAGAAGCTTTAAACTTTAAGCTCTCATGTAATTAGTTGGCAGTGTCCAGCAACAGAACAGGGAAATACAATTATCAATTAGCATCATTGTCCGTCCATGGCTTATCTCTGTCTCATATGTTCTGTGCTCATTAATGACTGTATGCTCAACGACCTCTTGTGATTGTGGCGATACACAACTTCTAATAAAACACATGTTATTGACTGTTGTATACCGTAGTTGACTGCTGACGCCCCACTTCTGGAGGCTATAAATAAGCCTTACTTAGTCTGTTGAAGGCCACATTTTGGCCTTTGTTGTGGCTCAAAAACTGATGTTTGGACTGCAGCATCTGCAGGTTAATTCCAAACCCGATATGTCATGATCCACTAAAGTTCAGCATGATACGAGATTAGTAAATTCACATTTTTGTCATCTTCGCCGCCATCTTGACTGTAAGGGAGCTAACTTCTCTTTGTTTGAGAGGGGAGAGGGAGACTCACCTGGTGGAGATCTGCACTCTAATGTTTAGGTGCTGGTAGTGTTCAGTGCTTGGTGGCACTCACAGACGTTACAAGGTAAGGGGTTGAATCGGAGCGGGTTAATTCAGGACTCCACAACCAACTCACGGCAACAGATCCAGGGGAATATTAGCAACACAGATAAATTGGAAAATTTCGCTTTTGTATTATTTAATGCCAGGACCAAAGTCTCCCTACAAGCGTTTAAAGGTTTTCTATTTTTTAAGCAGAAAGAAGATAGATAATGAGCTGTTTCAGGACATTCAACTCAAACCTAATTCAATGTTTTTATAACCCCGTTGTGGCAACAGTTTATGGTACTTGTACAAAAGGAGTTATGATATAAATGAGATGTAACATTTATGTATTTCTTGAAAAGATTGGCTCTGAAAATGAAGGATGTCTAGCTTTTTGCTGAACCTCCATTCAGGGCAAAATAGTTGCATTCATTAGCCTATATGACCCAACTATATTCATATTTATTTTCCCTCAATTACCTCAGTTAAGTGACTACCAACTATATGTTGGTTCAGATATGAAACTATAACCTCAATAAATCTTATTCAGCTCTATCAAGCTCTCAAGAATCTGCGTCCAAAGCCTTAAATCTCTTTATAACAGACTTTTAGAGGGTGCATAATCCATCTGCTAAAGACGATACCGTCTTGTCAACAAGACATAAAACTGTCTCTCGAATAGATTACATTCCCATATCTTCTGGTTTGCTGCCTTTGGGACACTCAATAAAATTATTGGCCAGACATGTATCTGATCACAACCCAGTCATACCTACGTTTAATTATCGGAACATCAAAAGTAGGGCAACAAGATGGAGGTGTAAAAAAAAACTACGAATTTCGAACACAATTGAGAGCAAAACTGACTTACGATTTATAAATCAAAGCCAGAATATTGTCTCAAATATGACAGCGGTGTGGGCCTCCATCAAGGCTACATGGTTCAATTCCCACCTACTTAAAAGTCGATCCCTACTTAAAACATCAGTCCCAGCCAGGATATCGGTGATCAAAATGAACATCTTACCCCGCATTAATTTGATCAGTTTAAAGATACCGCCCGTTTCTGCCCGTCCACACTACAATGCAACCCTGGAGTTTTCAAACTAACACGCCGTCGGTAGCGTTTTCAAACACCTCCGAGTATCGTGGTCGCTGGGCGTAAATTTAGCAAAAGTGTGGATGTAGCCTAATAAGGACGTTCTGTCCGTGTACCACTATCTAGTTGGTTGGTGGAGGGGAGAGGGGTGGGCCGTATAGGAATGTGGGTTAATGGGCAGCTTATTGGTTAAACAAGAAAAATGTCATCTGCAACCGGTTATATTGTCTTTAATTTCTTGGTGTTTCAATAATGGTAGCAATGAAAAATGAGCGCTGGGAAGGCAAACTGCCAGAACAGCTTTTTACAGAAAAACGACTTTTCAAACATGACACCAACATAGTAATTGCCAGAACATCTACAGAGTAACTGTACATGTGTGAACTCAGATTGATGCTTCCAACCTTGAGAGTGAACTTGAGGCGGGACTAAGAGGATGGTTTACTTTAATGTGAGGATGCAGACTGACAGAGGGAGACATCTAGAGTGTGACCGTGTGTTTCTTCTCCACATTAGGAGTGTCGGTGGGCACTGATCAACGCATTTCCTGGGTCGTCTGTGCAGGATGAACTTTTTTCCAGCTCTCGTGTTCTTCACTCTCTGTGTCACTTTGGGACTTTGGGACTTAAACATTCACAGGTGTGGAGATGCAGCACAGTTAGCTTTTCTACCATGTGAGTTTTGTTTATATCTCATGTGCTTGCAGAGGAAATGCTTTGGCCTGAGCTCATCAAGGGTTGATAAACTTTGTACTGTATATACAGTAGGTTGTGTGTGTGTGTGTGTGTGTGTGTGTACGTGTACACACTGCACAGGCCACATCCCAGGGTTGTGTTGCCATGGTGAAAATGAAATGCAGAGTTGCAAGGAAACCCCTGATTGGCTGTGGAGCCATGCATGGGATTGTGATGCATGCTGTCAGCTGGCCAATGGGACGCAGGCTGAGCCAGGGCTGTTGCTAAGGGGAGTAGCTTGGAACAGAGTCAGCTGGGGTTTTTTCTCCCTCTTCTCTTTCTCTCTCTCTCTCTCCCTTCTCTCTCCCTCTTCTCTCATGTCCCTCATCTCTCTCTCTCTCCCTCTTCTCTCTCTCTCTCTCTCTCTCTCTCTCTCTCTCTCTCTCTCTCTCTCTCTGCATCCCCCAGTCAGTCTCTGGCTTGCTCGTCCGTTCTCTCTTGCTGCTCACTCTGCATTTGCCCTCATTGACTCCTTCTCCCCCTCCTTCCTGTCTCCCCATCGCTCTCCCCCGACATCTTTTTTTCACTTCTACACGTGCGAAAGGGGGAAGAGCACATGTTGAAAAATTCACTGAATATTTTATGCAGCTTGTTGTGTGGGACTGGGGCCATATCTAAAGAAGCCCCTGCACACAAAGTGGAGTGTGTGAGTGTGTGTGTGTTGGCCTGCATGCATGGAAGTTTGCATGTTTGTGTCTTGTTTGTTTATCTTATTGTGTGTTTGTGCGTGTGTCTGGGCTTTTGTTTGTGTGGGGGTATCGTTGCCTTTGTGTGTTCTCGTTCATGCTTAGTTATTTCTTTGTGTGCTTGTGCTCTCATGTGCACTCGTGCTGTCTTTACCGCTCAGTGTTTGCATCTTCCTGGTCTTTGCAGAGCGTGAAGGGCTAGTATGTGTTTGTGTGTGTTTAGGGCCTTTGGGTTCATGTCGGGGAACTCTCCAGGGACTTGGGGCTCTCTAGCTGAAGTGGGGTGTGTTTGAATGCGAGCCAGGTAGCATTGAGTACATGCCTGGCGTCACGTAGGGCTGAACCCCCTCCACCCTCTCAGTACCCCATACCCAGCTGCTGGGTCATTACCACTATTCTCTGAACACCATATATCTGTACCTTGCTGAACACAATTGCTGGTTAAAAGTTTTGTCGATGTAGTAAACAATAATGTAATATAAAAAACAGGGTAAGTTGTATTACAATAAGAAGAAGTAATCACATAGGATACAAATAAATACACACAAAACACAATGTGAAATATTCAAAATAATAGATCATGCCGTAAAATCCATATTTGTTAATTGTGAGTCCCCAAGAAGTGTAAGTGGATACAGAACATGATGGCTAGTCTCAAGTAATGTGATGTCAACGTGTCAACTCGTTGCTGATGATTTCCATAATGCATGGCTGTATGTGCTGCAGCGGTTGCCATGCTGACTCTTGTACAGCCACAGTGAAGATAATGGTCTTTGTTGCTTTCTCAGGTTTTTACTGTACCTCCATGCGACCCGGACAACAGCTTTACTGATATACATATACAGTATGCTAGTGGTGTACTAAAGTACGAAATAATGATTTTCCTTTCATGAACTACAGGTTTAAGGATAAGAGTGCCGTATATTTGATTCAGATGTTAAAGCCATCAAAAATTACTTCTCTTGATGCCTCTGACACGAGTCTCTCGCTGTTTAATTTCCCACCTCTTGAACATAAAACCAAATGACTGCAGCCTGGGTCGGATCTGTCTGACTTTATTCATAGTCACTTTGTTTGACTCCAGTGCCATTATGTGTGTTAATGACACTCATCGGCAAAGGGAGTGGGCTGAGCTATTGCATTTGCATCCACTCATAAGATTGTGGGTTAGCGTCAGTCACAAAGAGTCATCATCAATTATTCATTATGACAAAGTTGCTGGCTGAGTTATCGACTGTCTGGCTTTAGTTGTGGAGCGTTTGATTTGTGCATGTTGGTCTCCAGGCTGTGCAAGTGGAGTTTAATATCCCGGTCGAGCTCTATGAATAAGGAGGTCTGAGAGTTGTACTGAGTTATGTTCTACTCAGTGAGAGTCAAAGAGGCAGCAGCAGCACAAACAATGACCTTTTTTGTTCGTTTTTGGAAAGGCAGGAATATTGTACGTCAGCCCACAAGTGGACAGAAGCAGAAACAAAGCATCCGCTCTTTCTACACATTTTTCTGTCTCTCCCCCTCCTGTTTCCTTCCTCTTCTCATTTCCTCCTTCCACACTTCCTGTTTCCTGGCTCTCATCCTCTCTTTGTTCAGCTTTCTCTCTCACGGGTACATTTTTTCTCCTTCCGCTGTCATTCCTTGCCTTTTTTTCCACACTGTGTGTGTGTGTGTGTAATGGATCTATTGTGCCAATGGTAGCCAGGGGAATCACTGAAGTGAGGCTTCTTACTTGTGAATCAAACTCTGCTAATGGAGCAAGACTGCCTTTCAGATGACATAACACACACACACCCTGGCCATCCCATAGCCCCCTCGATCATTCATTCATAATAATCCCCACAATCAGTTATTCAGAATGCGAGATGGAGAGAGGGAGGGAGAGGGAGGCACTCACTCACATGTGAAAACAAAGCAATTACAGGCATTATCATTTGTGTGTGTGTGTGTGTGTAAAGATGAGATCAAACGCAAGAGCCCCAGCTGGCTCTGTGCTCTCCCACTGGTTTCATTTGGGTTATCACTATGGTCCTCTTATTGGTAATGTGTGTGTGTGTGTGTGTGTGTGCACAAAGTATTGAAATGGCACTAACATAACAGGTTGCACTTGAAATGGAAGCACAAATCAAAAAGAACCAGGCATGAGAGCATTTAGGGCACGCTTTAGGAAACGTAGGTGTGTGCACACAAACACACACATGTTTTCCACCTCTGTAACAATGGAAAACATTCCACTTTGGGACATATTGGAAGAGAATCAAGCAGTCTGCCTCTGTGCAGTGGTTTAAAAATAGAAGTAACAGAAACACGCATATTTACACACACACACACACACACACACACACACACACTCGGCTCAGAAATAGAAGAGCCGAAAAGCATCGGAGTGGCGAAGCCCAGTCTCTTTCCCCCTTTTTCATCTTTTTTTCTTTTTCCTTCTCTCTCTCTGCTCGCCGTACACTCCGTCTCAGACAGAAAACAAAGGGAGACAGCGGAGAAGAAGAAAGAACTGTGAGCAAGAAAGAGAGAAAAGTGTTCAAATGAAAGCGAGCATCCGTGGGAATCAGACATATCAAGTTTGCATCACCGCGTGTTTGATGCTCTTCAGAGCACTGCTGGGTGCATTTAAGCAGCTCTGTCTGCATGTATTGAAATGCCTGTGATAGATGGTGACGGTGAGACAGATTCAGATGGAGGCAGTGATGGACTGAGTGAGTGTCGAGCAGGTGTCATGGTGATTAACAGAACACACTGTGACTGTTTACACAGAAAAGTTCCCCCTCACCACTCTGCACTTCTTTCCACCTCCACTGTTTGTGTGTCGTTTCCATGCGGCATAGTGCCAGTTTATCATCCCTCTGATCACTGCTGACTGCCCCTCCACAGAGAGAGGAGTGATGAAGAAGTACAAGTTTGATGTCAGAGACGCTGAGAGAAAGGAGGAGGGGGAGGAGAAAGATGAAAGCAAAGGAGAGAGAGAGAGAGGAGATGATTATGCAGTTTAAGATGATGCTGTCTTTGAAGAGGGAAGAGAGGGAGCTAGAGGGAGATAAAGGAAGGAGAAGGCAAGATTACTTTTCTATCCATCACCTGCACTCTCTCTATGTATTCTATTTTGCTTTGGGTTTAACTGCACACGAATGAGACAACAAACAAAGTCAATATGTCTGAGTTGTTGAAATAGGACCGTAAGTACCAAAGTCAACAATACACCTTATTCCCACAGCCGACCACATTTGATCAAAACACTGCACCGACGCAAACAGAAGAAAACTCAGTTGGACTTTTGAGGAAAACAAATCATCCTTCGCTGTTCTGGAGCTTTTATATATGGAAAAGAAACATCTGCCTATTCTTCTCCACTTAAAGCACTGGATGTGGATGACTGTCACAGGTTGTCTCCATTAGCATGAAGTCTAATTTGCAGTATTCTTACACACACACTGAAAAGAACTACACAGAACTACAGTACATTATTACCAAATTTAGTTAAGTTTCAGTTTCACTTTAGCCTCTTTGCTCAAACTCTCTTCCACACTCACAGTGTTCTCTCTCTCTCTCCCCCCCCCCCCCCCCCAACAGCTCAATTAAATGTCTTTTAAAAGTTAGACATGTATTGACACCTTGCAGTGTCTGACCCCTGTTCTATCCCAGTTAGATGAGCCGACCAATTCAGATAAACTGCTAATGCAGGCTTGACAAGTGGCACCGAATCGCTCCGAGCAGGTGTGTGTGTGTGTGTGTGAGAGACAGACAGACAGACAATGTAACTGTTTCAATGAGACAGCAAGACATACGTGACATGTTGATGGAGACACTGGGCCAAAAGACACAGAAACAACACTAAATTCTAGTGAAAGGAAGTGGGCGTTGTAGTTCTGAACCACTTAAAGCGGGGTTAAGGTGTCTGAGAAATCCAGTAGGAAGCAGCAGGTGTTTGTCAGCTTCTGTTCAACACGGCTCTGTATTTGAAAGACCAGGTTGTTTACTTTACATCTAAAGAGCCAGTATATGCACTTTTTAGCCGATGTGTATGTGGAACCACGTTTTGCTTTCTGTCTGATGACAAATGTTGTGTGTAAAATTGACTAGATGGTTCATAGAACCAGCTTTTGCAGTTTCTTCTCTCCTTTTGTCTCCCAATACGCCACTTCTCCTTCTGTCCATCTCTCTCTCTCTCTCCGTCACTGCGATTTGACCTCTCGGCCAGTGACCTCATCAATAAGGGGCTCGTTTGGGGGAAGGTCAAGGATGTGTGTGTGCGCGTGTGTGTCTTTTTGTGTGTGAATGACCCTGATGGGGGGCCCTAGCATAGTTTGATTAAGAGAGGGGGGGGGGGGGGGGACAAGCAGGGAGGGGTCATGGGCCCCCCATCTTCCGCCATCTTAGGTTTCGGTCTATTGACTGCTGTGGCTGCCCGAGGTCTCGTGTGTGTGTGTGTGTGTGTGTGTGTGTGTGTGTGTGTGTGTGTGTGTGTGTGCAGCGTCTGTATCTCCTGTCCATTTTCCTCATGGCAATCTCACAGGTGGACAGAACTATCCCTGATCCTCACGTCTCTTTCTTCCTCTCTATACATCTCTGCCTGTCTGTGTGCGTCGACTACTCCACCCCTCCCTCCCCATTAGTCTTTCTCCTGCCCCTTCCTGTCTCTGCTGCTCCCTCATCTTCGTAGCCGGTCCCGCTCTCCCTGCCTCCCTTCTTTCCTCCGGTCAGGTGAGAGTATCAGCCTCACTGTCTGGAGCCAGCGGTAACCTTATAGCTCAACAGTGAAAGACAGAGAGAGGAAGGGCTGCTAGTAACTTGAGCTTCAGTAATTGTACATTCAACACAGAGGTCATTTTTGAATACACTGGATATGGGTGAATACACACACACACTCACACACACACCCTGTGCCAAAATATACTGTATTTATATACCAACAAGCACACATTGGAAAGGCATATTGTCTTCCCTTTATCAGTGATGTAATCCCAATGCAGCGTCGCTGTGGTAAACGTCCTCTCCCTTCAGAAACAGGCTCTGAGGTTCGAGGCTGATTGGCTTGTCCAGGCAGCTGGAAAATGGAGTTTAGTGAGCTCTGTGCCCTCGGGCTGCTCTCTGCTCTAACACACACCAATGTCCACACAGCACATGCACTCAACACAGATGCATGAGCTAGAGTAAGGATGAGAGAAGGAGAAAACGGAAGTGGAGAGATTCATAATTAAGGGTGGAAACAAACAAAGTTAAACAGGAGAAAACAGGCATGTTTTCAGTTTTGGAAACATGTGATGTTAGTATTGTTGTATACTATTACATGTGTTCAAACCAAATAATAAATCTTGTCAGCCTGGTTTGAGTGGAGGAAACTATTGTTTGTTTGGATTGGAAACATCCCTGGGATTAGAAAGACAGGAAAGAGAAGGTAAAGCGGTGTATAGCTGTAAACTGAAGACAGAGAGAGAGCGATATGAGGGAGGTTTCATTGGGTTTTAATCAGTCACAGCATGTGCTGGAGAAGCCGTGTTCATTAGTGAGCAGCTCTGGGCTGAATGCTGCAGTTGCTTTCAACTGAAGTCTGATCTTTCGAGGCCTCTGCTGCAGCTGCTGAACGGATACCAGTCAGAATATTTCCTGGCTTTGATTCAGAGACTTTTGCCTTTCCCTTTTTTTCATAATAGTGTAGTTTGGAAAACGTGGCCCAGTTTCCTGCCTTGCCTTGAGCTGGTTTGACTTGTTGACCGGTTGAGCAGCATAATTCTTAGACGCAGGAGGTGTTCACAACTGGGTTGGTCAGAGTTGAAAGCAGTAAAATATCCAATTAGTGCACACCCATGATCACTGAACAGCTTATTTATTTAGCAGGGATAGGCTGTAATACAAACACACACCTGCACATGCTGGCCCTCCTCTCTTTTATGTGACTGTAAATTGAATAATCCTTTTTGCTTTCAGCTGTTGGTCAGATAAAAGAAGTCATTTGAATACACCCGGAGCTCTTTTTTTGTTTTACTCCTTTCTGACATTTTACAGACTAAACCATTAGTTGGAAAAATAATATGTAGTTAAATGTATAATGAAAATAAGCCCTTGTACTCGTGGCACCGTGAAGCAGTGTGTTCATGTTCATCACCCGCATGGCAACAGGAAAAGTAGCAATACAACAGCACAAGTTGGGGCATGAAACACCAACATGGACATAACTGTGTTTGTTTACAACAACATTTCCTGGACATTGCCCTGCTTGGTAGCCAGTAATCACCCATAATTCAAAGCTTTCAATCGTGATATTATGCTGTCTCCGGGCCACTCCGGCTCAGGTTAGACCGCAGACATGGTTTGTTACCCCACAGCCAGAGCACCGTGCCAAGGTGGACGAGTCTGCACCAGGCTGAGGGGACCAGGTGTGTCAAGTGGTTGAGCAGTGGGCACAATGGGTCCCCCGGGGTCTATTGAAGTGCCTCGGGGGGGGCTGGACTTTGGGTCTCTCCCACAAACCCTCCCCCACCCCCAACTCCCTGTCCCCCTCAGACCGAGGCTTTTCCTGGGCAGCGTGGCAGAGTGTGTGGCCTGGCTCTGAGCCAGAGCAGCCAGCCTGCCTGCCTCTGCCAGCCTCCCTCCCCTGAGACCAAAGACAAAGCTGGGACACGGCCAGACACTCCACGCTCTCCGTTACTCTCTCCATCCTTCCCCTCCTTCTTTCTCTACTCTTTCTTTTTCATCTCACTCATTAGGGGTCAGTCATTCATTTCTTTTTTTTCAACACTATCACACCTCTTTTCTCTGTATACACTTTCTTTCTTTCTTTTCCTTGTGTTGTACTCTACAAAGCCATGTCACGTCTTTCATCTCTTGCTCTTGTTTTTCTTACATTCTCACTCCGTCTGCACTGCTTCTAATCGCTCAAATCATTTCACACACACACACACACACACACACTCTCTCTCTCTCTCTCTCTCTCTCTCTCTCTCTCTCTCTCTCTCTCTCTCTCTCTCTCTCTCACACACACACACAGTCATTGTTCCTTACATCTGCACACATATAGACTCATAGGCAAACATTACCCTCCCTACACACACACACACACAGGTGTACAGGTATCAGCCATCCAGCCACACACTCTTCCACACACTCTTCCACACAACTTGCAGCCCACTTTACATTCACACACAGTCACTCTCTTCAAGCCTCCACACACAGATGTACCATCTCAGTTTTCCCGTACCGACACACACGTATAGCAGCAACTCAACACACCCCCTTCCCACGCCAACACATACAGCCCCCCCTCTCTCTGCGGTGTGTGTGTGTTACAGTGTGTCTGTCATCCTGTCGCTGTGTGTGGGCTCCACATCAAACCAGCTGCATAACCAATAAAGGCTAGCTCTAGCCACCGGGCTCCGACCGGCTAGCATGCATCACTCACTAAGGGTGTGTGGTGTGTGCTCCATCCTCCACAACCACCCACCGTGCTGCTGCTAACAACTCTGGTTTCTTTCCCTCTTTCTCTCTTGTCACTCTCCCTTCATGTCACATAGCTCATATACAACTTTTATTTATTTGCACTCTTCGACTTTCTCTCCCTCCTTCTCTTCAACACCAAACTTTTTTTTTATTATTTTCCATTTCTTTACTCTTTTGTTTTCATTATTCTCTGTTTCAATTTTCTTCCCATATCTCTCTAATGAACAGTCTGTCTGTCATGTCTCGTAATGACTGAACCACAAACTTTACACCTCGCATGAAAGAACAGTGTGCCCACACACAAGCCGGGGTGCGAAACTCATCGTGTGTACGAGCGCACACATTCCCACAGTTATCTCACACGTCTACCTTAATTCTAAGGCGGTAAACTCTCAGTCTATTAGTTGACGTATCAGTTGTTTTGATCTTAGTCAACTAAGAATTTCTTTGGTCTTGGACAGCCCTACTTAATTATTTTCTACTTATCAAGAATGATATTTTCTATATTTAAATACTTCTTCAGTCTCAGAGTCGTCTTTTTAGGATTGACCCTCTCCGCTCTACTCAGCCTACAAATATTTACAACTCTTGGAACTTTACATTAGTCGTGTTTACCTCTGATGCCGCTATGTTTTTACGGTTTCAGCTGTATACTCTGCATCATGCTTGACTATTTGACAGGACAGGAGTTACTCAGTAAAATGTTCCAAAAGAGTGATCTGTTGATGCATACATTACATGTATGACCATGTCATGTATCTCTAGTACATGCTGTACATCGTGCTAGCGTCCCATGGAATATGAAAGGATATAAACTCTCCACTCCAAATCAATTCTCCTAGACGGTTTCTTAATTGGGCCGAGGGCTGCACCTGCCACATTCAATTAAAATTGACAATCCAAGCATGCATACCTCACACAGCAATGGACCAGGTGTTGAGAGAGAAGAATGTAAGCAGGGTTCTAACATAAAGCTGATTTTCTATTTTTCACATGTATGCGGGACTGTTGAAGTATGTGCGCCGTCATCCCCATTTCACTGATCATCACATGTAGCCCCTCTCAACAACCGCAGTGTGTGTCCTACTAGAAGGAAGAGTAAAGCTTGGTCCTTCAGTCACAAAGCACACATTTGAGCATCCTTATTGTGAACTAATGGGTCCTTCAGAATGTAGACACCCCCGCCCATCACCCTCACCTCTCAACCTCGTGAACCCCTTCCTCTAACCTTCACCCCAGAGATACCAATTAACCCTGAAACAGGCTTTAACAGGCTTTCAGCAAACCGTAGGTCCTGTTTTCTTAGTATCAGCCATCATTTTTATCTGGTATACTTGTTCCCCTCACCAAAGTACTGGTGTCAACTAGTTGACACTTGAGCCAGATTATAGCAATCATTTTGGTGGTAAAAGTCTAAAGGTGGGTAATAACAGTAATGACACCTCATTTCACAGGAAAACTATGTATCAGGAAGTTATTCTATATATTTAATGTCTGTTTCCTACATTTTGACTTAATAAATCGATAACCTGGGACTTTGTATAAAACCTTTACGATAGTCTGACTGCTTGTATTCCTCGTGCTGTTGGACTATTTATTTAAATAATTGCCAGAACAGCGAAAAAAAGAAAGGTCTGATCATCTAACTCTGTGTTTCTTTCCTTGTCTGATTAAGAATATACTGTGTGAGCACCAGTTATTCCCAGCAGTAATGTACTGTGTGAGCACCAGTTATTACCAGCAGTAATATACTGTGTGAGCACCAGTTATTACCAGCAGTAATATACTGTGTGAGCACCAGTTATTACCAGCAGTAATATACTGTGTGAGCACCAGTTATTACCAGCAGTAACATACTGTGTGAGCACCAGTTATTACCAGCAGTAATATACTGTGTGAGCACCAGTTATTACCAGCAGTAATATACTGTGTGAGCACCAGTTATTCCCAGCAGTAATGTACTGTGTGAGCACCAGTTATTACCAGCAGTAATATACTGTGTGAGCACCAGTTATTACCAGCAGTAATATACTGTGTGAGCACCAGTTATTACCAGCAGTAATATACTGTGTGAGCACCAGTTATTACCAGCAGTAACATACTGTGTGAGCACCAGTTATTACCAGCAGTAATATACTGTGTGAGCACCAGTTATTACCAGCAGTAATATACTGTGTGAGCACCAGTTATTACCAGCAGTAATGTACTGTGTGAGCACCAGTTATTACCAGCAGTAATGTACTGTGTGAGCACCAGTTATTACCAGCAGTAACATACTGTGTGAGCACCAGTTATTACCAGCAGTAATATACTGTGTGAGCACCAGTTATTACCAGCAGTAACATACTGTGTGAGCACCAGTTATTACCAGCAGTAATGTTACCAGGAGTGATGGCCAAAACTACAATATAAGACCCAAGTTGTACAAAACCAAAATCTCCCTTTAACCACCTGATTGTGTGGTTTTACAACCAATAGCAGAGTCACAAACATTTATTTTAATGAAGACACACTATCTGATCAGTCTGCAAAATACTGGCGTGGAAAAGCTGTATATCTGAATTGTCCACACATTGTGTTACCGCCTCAAAAATAGAGGAAAGTGTGATCTCATTTCTTTAACTGCCATCAGAATACAACATAGCGTACTAACGAGTATGCTATGTTGTATGCTGATCAGTACTCAACACATTAACACAGACCCACAGTCACGGGGTGTTTCTGTAAAATCACATTGAAATGAATTGAATGATATGGTTCTGTATTAAAGGCTTCATTTAGATTATGTTGAGGCTAATGGAGCGCATCATGTTACATGATTCAGACATTGTCTCTCCTACAGCTCTCACTGACTTACGCTTCATGTCCCTTTATGTCAGTCTTTACTGACACCGCTCTGGCTTGGGATCAGTTTCTAAGTTACTTTACAGTCAAAAGAGAGATTGACCACACGGCAGATGTTCCCTTTCTATCTGTCTTTTTTCTTTTTCCATTGGAGGGCATGCTGACCTGCTGTGGACTGATACTTGCTGTGTGTGTGTGTGCGTGTGCGTGTGCGTGTGCGCGTGCGTGCGTGCGTGCACTACTGGAGAAAGAAGTGTGTGCGTGTACAGGGGAGGTAATCTTTTTAATTCTTTGCAGTGTTTGAAGTTTTCGCTTGGTCGGCTCCAAACTTTAACATCAAACAGTCAGGTCAGCCCCCCTCCCTTCATCTCTGCCTTCCCCCCCCCCCCCCCCTCTCTCACTCTCTCTCTCTGTGATTTGGTGAGACTAGCACAGGAGTGTCCTGCAGATACAGTGGGGGCAAGTAAGATTAGACATGCTGACGCCCCTACACACCACCGAGACAAGAGAGGGCACAGCCAAGTAACAGTGTTAGTGCAATGAGTTGAGACAATGACTTAACGGAGCTGTATGCATCCACAACAATGTGTGTGTGTGTGCAGCTGGTAGAGCCAGTTGTTTCATCATCACTCTGTAACCATGTTTGACACGGAGGGCTATTTTTACCCCACAGTTAGACCCGCAACGCGCTACATGACTCACGAGTCACTACGGGCCAAAAACACACTCACACAGACAACCTGAGGATTTCCACTGAGATAGATGCACATGGTGGGGAACAAGTCTCACATACATGTTCGCTGGCCAAGCAACTAAGACCTACGTTCGTGTGTGTGTGTGTGTGTGTGTGTGTGTGTGTGTGTGTGTGTGTGTGTGTGTGTGTGTGTGTGTGTGTGTGTGTGTGTGTGTGTGTGTGTGTGTGTGTGTGTGTGTGTGTGTGTGTGTCATGTGCCTCTCAGGCAGACACTGAACAGCTGCATGTGGTTTGTGTATCTGACAGCGGCTGGCCCCTCTCTCTCTCTCTCTCTCTCTCTCTCTCTCTCTGTGTCTCCCTGTCTCTCTCTTTCTTTCTCTCTCTCTCTCTCTTGTCTCGCCTCATGGTGAGCCCTCCTCCTCATCCGCCAGCTATCAAAGCACTGACCAAATGACAAACACACACGCATGCGAACACACACAATGCCACATTCTCTAGTATCTCTACACAGACTACTTCTTTTGTGTCTTGGTCTAAGAGGAGCCAGATGCGAAGTAGCACATGCACATGCTTGTGTTCCCCAAACTGGTGTGGGTGTTGTTCCTGTGTCTTTTGCATTTTATATGAGTGTGTTCTATTGTGTTTGTGGCTTTTCTTTGTTGCTGGGTGTTTCTGTAACTTTACGCACGTATTTGTACTTGTGGGCATACAGTATGTCAGGATACTGTACGTGTTTTATGTGTGTGCGCTGTACAGTTTGTCTCCGAGGTTACCGGGCTCGTTGTTTTGTCTAACCCTCAAGTCTTTTCTGTTTTGCCGTGCTGACTCAGCTAAACTGGAGTTTTTAATAGGCTGTGTGTGTTGCATATCCGGCAGAGTTTAATAGGTTCTGTGTGCTTTCTGGGCTCAGATTCATAGCCCAGTCTCTGAACGTGTGTGTGTGTGTGTGTGTGTGTGTGTGTGTGTGTGTGTGTGTGTGTGTGTGTGTGTGTGTGTGTGTGTGTGTGTGTGTGTGTGTGTGTGTGTGTGTGTGTGTGTGTGTGTGTTGTGATATGATATTTTAATGCAGGCCATTACAGTATGTGTTGGCAGAGGTATCCTAGAAAAGTAACTGTATATGTGCTCATTCTATAGGTTGACTGAAGGTGTGTGTGTGTGTCTGTGCAATAATGTATTGACATTGACTCTCATTGCCTGTTCCCAGAAGGTTGATGAATAAATAAAGGCGTGACGCTTCCCCAGCTAGCCTGTGTCTGCTGCTAGCAAGACAGAATGACATCCAACACACACACACACACACAGTTATCTGACACTGTGTTTGCAGGGCGATATTTGCAAGGGGCGGATAATGTTGGTTCTCTGCGATACTCTTACCCAGAATTCTACCTTTTCTGTGCCTCTGCATTCATGGATATCGACATATTTGTATGTGTGGCACACTACTGTGGGCCACTGCCCCTATGCCTGCAGCTTGTTTTGTGTTACATGGCCTCCTTGGTTGTGTTTCCAAACAGCAACCGAAGCTCAGTTTGCAGATTTGTGTCCACAGTTTAACACAGTGCAGCTCAATATGCTTGCAGAGAAACTCTTACCTGTAGTTGTGCATTTTTTCAACTCGATCAGTTTGACACGTAGAGGTAAGAGTAGGATTCGGTGCCATCACAACTAGTTTGCAAGCCAATCATGGTCCAATATGCTGAAAACCTGAAGCCTCCAGCACACACACACACACACACACAGAGATTCCAGCAGTTAAACTTTTGAAATACAAAAAAGCATTTGCCTCTTCATAGTTCCTGCTCCTCTTTGGTATCTAAAACATCTCCAAGTTTCTCTGCAAAAACAACATTTTACATCATTACAATGGAACACGTCACGATAATGTTAGAATTTACCTTCGCCAAATACAAATTTTTACTGAATGTTGCCTGAATTCATCATAATGTAAGTCGACTGAATCTATTATTTAGCTCAGCAGGACTGTGCTGCCCACCGACTGCTAACTAACGCTAACTAGCTTTCCCCTGCCAATTTCTCACAGATTTGTTGTTCACAATGTAGAATTATGTGGGAAAAAAGTGTGCAAGAGAGCGTCAACTACACTGCTGATGTGAAATACCGGTCGGCTAGCGAGTGACACATGTTGTTGTTCCTGTGTATCGTAATTAAATGATTAAATGATATGATAAGGTGATATCAGATCAATGCATACACTCACAGACTCGCCGATACCTGATGCAGCATTTTAGGCTGTATCAGAGGCATCTCCGATACTGGTATAGGAACTACTCCAGAAAAAACGTATTATACACGAACACACACACGTTTTTCCTCTCACCCGCAGCTGACACAAACTCATTTGCGTCTACAGTCTTGTTCCGATTTTGGCATATTCAGACTGTATCCAAATTTATTTAGAAAAAGCAAAAATCCTCTTGGAATGAGAATTTTGCAAATCGGATACAAACCACATTTGGAGGTGGATTGAAATGTGATTCCAATCGGATGTCTACAGTCTGGCCGCTCACATCAGATTTCTAAGTGTGGAGGTACTGAGCAGAATCCGTGCTGCTACTAGCAGAGTCCTGTGGAGGACAACATGGAGGAGAGCAACAGTCCGTGGGCAGACACTAAGCATTTTTTATTTTTACTTTTACTTTTTAAAAACTTTTTTACTCGCCTTTCACTTTCTGCTGCTTCCCCATCACAATGTATACCAGCCTCCTCCATCTCTGAGTGTGCCTGGTGCGACCACGGATGCATAAAGAGAACTGGATACAGTGTCTGAGTTTAAGGGCGACTGCTTCTGTGTTGGCGAGCCTAGCGTAGCTATGTAGTTACCAAAGCAACCTTATGCACATAAGCTGGGGATGTTCGGACACATACATCCAATCTGATCACAAATAACAGTGCTGACGGTCTGTCTTAAAGATCTCATTTGAGAAACAAATCTGATTTGTCTGCAGTCTGATGAACGTAGCCTACGAAGTGCTTACTCACACACACACACAGAGCAGTGTGTGTGTGTGTGTGTGTGGTCAGTAAGATGAATGGCCAGACCACTGCTGAGGTCATTAGGGTTAGAGCTCTGTGGGGTCAAAGGTCAGGCCAGACAGTCAGGCAGGCACGTGCCATCAGCAGGTTTCCTAGCAACCAGGCCAGGCAGAGGGAGGTGGAGTTTACAAATGCATACCGGAGGAGATCAGTCAAACACACACGCATACTCTCACACACTAAACGAGAACCAATATGCAACACATGCTCCTGCATATTGAAGACAGTTGTGGGATTTTCCCTTCTCGGTCTGATTTAGTGCTTCTGTCATTTGGTCATTTCCACCCACTGATCTTCATTGCATTCCGTCCTCTGATTAGTACAACAAAAACATCACCCGCTGCACTTTCATATAGCTACACAACATGTCATGATGCACTGATAAAACTGACTAAACCGCATATTCGGCTTTCACATTTCCCTGAAGATTTTCTGTTGGACTTCATATTGTTTTTCTGTTGAGAACCTAGTTTTGCATTTGTCTAATTTACTTTGTGCAAAGTTGCACATTCAATCTGCTCTTCAGACAGACTCAGTTCCTGTACTGTAACATTTTCTTTGCTTTCCGCCGTGACTTACTCAACATCTGTCGACCTATAATTTGTGTGATGGAAAGTCTGGTCATTCACACGCTATGTCATTGCTTTTCCCTTTGTGTCTATTCATTTGTGTGCATTTTTTTCCCTCTCAAGACGTGGGCCATGAATAAAGACGCTGCCACAGCTCTCATTAAGACCCCTATAACTCATAATAATGGCTGTCATGAACCCAAGTGAGCTGTGGCCTTATTAGGACACATCAATCACAAGGCTACTCTTGTCTCCAGTTTATATTTACTACCTATTCATATCCCATATTTAAATGGCATACATCCCAACAAAGAAATCTACTTTTTTAGTGATGCTTCATCCAGGATGGATGCATGGATTACATGACTTTCCCCCCACAGTGTCTTGTAATTACTCTTGACAGATGAGAAGTATTAAAGTTGTTTACGTTTTTCAGGTGTATCTGAATTTTTATACATCCATATTATCCAATTTAAATGTGCAATTTCTTTGACACTTCATTTTTCTTTGCTGGAACTTACACATGGTATTTATAAAGGTTTGTGTTTTCTTCTAATTTAAAGAGAAATGTACCACATGTAATACATAGCAAGTGGACAACTTTGATGTGGGATTACAGGTTTGAGGTCACTGTGATTTAAATGAGCACTAATTTCCTCCATGCCCTGTTTATGTCACACACACACACACACACACACACACACACACACACACACACACACACACACATACACACATATAATGACTTGTCCCTTTTGTGGTCAGAGTTGCAGACATCAAAGCCAAGCAGACAGCCAAGTCAGTAGCTGCTCTCAGACATGCCTTTCACTCGGTGGATGTGGTGGCAGTCTTAGGTGTCCACGTCACGTTTGAGTTGTTTATTTTAACGCAAACATCACCCAGGCAACCGTACAGTACGACAAACCAGATACCATTTCCATAACTGCTACAGGGCTCAAAACAGAATTTAATACAATTGCAAAAAGGCTACAGCAAAAACAAGGAGATAGATATTGCATGCACTTTAAAGACTTATCATTTCTATTCACTGGGAGATTAAATGTGTTAAAAACAACAACAAAATACCAGAGTGAGCTAGTTTGTTGTGGAGGAGATGATGTTCTCTTGCTGTGCAGGAGGGAGAGGCTTTGAGAATGGCTTCAAGTGTTTATGACGCTTGTGAGCATTGGACAAGTTTTGATTGCTCACTTTCTGTCCAGACCGGTGTTTAGATTGTTGTATTTTTGTCTTGCTGTTGGGATTTACTTGCGGCTCGACCTGTTGTCTCTCATGTCTAGCGCTCCGTCTCCCTCTCATGCCCTCTCACACACGGATCAATCCGCCAGCAGTATATTGTCTCTCCCATCATTTCGTCTTTGAGTAATTGAGCAGTAGAATGTGGGAAACGTCCCACTTCCTCAATCTTATTTCCCACGCAGACTCCATACCACACCGACTAACAGGCCTTTACAGCACACACACACACACACACACAGAGGCAATCGGCATGGGAATTGTGAGAGCTCCACATTCACTTTGTATACAAAGCCTGATACAGTCATTCTAAATGAGAAATTGAGTGGGAAAGAGTGTAAAGAGGAAAGTCTGAGAGGAAAACAAATTCCAAGTTGGTGAGACATTACGACGACAGGGACTAAAGAAACGGAGCAGATTGGAGAAGAGACAAAGAGAGAAATGGTGACGGAGAGAGATGAGAGCATATGGATGGGGGAGGGAGAGCGAGAGCTAATTAAAGAAAGTCGAGTTTTAGTTGGGTGTTGATTCCATGAGGAGTAATGGTCCCAGGTGTGTGAGATGAGGGGAAACGGAGGAGATGAGTGAAGGGGAAGGAAACAAGGTCCCCGTACACCATATGTTCTCTATCTTTCCCTCTTTCAGTCCCTTTCCTTTCAGGCTTAGCACTCGCTCACTGAGACGAGCTGAACTTGGATCGCTTTCTTTCTCCCCGTTCTGTCAGCTATTGCAGTTTACTGCAGGTTAAGCAAGGAGACAGTGGATGGAGTGGGCGTGGTTTGGAGACAGAATGATCGTGTGACTGTTTGCATTTCAGAAAGGCTCAATCGCTTCTATTTGTGCTCTGTTTATGGGGGATTTATGTTTGCTGTTCCATCTGTAGATATGGATTTCATTATTTGTCCTGTTTTTTTATTGTTTAGCTTGTGCTGTGTTTACATTACTTATTGTTTGAAAGAGGATTTCTCTGAGTGCATTGGGTAAGCCTGTAGCCCTGACAGCAGGTTTGGTTGCTAAACGTTTGATTGGAGTTCTCCTTTGCAGGTTCAGTCTATTTATGCGTACTGGTTCATTCCTTGACCACAGAACAGGAACACACCACGAGTTTAAAATGACATGTCATCTAAAAATAGCGGCCAAACTCACTCACTCCGCCCTCAATGAGCCCCACTCCGGCCGGATAACCACCCCCCTCATCATGGCTCTCTCCACCCCGTCATGAAATGCAAGCTGCTCCCACTGTACATTCCACTGAGAGGAATGAGCCAACTCCCCTGTAAATTAGAGAGCAGGGGGGCTAGTTATTGTTTTATGCCAAACAAAGGCACTTAGCAAACAGGAGTGGAGCAGTTTCCAACTGGTGGTTAGTTAGGCTTAGCAGCTGGGGGCCTGGAGGGAAGCTGCTGCTGTGTCACCAGGTTGGAGTGCCTTAAGGCTCCGTCCCGGGGCCCCTCTTTGGTCTCTTTTTTCCCTGTCTCTGTTCTGATTGTGTGTCTGTATGTGTGCCTATGTGTGGGCCCTCAGGCTGTTGTCAGGCAGATCACGGGAGCTGTTGTGAGTTAGCCCGGCTGTCTGTGTCTACCTTCATGCCTCTGTTCCCTAAAGGAGGAGAAGGAAAGGAGGAGAAGGAGATAGGGGATGGGAAGAGGGGATTACAACAGAGCAATGGAGCGAGCGCATTCCTCGACATGCACAAAACATGTCCGCGGGGGGAACTGCATGCCCAGCAAGACTCACAGACTTCCAACTTCTTAAAACGAAACTCTCCCCCAACCCCCCCCCCCCCCCCCCCCCCCCCTCCTCCTCCTCCTCTTCCTCTCCTTGGCCCTGGAGTGGTTTAAGCGGTAATCTGTGGAGGAATTCCAAAAGGCAGGAATCCAGGGATTATCCAAAGAGGAAAATGGTAGATGATGGAATACTTAAGGGTTTACCTGAAATGATTGCTTGGGTTTTAGGTTTTTTGAGGTTTGAATTTGCAACAGCATGACCAATTTCAGTTAGCGGATAAAGTGATCAAATTAAGGAAACCAGATGTCCTAGGAGCTTAAAACGCCACACACATCTCTGAGACATGTACACTGTAGAACGCTGGCTGTCCTGCTGTAATCAACTTCCATAATAAACTTAGTCAATTCAGATAGAAGAGGTTTTACTTTAAATACTTTTTTTTTTGTAAAAAAGGTTAAAAATGTGCATCCTGATGACAACGGAATGTGCTGAATAATCTTATATTTTGGGAATGTGTTCTCCCACAGGTATACTCTGTTAGAATAAGTCTTACCAAGCTTGAAGTTGAGTAATACTAGCCTGTAGTATTCAGTATCGGTAGAAGTAATCTGGTATTTTTCACCAATCAGAGGTGATTAACTGCTGACATATTGTCAGCCAATATGTTTTATTTCACGTTAATTTGAATACCTTTGGGTTTTTCACGTTGGCTCTGGGACATTGTGATGTGGCATTGTTTCTAAATACTTCTGACAATTTTTGACGGTTGGAGAAAATAATCAACATCTCTTTCACTTCTGAAAGTAATCCTTATTTGCAGCCCTAATCAAATCAAACTAAGACCAAAGAGCTAACTCACTCTATATGTTCTACTCACACTCAGTGATGTGAGTGTGAGTCATTCACACTATCCCTCTGGACTTGACTTGACCCCCTGTACATGGCACAAAAACCCTGCTGGCGTTCTCCGTGGCTACAAATAGACGTAGTTTGGCAGCAGCAGGGTGTTTAAAATGTGGTTACACTATCCGTGTACGGCTGTGTTATTGTAAACACGCTGCATCTTTGGGGCTTAGCTCCTCCTGTCCTACTTAACTGGTCGATAAACAGGCTTTCATTATGGTGATGTTTGATATTGCGCCTCCTTACATCATGCTGGTATCTTGTTTATGTGTTTTGCCTGGCCGTGTGTTGTTTGCGTGTGCATTTGTGCGTCGCTGTCACAATTTCCCCACGCGTGTGTGTGTGTGCGTTCTGGATGTCTGAGGATATAATGACAGTGAGTGTAAGTCCTGCCTGCTAGCTGTAATCACTGTGGTCGGTCAGTTCATTGGGTTCTGTTCACCTTACTGTGTGTGTGAGTCTGTTTTCATATGTACAATGTGGATTACATCAGATAATGCATCTACATAGTTTCTGCTGTGCTGTTGTCTTGTCTTTATAGTTGTATAGAAATGTAATGTATATAAAAATACATTGAAGGAATTGTAGCACTGTGATACACTACACGGCCAGACATTTGTGGACAGCCCTGTGTCGAGGCAAGTTTTTATGACCCTGTTTACAAAGAGAAGTCCATAAAGAAACGGTCGCCTAATATCCATGCCCGACCTCACTAATGCTCTTGCGGTTGAATGGGAGCTAAATCCCGGCAGCCAGGTTCCAAAATGTTGTGGAAAGCTTTCCCAAAAGAGCGGAGGCTGTTATTTTGCAACAGAATCATGCCCATGGTTTCATAATGAGATGTTCAACCATCTCTTATGGCTGTAATGTTCGCTGCATTGAACATGCCAGTCTGTACAGCGGGAATGTGATGCAGTAGAAGTGGCTGGCTGTTTGACGACTACTTAAGCATGGCACTACTCCCTTCAATATATAGTAGCCAATGCCACTGATAAGTGTTGTGTGGATGTGTGTGTTCATTCTTATATCTGTGCTATGCTTGCTTTCCAGGTACAGGCAATATCTGGCCCACCCAGTTCCAGTCAGTACACACCCAGAGTGTGCTCAGCAAGGGGCAGGTAAGAGGAACAAGCGTGCGTGCGTGCGTGTGTGTGTGTGCGCGCGTGTATTTCTACCCTAATAGATTATCGATGCACTGCTGGGTTGGTTGGCTACAGCAGACAGTGGAAATGGGCCTGGACTCCCCTGTGGAAACAAGATATCTCCAATACACATAGAAACGCACACAACTAACACACATACAGTAGATACAAACACAGGCACGTTGTGACTTCATAGGGGGGGGGGCTCTTATACGCGGGACTTTAAAGCACATTTTGCACACTCACACACACACTTACTTGCAATTAGACACACCACACACCTGCTGGGTCTTTAGAGGAAGCTGAGCTCCATTCTGCCTGTATCTGAAGATGAAAGGAGGAGGAGAGGAGTGCAGAGACAGGCAGGAGGGAGAGGAGGAGGGATTAGAGGAGAGGAGGGAGAGGAGGAGGAGGAGGAGGAGGAGGAGGAGGAGGAGGAGAAGAGAGAGGGAGATGGGGAGAGAGGTAGAGGACAAAGAAAGATAGCAGATAAAGAGGAAGAGGAGGAGCAGATATGAAGGGTGATAGCCAACTCTGCATGCTCCCACCTCTTCTTCCTCTCTCCTTTGTGAACAGATGGGTGGAGGTATCAGATTGTGATGAAAGCCAAAATGGGTACATACAAGTACATACACAACGGCACACACACACACACACACACACACACACACACACACACACACACACACACACACTCTTTCACTCCACCATACAGATGCAATATTTAGCATCCCATGTTGCTCTCTGTTTCCTCATTCTCCCACACTGTCATATTTACATATGACATGATCATGTTGTGTGTGTGTGTGTGTGTGTATGTACACAATGATCATGAGCTCAGGTCAGGCTGGGTCCATAGTCTTCTTACCACAGTGAAGGCAGTGTACACACACAAAATCTAACTTGACACCGAGTGATGTCCTGGACAGAGAGACAAGCACAGGGAGGGAGGGAGGGAGTGGCTGGCTCCAAGGAGATGATGAATCAGATGAACAGTGAAGAAAGAGATACGGCATGATGAAGAAAAAGGCGGATGAGAAGGAGAGAAAAAAAAGAAGGCATCAAACTTGCGAGTCCTGTGGGTCTTTGCTTGCAGGGGGAGGAGGGCAAATGGAGGCATGATGTAGAATCCAAATGTCTCGGTGTCACTGGGTTCACCGGCAATCTGTGCCGATCGCGCACTACAACATCCACTCCGGCTTGTGCTCGGAACTAATGACATCTCTGTCATGTGGTGTCACACTTCTACAGCTTCACCGGGGACGTTTGTGTGTCGGCAACTTCAAATGACACAGAAAAGGTAACAGTTTGGCCTTTAAGGACTTCACCACCATGACATGTTGTAAAGTAAACTGCACACAGTACACTCGCTACACCTGATGGATCCGTGCCAGTAGATAGCAAAGGCATCAGATGGATGTTTGGGGGAATCATTTTATAAGTGCTAATTTCTCCCTTAGTGTTGCAAGAAGTAGGATGGAGGGTGACATGTGCACAGTCTGGCCTCCCACAGCTTGCAGCTGTGTACTTGCGTGTGTGAGTCGTGTGCTTCTAGTCTATATATTGTCAGCTTTCTGCCGGTCATGGTGGTCAAATGTACTGCCAGCATTTACATTTGCTGGCAGTACAAAGTCTGTGTTCCCAGTCCAACAAGTTTAGTTTGATGGAAGTTTTTTTTTCTGGCCCGACAATCCGCTCTCTCAAATCTCGCCGTACGTACTTCCAGCTGTCAAGTGAATTTCATGGAAACTTAAAAAATTATGCAAATGAGGTGTTTTCCATCATCATTTTGAAGTGAATAAAAATAGGCTTCCTGAGTGTCAAAACTGGACATCCACTAAAAAGAGTCTTTGGGTTTTGGGTTTTCTTGGATGTGATATCTTACAGCCTCTCAGAACCTCCGACCTCTTTTAACTTTACCGCAATGAAAGTGAACTATTAACAATTACTATTTAAGCAATACATTGACATTCAGGGAAACGCACGTATACGCTTTCTTTCTGAGAGTTAGATTAGAAAATCAATAGCTCTCTCATACATGAGTAAATATAAGGCTACAGCCAGCAGCTGGCTACCTTAGCTTAGCATGAAGACCGCGATGAGATTCAAACGGACATCCTGAAGGCAACCAGCAGAGACTTTAGGAAGTCAAGGACATAGTGTGGCACATAACCCATTTAAAACAAAGCAAATAAGCATATTCTCTAAAATGTTAAACTATTCCTTTAAGGCTCAAATTATAGTTGTTTATTCACAGAGATATCTACGTTAAGAATGTTATGGGTAGCCAAAGACGTTCATCCCAAATCTTTGCAATGCGTTGTATGGCCTTGGGCGTCAAACAACCTAATTGGCCGAGCCAACTTTGTGGGAAAACAACAAAAACGACATTACAAACTTTCTATAGCAGTATATTAACATTTTAAATAAAACAGCTACGCAGACGTCTTTGAGCGACATCACGCACGTTCACTTACATGGAAATAAAGACAAGCCAGTTCGGGCCTTGGTCTGACGCATTATTGGGGAGATCTAATACTGACTAAAAAGTGCTGGAAGTCAAAGTTTTTGAAGGAATTGATCAAATAAGCTCCAGTCATCGTCTTAATTCCAATGGATTACTCTCTCTTTCTCTCTCTCTCTCGAGTAACACTTGTGGTGTGGAATCAACAGCAGAAGGGAAGTAGAAGAGAGGATGATACTTGATGAAGGGAGAGAAAGAGGGAGGGGGGGCTAAACCAGTGTTAATTGAACACAGCTGTACCTCGTTAAACATTAATTGGCAATTAATCAGCTCCCTCCCTCTCCATGAATATATCTTCAATATATATTTTAAAAGAAAGAGAGAGAGTGTGGAATAAAGTAAATTATTCACAGTAGCACAAGGAAAGCCTGTTCTCGCTCAGCCTCCCTCTCGCTCTCTACTTTTTCTCTCCATCTTCTCACTCTTTCTCTCCCTCTCTGTGCTCCATTCAGCCCATTAATCTAGTTTTCTGCCTTTATCTCCGCTTCCCCTCATCCGTCTGTAGTTCATCTAGAGATTGAGAGAGACAGAGGAGGAGTTAAAGAGAGATGTCACAACAAGGAGGAAATGCCAGTGGGGGGAAAGAGGTACGGAGGTGGAAGGAGAGAGGCCCTGGTGCTCCTCCATGAAGGGATTCAAGAATAACCTCAGTGAACCACGTCCACACCTAAATCAGCGTGAAAATGATGTGGAACGGCGTGCATCCATTCCAGGTTTTCAGGTTGTTTTTGGAAGGATCTGGGGATAACAGCGCACACTTTTCAACTTTCTTTGAAGGCCGTCATGGTGTTGCACTCAGTTGTAAAAGAAAAGTGACAAAAATAGTTGTGTAAAGATAAAAAAAAAATAGAGCTTTACCACCTGACCAATCAGGTTGCTCAGGTTGTCGATTTCAGAGAGATCATATTTTCAAATGTAGCCAGCTAGTGTGAATGTATTTTAAGAGCAACCTGTGAATGCTGCTGAAGTTTAGATCCAGCGAACGTGGCCACAGGCACTTTGTGTTCTAGTGTTTGAAGACGCACTGTGTGTGTGTGTGTGCAGTAAGCCCAGTCTGTCCTGCAGATCCGGTGGGTCGGGCTGTTCTGTGCGGTGCTGCTCGCTCTTATATAACAGTACTGATTACAGCATAAAGGGTGACCTGCAGTGCACCCGCTGACACACATTCTTTGTTTTTCCTCCTTCCCTCGATCCGTCACTATCTCTTCATCCCCGCTCGCGCTTGTTTCCTCTCCCCCAAATCTCAGCTATTTCCATCTCGCTCAATTAAGCGCTCTCCGAAACGCTTTGTTTCCTTCCGTCTCTTTTCATTATCAATCGCTGCGTCTGCTCTCTTCGCACTCTGTATCGGTGTCACTTTGGCTGCATCCCAAAAACTCTCAGCTATTGCTCACCAACTCTCTGCTTCGACTTCTTTCCTCCCTTTTTTTTATACTGTCCTCTCTATCAGTCGCCATCTATCTGCCCTCACCATCTAACTCTCTCTTTACCTCCCTCTCTCTCCGTCTGGGCCCCAGCCCAAATATTATAAATGATATTGCATACTGGCTAGGGGCCAAATCTGCAAGGCGATAAATCAATACAGCGAGAGAATTATGTAACGTGCCACCATATTGACTTCTCTCTTCCTCCTCCATCCCTGGGAGGTTTCCTCCTCCGCCCCTTGCTCTCCATCATCGGCTCACCTTCTTTCACTTGCTCTCATTTAACCAGATAAATCCTCAAAGTCTAATTCACAGCCTCGGCCTCTGAGTCAGTTTTGGGGTGAAGGCGTGTTCTGTACACTGATGTGCTGGATCATACAGTACAGCTGCTGTCATCAAACAATTATCACCTGTTGGGACTGATGGGAGATGATGACAATACATCTTAATGTAAATGTGGTGGAATGTACCGAGTCCTTCAAGCTGACATTAGAAGTTGAAGGCTTAACTTTCAGAAAGAAATAATCTTAGTTTAGAAGGAGATTTTTAGGTGGTCTCTGTTTTCGCCGGGTCATTTGTTCGTAAATCAAACTGCTGGCTTGTGTATATGCTCTAATGGTGCAGTTGGTCTGCAATACTTAGTAATCTGCAAGGTTAGGCTGTGAGATTAAGTTGTTGCCCAGTAACGGTTCAGTGAAGAAACATTGTTTTCTATGTTTGAATCTCGGCACCTCCGAATTTTTGGCAACTAGGCTGAGGACAAATGCTGAGTTCATTCACAGTAAAAACTAGATACGGTTTTTCTGCTTCTAAATTGAAGCAATAGTTTGCAGATTATCCCTTATATGCATCCCTATACAGAATATTGTTTACATGTATCTTGACAGATAGTCAATACTTACATTTAACATTTTACCTCCAGTTGTTCTCTTTATTCAACATTCTTCTGCCACATCTCCTCTTATGAATTTACAACACTTCTGCAGTGTTTATGCCAATAAATGGTACAAATATACCACGAGCAGCTTGAATCTATCTGGTTTACCTCTATAGAGGATGATACAGTGTTAACTGGTGAACATGGACAAAGAAGCAGTGAGTTTTAAGTGAAGAACATGTTTTATCATTGGATAGGTACACACCAGATGGAAACGAATGACTCACAGCATTAGATACCAACATCAACAGCAGGTTCATTCAAACTATGTGCAGAGTTCAAGGATTGTGTGACTCAACTGAATGAGATCAAACGAATGAGAAGTGGTTTGAATAATCAGCTTTGATAACTTTACATTGTAGCCGGTGAAAGGATTTGGAACAGAATCCTGCTGTATAGCATATACAGCAGGAGCTGAAATGACATTCACTTCTTTTGGAGAGCAGATGCATTCAACAACTGGCACATACCTTCAGTCTCAGTACTCTGTTACCTTTTTCATTCTAGTCATGCAGTCTGGAGCCGGGGGTCCTGGTGCCCTGGCTTCTTTATGGAGGGGGGGGGGGGGAGTCTACAGGATTCAGTGAGTAAGCAGTAACACTTCCTATATTTCCTCCAGCCTATGACCTGGTCAGAGAGTGCAGCGTTTCCATGCTGTATTTTCCATACCATCACCCCCACCCTCTCTCTCTCTCTCTCTCTCTCTCTCTCTCTCTCTCTCTCTCTCTCTCTCTTTCCACCTCTGCTTTCCAACTGTACTCTTTCTCTCCTCTCTGGAATTCCATCTTCCTGCACGTGGCCTGCACTCAAGAGGGCATGCTGTGTGTGTGTGTGTGTGTCTGTGTGTGTCTGTGTGTGTGTCTGAACGTGAGATATAGGAAACATCTCCTGGTGAAGGAAAGGAAACATGAAGCATGCATTTTCTGTAACATGCCAACAAGTGGGCACTACTTGTTCCACTGCCCCAGCCTGAAAGCTCTGTAGAGCTCAAACATGGTTTCTGTGCTGACTGTAAACACAGCACATTTTGTATCAACACATTTAGTGAAGGGCAATGAAGAGCATACTCGTCAGAAAACATTATAGTTGACTTTTGAATAGTTTTGGTTGTTTGTTCATTTGTCAGTACTTTAAGTAACATTGATCTGGAATGCCTTTCCTTTGTTCAACAAAAGTGGTTTCTTTGAGAAAACAGACAAGACACTGAACACTGTGGAAGAAGGGAAAGAAAGTTCATAATGCAATACAAAAAGAACCGACTTTCATTCACGTCAAGAACAACTTACTTACTTACTTTTGTATTTCTGGCTATCGTTGCTATTGGTAATGAAGGAGGTACAAACACAAGCAGTTGACAACTTTTAAACAAACCCCCAGCACAGCTAACGGTATTTAGAAGAGAAGACAATGGCAAATGGTGACATTATTAGCCAATTGATCTGTTGTAAACATCTAGTGAACACGCCCACTTCCTGGTTCGACTTTGACCTACCATTCTTGCAGTAGTTTTACGTGTGCACAGTTTTCCTCTGCAATTAGAAATTATTGTCTGACTGCTCTGGTTTCTCGCCCAGTCTGTCATAAATGATGTATACGACAGTCAACTTAACTTTGCAAATAAGACCCAAGTTGTAATAAACTGGAATGTACACAAAAAGTACACAAAACTTAGTTTACGAAGAGGAAATGGCAGTAACGCAATCATCTAATCGAATCCATTTGATTATAAACGGACGGTAGAATCCAATCAAAACACTAACCATATGCGGACAGAAGTCAGTACATGCAGGACAAGAGTCTTCCAGTGGTCATGTTGTACCACAACTGGATTCTGTACCTAGAAGCCATTGTTCTGTCGAGCCACATGTTAGCTGTTTCTTATGCTACACCCTTATCGCTGTATGGCTTCACACATCTGTTGATACGGAGATGTTGGTGCAGTAAATTCACATCTGAGTAGCAACACACGCTGCAGAGTTTTATAACCCCGATCGAAGGTTATCTGCATCTGTATCTATCTGTATAATCACCGGCGTACTGTACTGTAGGTCACAGCACATCTCCGTCAGGCTTGCATCACACTAATGAAGAACAGAAATCAAGGTACAGAGTGAACACAGAGGCTCCTTCTGCTCCCCAATCCCATCTGTTTGACACACAGAGGTAGGATGAAGGATGGAGAGAGAGAGAGAGAGAGAGAGGAGAGGGAGGGGTGGTAGACGAATGAGAACGAGGCCAGATCAGGCTGAGGGAGGGATGAGGGGGTGGAAAGGGGGGAGGTGCTGTTTAGAGAAAGGCAGCGAGTGAAAAAAAATCTGAGAGAGGCAGGCTGGGGGGTTGGGCTCCAAGCCTCTGCATGTGTATGCGAGAGAGAAAGCAGCAAGCGAATGTGTGTCGTTTGTGTCTGTGTGTGTGTGTGTGTGTGTGTGTTTGTGCGCGTGTGTGCGCTCGCTCTGTTCCTTTCCTTTCTTTGTTTGACTACTGAGTGGGAAAAAAAAGCTCGACAGAATATAGAGAGATAGAGAGAGGGTGAGGGAGAAAAACACAGACCGAGGAGGAGAAGGAGAGGATCTGAAATGAGAGTCACTTTTATTTTTTTTTAGAGAGGGAGAGAAGAAGAAGATAGACAAAGGATTTCTATTTTGGTCTGGGTTTTTTTCCTTTCTATTTTTTTCCCTTGCAGACTGTAGAATAAGAAAAAGAAATGTATAGCAACAAAAACAACAACAGCGCTGCATGCCTTTGACAACAGTGTCATATTCAAGAGCGGTGTGTGTTTTCTGTGCTGCCTCGGTGTGTGTGTGCGCGTGTGTGCTGAGGAGGTGGGGGGAGGCAGCCCGTGCGATTTAAAGGGAAAATACAAGGCACACACAAAGCTGGGAGCGCAGGCAGGCAAGGCAGCAGGAAAGGCAAGGAAAAGAAAGGTGGAGGGAATCTGCTGAGCTGGCTGCCGCTTCAACCAACAAACCTCTTTGGGATTTTACTCCACCGAGCCGACCCTGCGTCTCCCTCTCAGCTCAAACCTGAGCCACGGCCACGGTAAGACAAGCTGCCTATCCACGAGCGCTCAGCTGTTTGCACCGCTACCCCTCTGCAGACAAAAGCAGGAGAAAGTTGCTGTGTGTGTGTGTGTGTGTGTGCAGATGGAGAAGAGCTAAGCTAAAGGCTGAAGCTAAGGCTAAAAGGCGTGAGGAATGCAGCACAAAGGGAGCTTGTGTGCTCCAGCTGGGGCTGTGTGTGTGTGTGTGTGTGTGTGTGTGTGTGTCTTTGTGGACGGGCTTGAATGTTTATGTCACGGGGCTTCCCAAACTTTTGCATGTGAAGGATGCCCCAAAATAGACGAGCACCGACCACAGAGACTGTTTTTGGTAAAAGATTTGACAAGAAGGCTGGAGGTGGAGAGAGTGAGAGCTCCTATCACATTATGCCTTATATAGTGTCTGCTAGTGCTGTACATGAAAGCAAATATTCCAAAAAATTATTGTGATTGTCATTTACTGGGGAACAAAAGGAAAGGAGTCTAGAAGGTCCCAACGTGTTAGTTTAAAAACCAACGGTTCATGTCAGAGCCGGACGATTTAAATACCCCTGACGGCTCCGCAGCCAGCTGGCTCACCGGCGCGGAAAACAAAATACAAAAAGTAGTTCATTTTTACTCCTCTACCTCTTTGTCTCAATTGTTTCTCATCCCTTTCCCTTCACCCTACACTAGCATGTCATTTCTTGCTCTTCCATCTTCACTCCTCGATCTTTGCTGATGTAAATGCTAGTTTGCACAAAAGGTCTCTCTCCTTCTTTCTTCCCCCCGTCTCCTTTTGGTTATCTCTCCATCTTATCTCTCCATTGTGAAATAGAGAGGTGACCGTATTGAACATGGGTCTTGTGACTTTGCTGCCTAAGCATTAATCGGTGACTGCCTATCTCTTCTGCACACACACACACACACACACACACACGCCAGCTCCCATTAGCTTCTTACACATATAAACACACACATTTCTGTACTACAAAGTGTGTGCTGTCCCGTTAGGTGTCTTGTGGTCTGGGGGCTTTCACCTTGTTCTTGTCAGTAGTCTGGTCTGCGGTCAGCACCCGTTTTGTAAATGTGTGTGTGTGTTACTGATGTATAAAGAGCTAATAGGAGCCGGCTGTGTGTGTGTGTGTGTGTGTGTGTGTGTGTGTGTGTGTGTGTGTGTGTGTGTGTGTGTGTGTGTGTGTGTGTGTGTGTGTGTGTGTGTGTGTGTGTGTGTGTGTGTGTGTGTGTGTGTGTGTGTGTGTGTGTGTGTGCGTGTGCCTGCGCAAGGGTGTGAGAAACACAACACTTGTGCCGCCGTCTGCCTAGAGCTAATATTGTTGTGTGTGTGTGTATCGGTCCCTGTCTTAATTAAATCTGCCCCCCCCCCCCCCCCCCCCCCCCCTGTGTTTAAACCACTCCAAATATTCCTAGAATAAAGGCCTCACCAGAAAGACACCTCACGCGTGCTACTGTAAACTGATCTCTGCTACTCCGCCACACACGCACGTGAGCCCCGGCATGCACATGCACACATGCACACTTCCACACAGAAGTCAAAATCAGTGTTACTGTTCCATTTGCCGCCGCCCCCCCCCCCCCTTCATGTCCTCCCCGGGGACTTTCCTCCTTTCTCTCTTTTCATTAGTTCATTACCAGCGTAAGTAGAGCACCCTACACTCTCTGACATTTCGCTTTCCTTTTTTTCTTGTCTTTCTTTTTTTATTCTTCCGCCACTTCCTGCCCGACTAGGATTATCCAATAGCGTGCCAGGCGCGGTTCAGCCAGGGTCCCCTGCTGTGGGCTGGAATACATCATAGCTGCTCGCTCACTACCTGACATAACCCTGCTCCATTAGGATACACTGTATACAGGACGCAGCCAGCGCTAATGCTGCGCTAATCTGTTTATACTGTGCTGCTGGTTCCCAGACTGAATGCAGAGAATGGTGTATTACAGGAGGATATGATATGACATGATGCATTTCATTATGGTACTTTTTGATACAGTTCTTTATGTTCCATCAAATGGAGTAGTTTATTGGTGTTCCGTGTGGGGCATGTGAATACATGAATATTTCATATAGTTTTGAAAGAAATTACTTTTATGTGTAATTTGAATGTGTTTCTGACAGAGTTTTTTTCTCTCATCTCGAAGGCTTTCTCCAGGTAACAGCCCAACTCACTAAATGAAATATTCTTTACGTCTCAGTAGAAAACAAAGCAGAAAAGATAAAAACATATATTGGTAGATTCAGCGAGATGTAGCATAAAACAAAAGATTTATGCTTTTAGTAAGACACAAAGTAGCATAGTATAATAGCATCTATAATATGGCGAGACAGATTCCATTACTTTCCATTAGACTGTTGTTTTTTTCTCTGTAGGCTACAGTTTTGCACAGTCATTAATTGGGGGGGTGACCTGGCCCAGCTGTGAGTGAACGTGTGTGTTTTGCAGATGCAGATAGAATAGGGGGATTTGGCCCGTGATAACAGTTGATTCTGGAGCTGTCTGTGTAGCAACAAGCCATTTCCTGCACAGAGAGCCATTAGGACGCCACCCAAATATTCCACCCCCGTCTGTCACCCACCATGCTCCTGTGTTCCTCTGCAGATGTGCACAGACACACAGAGAGGGGGGGGGGGGGGGTTTGTGATTGAATTTGTGTGTGCATGGGTGCTGCTCTCCTCTCTACCCCTCCTCAACCCCGGGGCAGTCCCCCCCCCCCCCCCCCCCCCTCGGCTGAAGGGGGGAGATTGTGCATTCATTGGAATGGAGGGGAGGATGAGGGGGTGGGTGATTGAGTGTGCTGCCTGCCGAAGAAAAGGGGAAACAGAAAGAAGAGAGGAGAGGGGGAGGGGTGGGCTGCCTTGTGTTTTAAACAAGAGGGAAAGGGGGAGGAGAGGAGCAGACAGGCAGGAGAGGAGGTGAGGGGGTGGAGGTGAGGGGAGGCTGGCGCCGTGGCTGGGTTGTGTCTGTGCATAGACGGGCTGGAGCTGTGCTAATAACAGCCTGTGTTCAAGGAATAGCTTGAGACCCATTCATGAAAATGAAATTACTGTTTAACATAATGTATCTATATATATATATACAGTATATCTATACTTCTTGACTTTGCCCACAACTTTTGGTGATATCTGCTCATAGTTTTTATGTTTACGCTTTTTTCATCTCATAAGTGTTTTTCATCTTTTGAAGGTGATGCTGATGTCTCACCACTTTAGACAAAGCCTACTACATACTTGTTCCTTTGTTTATCACACTACTACACACCACTTCCTCTGCAGCATCATGGCTTCTTTATGTTAAAAATATAATAAAGTGGTTAGAAGCCAAGTGACTGTTCCGCAGCGTCCGAGAGTAAAAATTCAGACGCGTATGTATATTGAGATTTGCAAGTTACTACTTCAAACAGATTGTGTTTGAAGCAAATACTGGAGGTTGTTTATAGGTAGCAGGTGGTACCAGCTGGCCTTGTGTTGTCTCGAAAAATGTATTAAATACTGTATATGCATTGGTGCAAGTGCTAACAGTCAGCTGTTGAGAGCATACTTGCCTACATTTGTGCCAGTTCCTTTTAAGATCCAGACTCTGTTGCTGAGCATGTTTTTTCTGCACGCACACATACAGACACACACACACACACACACACACACACACAGGCACAGTAGTAGTACTGTAAATATTCTGATCTGAGGCTTTATCTGTGACTACACCAGTTTTATATTTAAAAGCACAGTTCGTTAAGGCACAGAGGGATAAGGCTTAGGTGGTTAATTCTATTATGCGGGGTCAAAGGGCTCAAGAAGATTAGCTTTGGCCGTTGAGCTGATATCCTCCATGGAAACTAGCCTGTGTAGGTAGCTGTATATACTTAGCATAAGTAAGACAAAGGAAGTGATAGAGACATGATGAAAGACAGAGAGGCTGGGCGGTCTGGTGGAAGGTCAGATCCACGTGGTGGGCTATATGGCGACAATATTACATCACATGTCTTTTGTCAGCCAATAATGAAACGTAACACTTTAAAGTTGTGGTGAAGAACACCAGCAGCGAATGTCAGTAGTTGAGTTGTTATTAAAACTAAATTATGACTGCATGCCAAATTAATCAGAGCACAGACCAACGCGGCGCTAACACTTAGCAGCAGTGCTGCGCTGCTGTATGGAGAGGAAACACTGGAGCTATAGATTTGCAACCGATAGAATGTGCACTGTAGCAAGATGCTAACAAGCTCTCTGTAAAGACAGTGGAGACATTTGAATTATTCACAATTTAATATCGTCATAACGCACAACCCCAAAGTCACGTGATGCAGCTTGACCCCATTCTTTATGTTGGTCCGGATGTGAGTTGATGTCAGAGACATTCACGAGAGAAAGGAAAAGGAGTGGAGATAAAGAGGTATCTGGGAGATTGAGAGAGAAATATCCATACTGAGACATTTTGAATGCACACACACACACACACACACACACACACACACACACACACACACACACGCACACACAGAGCCATTGGCGGAGGTAGTGTGCTGAGTGTGCACATGGCGTCTTTGTGTGATGGAGACAAGCTGCGGTTTGTTGATTTAAGGTAATGGCTTCCAGTTGTCTCAGTCCGGAGAGGGCTGTGTCACTACGACTGGGGATAGACGGGGGATTGGCAAGCTGAGTGAAGACAAAATCTATAACACACACATTGTGTGTGTGTGTTATATAGGTTTCTTGTGTTGGCCTCTGTATTAAAGACCTTGTGACTGACTGAACCAGGTGTGTGTGCGTGTGTGTATGTATGCACGAGTCTGCATGGCTGATTTTTATCACACCTTGGCAAAGGTCAACGGTTGATCTGTGTGTGTGTGTTTGTAGCGTCTCTTGCTTAATGTGTGTGAAGGTTTGTGAATTGTTAAAGCACGATGCAGCGTTCTTTATAGCTCTTGATTTAAGAGGAGGGAATAAGGACGAGAAGAAGAAAGAGACATGCAGAGGGGGGTTCAACACTACAAAGAGTGTTGAGTTTTGGAATTGAAATGTTTTTGCACGTCACTTTTACCAGACATTCTGTCTTTGCTCGTATTTCTGCACCAAGCACGTCTGACTGTCGATGTTGTTCTGCTTGTATTCATTATTAACAGCTTGTAATGCATTGAAGCTTATCCTACACTTGCACTCTGGGTAGGAGCAGCTGCTGAATGCTCAAAATGTGAACCACAGAAGATAGAATGTATACTATAAGTGCACAAACACAGATTCCCATAAACACACACACACACACACATGACTTTGGCCATGCCCTGTGTATTTACTGCACTCTGTAATTGCGTGAGGAACAAATGTGCAGGCTCTTTGAAGGCTCCTGTTCTCATGCTGCGCTCCTTATTTGTTTATCTGTGGCGCGTCTCATAAAGTGACGTGGCACTGCCCAGCTTGTCATTGTTTGTGCATATCAAGCTGGTTCTATACTTGTGTCTGCATCTGAGTTTGTGCGTGAAGCTGAGTGTATATGCCTGGGACCACACTCCAAAGTGGATGCAGGTTAGGTTTTGCACTTGAGTGTGTGTGTGTCTGCAATCCTTGTGAATGAAAAGTTCACAGAGTCTATCAGGGAGCTGGGTTTGCTCGCTGGTACGTGTTTAGCTTCCGCTGTTAATGAGGCAGGACTGAAACATAGTGTTCAGTCCTGCCTTGTCTCACTGGTTTTACTTGCTTAATGGGATAATGTTTATTTACCCATGGGCTGCGTATGAGGAAGTGAAACCAATTTTTATTTTGTAATAGGTCATCAAGTAATTAATTATTTTTCCTCTTACCAAATGCTTGCCTAACAATAGGCTGCTTGCACATCCAGCAGAAGCCACGCAACATGGGTAAAACAGCAATCCACACAAGTTAAACTCTGACTCTAGTCGGGTTAGTACACATCTCTTCAAAACCGTCACATGCAAACTAACACCACCCTCTGACCCTTCTGTCCTAGCTTGTTTTCCTCCCTGTTCTCCCCATCTTCTATTCTTTTTCTACCCAACTTAAAACCTTGGGTCCTTGTCTTCTCACCGTTCTTCCTCTTCTTTTCCTGTCCTTGTTTTCTCTCCTGCGTGTTACATCGCCTGTCTCTTTAAGCCAGTTCCACGCTGAACCCTGACCCCTCTCACTTGTGTAACTTCCATGATAACTGTGCTTGTGAGTGTGCGCATGTGTGTCCCACAATGTCTCTCGCTCCACTTCTTCTCAATACACAAGTCACAAGTCACAGCTGAGCCACACGGGAGTTTATTTGGTAAGATCCAGTTTACACTTTTCTTACAAACCTCATTTTCTGTGTAATTTGCATGCTTTCTTTTTGATTGTGTTTCAGCATATTCTTTTATGTGTATGTGTAGACATAATGGCATATGTGCAATTGTGTCAGTCATGCAGTTGTAGAAATGACAGGTGTGCTTTTGGTGTGTGTATAAAATAGAGTGTGAGAAATCAAAGCTGCGTCTGCCTTGGAGCGTTTAAGAGGATATCTGTGTCTCTGCGTGAGTGTGTCTGGAGGGCAGCGGGTGCACTGTGACCTTTATGGGTGTGTGTGTGTGTGTGTGCGCGTGTGTGTGCGTGTGTGTGTGTGTGTGTGCTTGCCCCCAGACTGGTAACATGATCTGTCTCGAGGAGTTGAGCCCTCCGCTGTCTGTCTGCACCCTGCCTCTCCTTTCCTCTCTCCTATATCTTCCCATATCCGTTCACAGCCTTCTCTTTTTTCTGCCTCCCCCTTTTCCTGTCCCCCTTTCTTCCCCCTAACCATAAACTTGTAAATCTATGTCACTCAAAACCTAAAAAATACATCTGTTCGAAACCTCAACTCTTGGCTTTTTGCATATTTCTCTCTCTCTCTCTCTCTCTCTCTCTCTCTAACACACACAAATAAACACACACACACACACACACACACACACACTGTGATCAGATGGCTTTGATTGCAAAGATCAGAGAGGGGAGAAGTAGATGGGTGTGTAGGTGATGTAATTGATTTTCTCTGCTTCCTTTGTTTGACTAGTGTTAGATGTCACTCTTGCAGCTGTCTATACTGCACTGATGCACTGGTAACTGATGTTATGGTACATGTAGATTACACGTGGGTTGGGTGGGGCAGGGTGATGGAGAATGTCACGAGACAGAAATCCAGTGGGAGAGCCGGCCCATCACTGATGTATTGAATTCTAGGTTTCACAGTGTGTGTGTGTGTGTGTGTGTGTGTGTGTGTGTGTGTGTGCGCTCATCTCTTCTCTGTCAGATGGTCAACAATGCCTAATCAGTCATCTTCTTCCTTCGGTCTTCGTTTAGCAGAAACATGAAAACGCTGACCCTAAATATATTCTTGAGGCATTAAAAAAAAAAACAAGTTCAAGTGGTTTTGTGAGTTGAGAATCCTTTAATAAGAGACGGCTCAGACGTTAAAAACTCCTACATGCATGAGCTGTTGGCCGTAGGCCATCATGTGTAGGTGGTTTTAATATGTCGGAGCAGTGTTGTGGTTCTAATGAGCGTTAGAGTCCTCCCCCCTCCCACTGCTGCAAAATATCCTCTCAGAAATCTGTCTATGTGTTATAAGTTTTAGGCTCAGACCAACTCATCTCGGTCTTTTATTCAAAGCTTCCAATCAAGCTGGAGCTTTAAACACAGGACTGAGCATGCACTACATTTGCAGTTTCCTGGAGCTGTGTGTGTGTGTGTGCGTGTGTGCGTGTGTGTGTGTGTGTGTGTGTGTGTGTGTGTGTGTGTGTGTGTGTGTGTGTGTGTGTGTGTGTGTGTGTGTGTGTGTGTGTGTGTGTGTGTGTGTGTGTGTGTGTGTGTGTGTGTGTGTGTGTGTGTGTGTGTGTGTGTGTGTGTGTGTGTGTGTGTGTGTGTGTGTGTGTGTGTGCGTGCGCGTGCGTGCGTGCGTGCCATATGGCGGCTGTATCAGCCCACAGTGTAAACACAGCTGGTTGCCTCCCGTGGCTGCATGGGTGAACAGCAGTCTGCCTGCAGATACAAACAGCCCTAATAGGAGGATCACATTCACCACCAGTACATTAATGTGACTATTAGACACGTTGGGATTCATGATGTGTTGTTTGTAAGAAGGCACATTAGTGTCAATGCTGCAGCCTGATATCCAGACTGCTGGAGACTTTGGGAGGGTGATTATTTAGCGTCTCAGCGTCTGCTCGCCTTACTCTGCTTCAGGCAGTTTTAAATTGTAACGACATTTTTGTGAATATTGAGTCCTGAACATGAAACTTAAAAATGCAGACAAAGCATAATCTCTAGTCACTATTCACACAGCATATGTGCAGGTAACATCATTTGTTACTATTCATATGGTCGGCTATATGAATAGTACATTTGATCATTTGATTCATTTGATTCATTTGATAAAGATGTTTATCAAAGAGTAATGCTTGTGGAACCAGAGACACACAGCAGAGAGGAGAGGGCGGGCGCTGAACATTGCACATCATAAATAAAATGTCAGAAACACTGGTGCATGCTAGCCAGTGCTCAGGGTAGCGTGAAATCTGCTCCCACCCCCTCCTCTCTTATCTTCCCTCCCTATCACACTCCCTCGCTCGCTCTGTGTGCATGTGTGTGCATGTGTGTGCGAGCACAGGGTAATTGAGGTGTGTGACCTTGCTGTAGGCCTGGCAGGTGTGAAGGGAGGGATGGAAGAAAGCAAGGGATGAGATGAATGGGGGAGAGCGTGAAGGGAAGGATGGATGGATGGAGGGCTCTGCTGTTACATGTTGGTAGACTGATAGCCCGCCTGCATGCATATATATGTATGCTAATGTTTGACATTCTGCAGTGAAAAGAAATACAACTGATGTTGTGTGTGGGTGGAAGCACATTCTTCTGCTGTAAGGTCCTCTGCATGCAATGTGGAATTGAGATCGTGTGTGTGTGTGTGTGTGTGTGTGTGTGTGTGTGTGTGTGGGTGTGTGTTATCAAGCAGATGGATGACATACATAATTTACTATATGCTACAATGTGTGCATCTGAATCTGTTTCACTTTAAAATTGTTGCATATAGGGTTTCTAAACATCATAGTATACTTTCTATAAACCTTTGAGTTGATGGTTATTTTTCCTTTAGCTGTGTTTCCACCAACAAGTTCCCAGTCATTTTAGTCCCGGGACAATTTTGAAGGAGCTGAAATGTTCCTTCTGCCCATTGTTGTCCATAGCGGTCTAAAGACCTGGAGACCGAGGAGGGCTGCTGGTGGTCTCAGGGGTAAACAC